>NC_092641.1:20717556-21074357 GCF_039555335.1 Amphiura filiformis
TTAATGAAACTCTTGAATGAAACATGAAATCACAGACATTTGCTATAGGAGATGCTTGTGAAGCACTTGCATAGATTCTGAAAAGGGATGGACAAGAGCTACAGTTTAGGAAGTATTAGATGGGGACACTGTTTGCGTAAAATATAGTATTTCTATATTTAGGCCCTCCTACAAATTTGTATATTGATGTTCTTAAAATGAAAAAAAATAATGTAAGGATAATATTCAGAGATATTGATAATAAGTTAACACACAAATAAAGTATGTTTCTGTTGCTATTATTTTTCTTTTACAAAACACACACTTTTCAAATGGTCATACATTTTATTTATATTATTTTACACTTCCCACAAGGCCTTGTTTCCATTTTAGTTTTCTGCACTTGTTCTAAAATTTCCAAATGGCTCGCCAAAATCGTTTGCCCTCCCCCCTCTCGGCCCGCCAAGCCCCCACCCCTTGCACATGACAAATTTTGGGATCCCAATTTGCAATCTTTAAATGGTCTATATACCTGTTGCGAGCGCAGCGAGTATGAAAATTTGCATATTTAAGCGTTTCCGCACAGTTTTCCAAAGCCTTTTAGAGCGTTGTATTTAAAAGCGGCCCAAGAATGTGTGCCAAAATCGCTTGACCCCCTGGCTTGCCAAAAATTGTTTGCCCCCCTTTTGCCTCGCCAAAAATTTCTTGCTTCCCCCAATTTTACCCTCCCCCAGGGCTCATAATTATTGCACAGCCCCTAATTCTATATTGCAAATAAATGGTCCTCTATTGCCTCAAAAATCCCATGCAGTGGTATAATTATTTGATGAAAAGGATGGTGGGAAATGTAGAGTACTATAATAACCCACCATAATACCCTAGGATAAAACGGGCCATGTGTTATTAACCATAGCAACTGAACATGTGGAAGTGCAGTTCAGCTCTGGCAGCTGACCTCAGAATGAATATATTCACCTGACAGCACGGATTCCACCCACCAAGTTTGAGCCCGATCGGACAAAGTTTAAAATTTGTCCCCTCCGTAATGACCTTTGACCTCGGTTGACCTCGATTTTATTTCGCGCAATATATTCCCCTCGTATCAAGGATTCCACCCACCAAGTTTGGGCCCGATCGGACAAAGTTTGAATTCTAAGACCTTTGACCTTGACCTCCCATGACCTTTAGAATCAGCCGAAGGACATGCTTTTTCCGATACCTATCCATATCCGAAATATCGGATCGATGCGTCAAAGCGCGGCGAAACGCAAAGCCGGACAAACAGACACCCACCCACACCCACCCACACCCACACACACTTCGCTCATTATTTTAGTATAGTAGATGTAATAGCCAGTGTACAGCCTGTCTCAAAAAATTGTGCAAGTGAAAATCGCCTCTCTGACAATTAGAAAATACCCTTGTGACATGATGTTTACATCAACGTCAAGGGCGTAGTCTGAGCTCTCAAATGCCGTTTGTTCTGTTCATTTTGCTTGTTTTAATCTCGAGATATATTTAGTTAAAGATGAAAGGGTAAAATCACAATTGTGCCACTTTTACTATAAGGAAGGGGGCTTTACCTGTAACAGTGATAGCATCAAGTTTATCAAGAGTTCCTTCGTGAAATCAAAAGAATGCATCAATTACACAATCCAATTTTTATTACTGTTTTTACGGTTTTATCATGATGCAGGAATGATGATTCGCTTTTCCACTTAACACATATTAAAAGATAAATAAATATTTCACATTCTGCTGTAAACATTAAATACATGTGCATATCAATGATTTTATTATGGTAAAATACTCTTAGTAACTTCAGACATGTTAAAAGACAAACAAATATTACACACTGATAGGTTAATGAACACGTATTACTTGTTGGGAGAGATATTAGACTAAATAATGCACGCGCGCTGATGATGATGCGTCTAATGCATGAGTCCAAAGGGAAGAGTGCATTAGACGCATCAACATCAGCTATCATTGATTTACATGTACAGCTCTCTTCCCTAGTAAAAGTGGCACAATTGTGATTTTACCTTTCGTTATTAGATAAATATATCTCGAAATTGGAACAAGTAAATTGAACAGAACAAACGGCATTTGAGAGCTACGATCTGCGCTGTGACGTTGATGCAAGCATCATGTCACAATGGTAATTTGTAATTGCCAAAGAGGGCGCTTTTCACTTGCACTTTTTTTTAGACAGGCTGTATATGCACGATGGGCAAGTGGACTACGGAGAAGTCTTGTTTCACCCAATGTGACCTGCTCCCACGAAATGAGCGTAAAGTCGCAAGTTGATAGCTTCGAATCATCCTGGCTAACTGAGTTGATGTTCTTTTTTGCCGGGCACCTGTACAAGCTTATAGAGGCCGTCAGCGTGACGTCATATGCCGCCATCTTGTGGGTACACGCTGTGGATGGTCGTTCCATCTCCATGCGTGAACAGCAAAATCACCGCGTTGATGTGCGATAACAGCTGCGTGGCAAGCTGCGCCCTGCGCGTAGTGTCCGACGCATGATCACACAGATCATTTTAGCCACAAGATGGCGAAAGGCTGACGGCCTCTATAGTATGTCCTTCGTGAATATCTTATTGTGCCCCAATTCACAAAGGACATACAGACATACTACTGGCTTGGACAGGTGTGTGAAACAATCACACAACACCGACGTAGTAGCCAAAGCGTCTAGAAACTACAAACTTGCGACTTTACGCTCATTTCGTGGTAGCAGGTAACTTTTGATATTCGGAGAATTAAACCTGCAATTTCTTGCAAATCGCTTTTTACAACCTACATGAACTATCATGTATGACCCGGGGGCTCAATGTTAATGTTTTTGGTTTTGGATGAACTTTCAGCCTGTTGACGCTGCAGTGATGGTTTATATTCATGGAGGTAGCTACGCACGAGGTAATGGATACTTTGGTTACTACAGCGGTGTGCCCCTGTCGAGTGTTGGAGATATCATCCTCGTTACAATCAACTATAGGTTAATGGCTTTTGGATTCCTAACAACAGGTAAACTTAGACAATCATTGGGTCATTCCATTTGAGATCCAGAGTCCCCTGTGGAAGATTTAGATAATGTTTTCCAAATAAGGGTGTGTGTGTGTGTTTTTATTCATTTGAATATTCACTCCAGGAAAATAGGAAGTGACAAAAAGTGACAGAGTCCTCTTTTATTTCAACGCGCATGTGGTATCGCACTCCCTCTCCTCTCTCCTCTATGTGATCAGTTCTCGCAAAATGTGGTCAAAATGTGAAGTGGTTGTTTATGATAGACAATAAGACATTCCACTATTTTAAACGAAATCATAAATGACATATAACTTTGACGTAGCGTAGCATAAACAAATTACGTGCGAAGATTGAAGCAAGTAAAGTACACAAGTACACAATTTGACCACTTGTGCCGATGATATTTTCCCAATCCCACATTTTAATGCTGACCATCAACTTATGCTCGCCAAAACAATGCTCAGAAATTGGCGGGAACATAAATAGTCATAAATAGAACAATGCACCTGTGCGGATTTCATGCTCCGCAATAATTGATTGGCAGGCGAGATGTAACGGCTTGTACAGGATTGCATATATACCATACTATACCGTTAGAATCCCTGGACTACATTTGTTTTCGCATTTCTTTTTACAAACATAGCATTCTGGTCTGACTGCCTGGCCAGGAAACATTTCCTGACCAGGTAGCATGTTGCCTGACCGACCAGTGAAATTCATTTTCGCCCGGTGAAAACTTGTCAAATTAGATGTAACTTATATGTGTATTTCTCCTGATCTTAAGTCACCATGAACGATTTAGGGCTTATGGCTCACTATATATGCGCGCATTTTGTTGCGGAGCCCCGAGAAAATTTTATACAATCTGTGTCCGAAGAGATTGATTTGATCACGGTTTTGCCAGTTAGCGCAGCGGTAATTCACTCGCTTTGCACCACTGAGGTTCAAGCCCCGGCCCGGCCCAAGGACTCATGTGCACTTGGTTTCTCCCGATTCCATGCTTGCTCTCGCAGGTTTTCTCCGGGATCTCCGGGTTCCTCCTGTATCGCAAAAATCGGTGATTAGTTGTTTGGTTATCAAAAACTTCCTTCACCCAATGGAATTTGGAGAGCTGCACAGTTAATTGGTGGATGTTACAATCTAAATGCGGATAGGTGTGCGCCGATCGGCAGCAACCTAGTTGATGCGATCTGATTGTGATGATTCACCATTGCAGCGAAATTACAGCGCTTTGAGTCCTCTAAGATTTGGAGAAAGGCGCTTTACAAATCCAAAATTTATACAATTTATAAAACCATTAAGGACGAAAACTTCAGTGTTTCCCATTTGTACACATGACTTGTGGAGGTACATTAAGAATTGGTGATCCTTATTTTCAAACTTTGGCCGCCACTTTCTTTTCCATGGTAGATTTATAGCCTGATTTTGTCCCATAATTTACCACACAATTTGTTGGCATCTCTAGGGGACAATTCTAAAAAATTCCAATTGATCATTACTTATATTATGTTTTATGAACCGTAACCATACTATGATAATATGGTTACGGTTCAACGACATCAACAAAATATGCATTCCATATTTTTTTATAAGAATATACAATATTATAGGCAGTGTAAATAATGGTCTTTTTAACTTTTGAATTTGTTTATATTTCCAAGGTGATGATGCGTCACCAGGTAACTATGGCATGTTGGATCAAGTAGAAGCTCTTCGATGGATTAAAACTAACATACAAGGCGAGTGAATAAGCAGAGTTACATACATAAGAGTACATCAAAGCAAAGAAAAACAAAAGTTACAGAGAAGATAGTCGGACGGCCAATAAGATAAGCTATGCATGGCCATCCTTTAACTTAAAAAAACAACAAAAAAACAACAGCAACTATTTCAATCAATCATAATTAATTTCAACTTGAAGCCTTTTCAACAACAACAATCACAAGAACAACACAACAAGAACAAAAATTAAAACCACATCCACAGCACTACCACATTAACACCTCCAACACGAAAATGGATCTGATAATTCACAGCTTTTACTCTGAATTTGTTGTAGCCTTCGGAGGAGATCCCAATAGGATTACCATATTTGGTGAAAGCGCCGGTGCAGGGAGTGTATCAGCACACTTGCTGTCTCCACTAAGCCGAGACCTTTTCAACCAGGCGATTCTACAAGTAAGTTCAAAATATGTGGTGTGATCAAGCAAAATCGGAATCACATTTTACTATTTCCTTAGCAAATTGCAAAATTGTTAAGGTCTCTTTCTGTCAAGTTCTTTCTGTCTTCTGTCGCCGATAAATCATCGTAAGTCTTGATCGCAATCTCGGCCTCGCACACACGTAAACTAAGTGTTATACCCGATAAAATGATATACTTTATAATATAATTTCCTATTTTCAAATGTCCCCAATTGTAGTTCACTCATTTAACCTGAGTCTGAAATAACCAACATATTGGTTAAAATAAAACAATAAAACATCCCATTCATAGTGTTTTACCAAATATTGGATGTATTTTACCCAACTTGCTTTGCCCAACTGGTTGGTTACCGAAATGTTACCCAGGAGGGGGAATAGGTTAAAGAAAGAGTAGAGAGAGACAGAGAGGGGGAGAGAGAGCGAGAGAGAGTGGGAGAGAAAGAAGTAGGGTAAGAGAAGGGGAGAGGTGGAGGTGAAAGGGAGAGGAATAGAGGGAATCCATACCCATATATCATAGGGTTATTTTTGACTTCTCAAAAGCAAAGAAGTAAAAAACGCGCTGAATACAAAAAATATGAAATATGAACTTGACAAAGCTGACGTTCGTTTACTAGAATAATGGAGCATTTTTTATCAAAGAATATAGGCTTATCACAAGAATATTTAATTGAAAAATGTTTAAAGGGCAGGTCTATAGCAAAAACAAGTTTATCTCTTTTTTGTGTGCATATTTCTCCTGAAAAAGGAGAAATTGCGTGGGTAAAGTTCAGCCTCGTACGCGTTCTTCTCCCGTTTGAAGCGCACGTGTTCTCCCCCCGTTTGACTGATGACGTAGGTAAATGAAGCGGACACTTTATCGTGCTCTCATCATACAATCACAATTACTTTGACAAGTTTGACATTAGCAACAATGAGTTGTACTATCACTTACCATAACAATGCTGCGTAACAATATGCACGCTATTGTTCTTTTCGGTAACAAAGCCCACACAGTAATTGTTACTATGCGTTTGCTTTGTAATATTTCATCCAACTGAAACTATAGCATTGCAATATACAGGGAAATCAGATACATGAGTTTGTGGACTAACACGGTTTATATGCTAGTCTCAGATGAAATGAAATTCTAAGCTCAAATTATGTATTTATTTTTAGGCCTAATATTTCTCATGATATTGATATACATATGAATTGTAATATCACAATTGTCTAATATATAAAAAAGAAGCGGCTGATTTTATCCATATGTTTAAAACCATGAAATTTGTAATACTTAATTTGGAATTTTGAACAGCAACAGTATACGTTCTGTCCATTGAGAGCGTTTATAGTCCCTTTTCTCACAGCGGGCACATCTCGTTTCATGACGTCACCGGTTTTCTAGGCCAAATCTGTGTCGTTCGAAGGAAGGAACTCACCGCTTAAGTTGGTTTTTGCGGAATATTAATTTTAAACGTCTTATTTTCTCAAAAAAGGAGTCATTTTCATTGTCCTCATAATATTAGCTTGCCAATGATATGATGTTGTTTTTGCTATAGACCTGCCCTTTAAGAATAATATTAGCGTAGGCTTAATACAATAATTTCCACTGCATATATTATCGCCTAGATAGGTCATTCATATGTTTATTTTTTTTTAAAGCGCCATTTGTATTGAAGTGTTGCCAACAACCCTCTTCAGCAAACAAAAAAGGAGGATTTTGTTGCAGTCGTTTTTACATACTTTTTTGATCATCGCTCATTGATACACAAGTCCCTAGTTTAAAGGACAAGGCACTGTTGGTTCAGAAACCGAAACGTTCGCGTTGAAGAAAGTTTGAGCAAGAAATCCAATCGATAAAGTTGCCGTTCCAGTTCCAGTCAATTTTCAAACTTCATTTCGCAAACTCTTTAATCGCTAATCTCCGACCGTCTTTTACCTTGTCTCCAACCGTTGTTTACCCTATCACAGAGTGGAAGCATTTTAGCTCCGTGGAGTTTTAATGCAGACCTAGATAAAGAGCGTGATGTAGCTTTCAAACTTGGTGAAGCGGTTGGATGTTCAGTAACTACTACTCAAGAACTTATATCATGTATGCGTAAAGTAGAAGCTCAAGTCATCAACGCGGCCGCAGTTGAGGTTTGTATCATTCATTACTCCAATCTGTTTGAAGCCGGGAATTCTTTCTTGAGTTGATTTTTGTGAATTTCGTTGACACAAGAATAGTAATAATCGTGTTTACCCAGAATAACTTAACAAATTGGTTGACAAAACTAACGTGATTTGCATATTAAGGGTACTGAAACCATTATATTGTGTCGGGAGAGGGTATATTTACTTAATCTGTGACGGGAGGGGTGTTCTTTTGTATTATGAAGATAATTACCCTGCTATAAGATGTAATTATTTACAGCTGGAATACGAGGCACCATCAGCGCCTTGTGTAGACAACAATTTCCTAGTCGAGTTACCTTTGACCTCAATTGAGAATAACAATTTCAAGGATTGTCCTCTGATCAATGGCTTCACTAAATATCTTCAACTCAGAATTTGGAGCCCAGTATCGGAACAGCTCAACGGCGCCTTATGTATCTAAAGAGACATTTGATAAAGAACTCAAAGCGTTCTTCCACGTTAGTAAAATTGACAAAAATGACCTTGTTGAGGATAGCATAAGACATGAATATGTTAACTGGACAGTTGCTGATGACCCGGAAGCAGATTACTTTGACGCTTGGAATTCTTATGCCGGAGATGCTGGGTTTGCGTGCCCTGCTACCATCGAAACACGAGCAAAGGCAATGGCAGGCGAACACGATATTTACCAGTACTATTTCACACATGTCCCAAGTATAAATTTTGGGGAAAGCGAATATACTGGTGCAGGGTGGCTTGGTGCAGGTCATGCCGAAGAGCTTGCTTTTGTATTTGGATACCCATTTTATCCGCCAGAAGATTTTGAATCTCGTCTGTATCTTGAAGAAGAAATGTCTCTTTCCAAGCATATGATGAAATATTGGACTAACTTTGCCAAAACCGGGTAAGTTGTGTACAATTTTTTTAAATAGTTCATCTTCTTAGCAGTATTAGTAACACACCCATTGATTTTTTTTTTTTTTTTTTTTTTTTTTTTGATTTTTTTTGTGTGAAGAAATTACAAAAAAATTGGACAAAGTGGTATGCAAAATGAAGGGGCAAATCTTCTCGTTTTATTGGTGGCATCGGTATCAACGTAGCTTACATGCTTTTAAAAGTAGAAGCCAAAAGGTGGTACATCAATGATGATTTAAATTCACTTCATTTTGGAAAGCTTACTATCAACGGATTTCGTTAAAATTTTGGATATGTGTTGCTAACACATTGGGAAAATAAAATTGATATGTAAAATGGGAATAAGTGGTTCCTGATTTCTTTTATGACTTCATGAACTTGGTGCTCCACAACTATCAAAAAGGAACTGGTTAAAATGCTTCTATTTTCAATGTTGAGCTATATTTTGTATTTTAACTTGCGACATTATTTCACAGAAATTGAATTAAGCCATAGGTAACAGGTTACCACAACCATACTACAGCAATGTTGAAAACAAATTGTATTTCTTGTCACCTATACCACCATATTAGGTAGTTTTCCGTAAGCTTAACTTTTGTGATTTTGGTAACTATTTTATATTTATTTGTGAAATCCATCTCAACTAGGTATTCTAAATTGTACTCACCATTTACATCCCAAGGTATATTAGTATATCCCACATTGCACTTCTCGATATATATCCAGTTAAAGACAGAATATCAAAATTATGCCTCATTATGATATCACAGACTCTCACATGTGTATTCAAAATTGATGCTTAAATTTGACCTGATCCAATTGACCTATAACCTGACATACGGTGACCTAACAGCCTTTTCTTCTCCTAACAACACATTATTGTATTAAATTGACTAATGACTATGCATCCATTGTGTAAGTGTTTATTTAATTTATTCAGTGTTAATATTAACTGTTATTTTGCATGCACCACTGGATTTTCTATAGATAGTATAACAAAGGATTTAATGTATTCTATTCATGTACCCTACTTGAACATGTTGAATGGAATAAATTATGGTTTGTTTCTGAAACACATATCTGAGTTTCTAGGATACAGTAAACAAAAAATATATAGGGCTAAAATGATTTACCATTTTAAAATGGGTTTAAAAGCACTTTGTATGTAGATATATTTTATATATGTTGTTTATTTACCGCATAAACAAAAGTTTCGTTTATTAATGTTTTTTACGCATTAACATGCGTTTGGTACGGTTATAAATATCAACGCTTGCATCACATGCCCTTGTATCTCACATTTTTGACGTTTTTGAGATATTTTGCATATGTATTTTTAATACATGTAATTTAAATACATAATTATGCAAATATATTGTTACGTACTTAAAATACACCTAATTTCAACGCTAAATATGTGAGATGTATGTCTAACGTGTATGTGAGGTATTTTCGTATGTCTAACACTGTCTAATTCGATCGACGTATTCTTACGTAAACATGTTAAGTAATTCACGTAAACTGCTTCGTATTCGCCAAATAGGGCAAGATCAACCACAACTGAATTTCACATACTCTTGTATCTCTATTACGATCGCCATACTCTACTCAAACCTGAAGCAGATGTGAAAATACGTGTGTTACATAGAGATCTATGACTTTGGTGCCATTTTACGATGGAAAACGTGATATAATTCTATAGAAAATTACTTCATAATGAAATTCGAAGTCTTTTCTTAACGTTATCAGCCCAAATCAACATACATGACAGAAATGTATTTGGCCAGAATTCCTATTAAGATTTACTCGAAAACAGTATTTCGTGAGATACGGTAGCCTTTATTCATTAATTATTTTAATTGATTACTAATTTATTAATTTCATTGACATATAAAACAAGAAGGATAATTCACAAAGAAGTTAATAGAGAGTTTGCGAAATGCAGATCAGAAGCACAAACTGGAACGTCTAGAGGATTATAGAGGAATATGTAATCAAAACCACTCTGCCATTAAGGTTACACAAAGAGACGTATAAAAAACGTATAAAAGACGTATAAAGTTGTTCTCTAAAACAGAGTTTTCTCAGTAATCAAATATCACAGCGAGTGAAATGTTGGTGCATTGGATGTAGCTTAACATTTTTGTGTGTGTTATATACAAATTATTAGAATAAATTTGAAAATCCTTCGTTTAAAGCATTTTTACCCACCATGTTCACAAGATCAAAAACACGTTCCATGAGTTTTTTTTTCAAATGTGCGCTCCGTATAAATCCACACCGAGCGATTGTTTTCTTCTTTTTCGTATTGTATTACAAATCGATCAAAGAAATAATGTTGCCATGGGGAAGAACCAAATACAGTACCGATTAAATTTTAAAAGCCCGTTTTGGGGGAAAATTTTGGAGAATTTGCTTGAGAAAAAGCTGGTTTGTGAAATTATCGATATCTTGATTACGAGACGTTAATTTAGACATCTGAATACCTACATTATTTCTCAACATTCTGCCAATTGCTATTCCATTTGATTTTCACTCCAAATTGAAGCTAGTTTTGCAAAAACGAGGTTTTCCTCCATCAGTTCGTTCAAAATGTCAGCGCCGACATGCGTGTTTATTCTAAGAGCCATAATGCGGACGCGATTGTAATCATGTAATTGCATCCAATTATAGTTATATCATCCGCTTTGAGAAC
Source organism: Amphiura filiformis (assembly GCF_039555335.1). Lineage (NCBI taxonomy): Eukaryota > Metazoa > Echinodermata > Ophiuroidea > Amphilepidida > Amphiuridae > Amphiura > Amphiura filiformis. The sequence continues at coordinate 20,728,495 of NC_092641.1, forward strand.
AGTCAATTGCGTAAGCTGATCTATGGCCGAGTGGACTGGGAATAAAATATGAACTATTTTTGTGGGTTCGAGTCTCCGTGTGGCTGAATTTTCTTTCTTTTTTTTTCTCTTTTCTCATTTTTACTTCCTTTCTTTCCTCTTTTCTTTCTCCTTTTCTTTTTTCATTTCTTTTTTTTCATTTCTTTCTTGCTTTCTTTCTTTCTTTTTCGTTCATTTTCTTTCTCTCTCTTTCTTTCTCTTTTCACTATTTCTTTATTCTTTCTTGCTCCTTTCTTTTTAGTTTTATTTGATTGATTCGCTGAGTGCAGTGAATCGTGATTGATTGTTTTTCACTTTATATAATTCAGAAATTTGTAGGCCTGCTAAGTCTGTCTTGTTAATTTTCATCCCCATTTCGATTTACAAATAATTGCTTTTTGATATTGTTGTTGTTGCCTACCCTTACATTGTAATCAGGGGAATAGCAGCATTGATTTCATCAAAGATATCAAGGCTATAAATTCAAAATCAACACATTTTCCAGGGCGTAGCTTGACGAAGTGCCCCCAATCAATTTTAAAATGTATAAAATCCTTGTGAAAATTGCCGAAAACGGCTTGTGTCACCCCCACCCTCCCCCCCCCCGGCATCCGAGCTCCGGGCACGAGCTAAGCCAAGTTTCATAGCCTTTTCATGTCTTGACCGTGGATCGATATTCTATTGTAAGTAGGCCTACGTCCCGGTACGCTTGTTCATTTTCTGCATGGCTGTTTCTGTTATGAACTTACGCCCTCTGAAATCAAGCGCATGAAAAACTCTCGGCTAACCTTAAGCCTCTGGAAGTTGAGGTGAACGCGAAACTCCATAGTGAGCTGTAAATTATGGCTGAAAATAAGTCAATTTAAGAACAATAGTTACCACATTTCTTCATTGACTACATAATGTCCTTTTTATGTATTATCTAGTTAATTAACAATTACTGGAAGTCTAATTTGGTTTGGGTAAAAAACATGCGACATGCTGCTGAAATTTACTGATTGAAATGGATTAAAATAAATTTCTGTTCCAAACTTCAAGCTTGGTATATAATTTTGTGTATGCTAATGACGTACACAAATTCGTCTTGCGAAGCCAACGCCGAGGGGATTAAGTTCCCGTATAAATAGCCTGATATTACTTGAGCGAGCAGTGTATCGAACCTCTGCGAACTGAGAACATTTTTACAACGTTGCGTATCGTAACTAATTACTCCTCTATATAACTAAAGATGCTTGTGATATTCAGATATTTTATTTAATTACTTATTTCATTCATTTAGTTTCAGCAGGCCTATCATTTGGTCACTGCTATACGGGTTTTTTTAAACACTCATCAAACAAGTTATACAGGCCTATTATGGATATTGAATGTGAACCACATTATTTATTATTACAAATGTTATAAGAGTAAGCAAATTCTTAAATGTTTCAGCATAAACATGCCAAACCACCTTTTTTTTGGAATAAACCAAATTATATTAGTACATATAACTCAAAATAAGTAGGCTTCATTGCAGTATTCTTTATGTTTTATAATAAATTAAATAACTACACGTTTTCTAACTTTGTGGTCTTCGCAAACTTTAGACGTGATTATCCGGGTGTCTTGCACATGAACATCAGCACAGGTCTTTACATAAAAACACGTTTGAATTGTTCGGAATTATACTACTTTTTATAATTAGCCTTTTAATATTGGAACTGCATACAACAATCTCTACATTTTTCTTGAGTGGGGTGGGGTAGGGAATGGGAGGGGAAGGGAGAGGGGTGGAGTGGAGGTGTGAGGGAGAGGAAGACAGGAAATCTATACACATAGATCCTAGGGTCGGTTTTGATTGCTCGAAGGCAAAGAAGTAAAAACGCACTAAATACAAAAAAATGGAAATATGAACAGCTGACGTTTACTGGAATAATTTTTGGTTAAATAAAATAGGCCCATCACAAGAATATTTAATTGAAACATGTTTAAGAATAATATTAGTCTATAGGCTTATACCATAATTTCCATTTCATAGATCATCGCCTAGAGAGGTTATTCGTGTTTATTCAAATAAAGCACCTTTTGTATTGAACCAACAAACCTCTTAATCAAACAAAAGGGAGGATTTGTGTTGCAGTCGCTTATACATACCTTTCTTATGATCGCCAGTTGATACACAAGTCCCTAGTTGAAAGGAAAAAACGCTGCTGGTACAGAAACCAACACGTACGCGTTGAAAAAAAGTTTTGAGCAAGAACTCCAATCGATGAAGTTGCCGTTCCAGTTCCAGTCAATTTTAAAACCTTATTTCGCAAACTCTCTAATACCAGAATTGCCTCAAATGTCAAACAATACGGTTTTGAACAAATTCTACAGAAATCCAAACAAAGAATCCGTGGAATCCCTTCCTTACGATGACAACAGAGCTTGGCCAGCATATACCTTTCCTGATTTGAAATACAAAGATATTGCTGTGAATCTTACTACTGGCAGGGGAGTACGAGCACATGGATGTCATTTTTGGAACGACTATCTAAAACAGCTGATAACATTTGCAGGTATGATGAGACTCCCGGTATTTTTCTTTTCTTTCTTTCTTTCTTTCTTTCTTTCTTTCTTTTTTATTTATTTATTTATTTATTTATTTATTTATTTATTTATTTATTTATTTATTTATTTATTTATTTATTTATTTATTTATTTATTTATTTATTTATTTATTTATTTATTTATTTATTACAGGTTAAATACCACTAATTATCTATTACACGGGTTTCAATGGGAAAAATTGCAAATTTCGGGTGGAATTTTCTCATATTCAGAACTCTCACAGTTAAATGCAACTAATATCAGGGAAAACTATATGATTTAGATGCCAAGTGATCAAAAACTCAACATAGGTTGACCTGAGACGTTTCTTGTTTTAACGCACTGAACCGTAAACACCTTAAAATGGCAGTGCGCCCTCGAAGCTGAAAGTTAAAATATGGTAGGGCGAATATTTACTAAAAACTGAAGCCGTGCGTATGAATTGTGGTACTATTACAACAAAAATGTTATATAATGAGAGAAAATATTTTTTAATGCAGTCTTTTCAGATGCCATGCAAAGAAATCAGTAGTTACTCGTCGTATATTTCCATGTATCGCCCAGGCCTATCAGAGGTATGTAACCTACAGTGGCTAGTATTTGGCAATACTTTCACGGAATATCGATGTGACACAGCGTCGCTATTTATAATATTTAGTTTCAAGAAGACAATTTATTCGCGCAGTGATCCTCTTTGTACAGGAACCTATTCGCCTGTGTCTAACCGAAATTATTTTATTTATTTTATTTTATTTACAGCTGACCTCAAAGAGACAGAGAAATGGAGAAATGCTTTTGATGAGTACGAGGCAAGACGTAATGAATTGTAATCATGGATAATTTCAAACTGATAAACACTTTACTGTTTGAATTTGTACATGATACTTGGTGCTCTTTCGGACCTGAAGCGTTCTACATTCAATTTAGTGAACATTAATATGAAGTTTGTATGGGTGTCGGTGTGGAGTGTGGTGTGGGGGTGTGTGTGGTGTTTGTGTATATCGGGGTGTGTGGTGTTGGGGTGGGTCGGGGGGTGTTGTAAGATATGGTTAAAGGAGGAAATACCTTGCAGTACCATGATTACCAAGTGATGGTGATGTGCTAAGGTTATCTTAATCTCTTAATCTACAAAGTCATCGTCTAATGCTAATCTTATCATAATTAAATCATATGTCATTATAAATAAATAAATTACTCAAGCTAATACTTCAGTAAATCAGAAAAATCATCAGATTTATACAGTGTAGGTGTGTAAAACACAACGCAAATAGAAAGTCCTCACTACAAAGTACCCGTCATAAATCTAAACCTGGTCATGTCATGATAATTTGATTGTTACGGTCGTGTGCATGTTATCTCCAATTTGATACCACATTTGATACCCGAACCTCGGATATAACGGATCATTAGTGTGAGTGCTTTCTTTTTGTGTTCAATGTTCATTATATTCTACAAGTGACCTGATAAGGATAAAACGTCGGAAAAACAAAACGGGGTAGACTACCAAATAGTCGAATTAAGTAAGTTTGAAACGTTACTTACCGATTTCGTATGTTTCTCGTATAAAAATATCCGGTGGTCCGAGCACCTTGGGTAGCTACAAGTTGTCACATTGTGTAGTGTCGATGGTAGAGAATTTTAAGAATATCACGAACCTAGAAGGATCGACTCACAGTAATACTCACAATAATTGTGAGCATGAATTCCTTGATTAAAAGCTTAACTTTTCAACTTCTCCCCACGAAATTGGACACGTCAGAAGCCAAACACAAGCCTTGCACTGTGTTTATGTTCATATTTGCGATTGATATCTTCTGTTAGACGTATTCCATATTTTGCTGGTAAAAGTTCCTCGTAATACTTCGTAATTGGCAGCAAGTGTCAGTGTGATATTGACTGGACTCGTTACCTAACCTTGATTTCATCATTTCGATGGTTCTCATTGTAGGTTGTCGATGTACGCTTAATGTGACTGGACTTAGTATCTGCTGGTGATACTTAAAAGAATTCTTTGCAAAGTGATCAGAAATAGTCGCTTCGCGTTGCAACTCATATGGCACGGACCGGAACGATGGGAAAGTGTTTTTTTAATATCGCTTTGAAGATCTATTGAACTATAAATCGTTCGATCTAAATCAGTGAGTGGGAAGGACAAAGATGTTAGTTTAAAACGACAGTAAAATTCCGTCATGTGTAATTATTTTGTGAGTTTTTAGTGACGAGTTATTAGGAGAGTTAGAGTAGAGTGGGGGTATTTGGGGATAGGAGTGTGTTTGAAGTCGACGGAGTGTGGATTTGTTGATGTGGGTGCTGCGGGGTATGTGAGGTACACGTGTGTGTGTATTAAGGTTATTAATTATTTTAAACTGTTGCGATTTGGTCATTCACAGCATCTTGCGAATGGTAGTGAGCTTTGGCAAAAACTGCATTGCTCATTTCATAGCGAGCGTGTAAAAGAATTCAAATATCACAGATATATTTGGTAGGTCTTGTGGTTCTTGAGTTATGGTGTAAAGAGGGCTGAAACAACAACACTTTTGTAAAACGTACATAACTCATTAACAACAATAAAGTAAGCACGTTTTCAAGGCATAGGATTTGTAGAATGAAGTTTTGCAAAACATCAAGGTGTTATTTTTCAATAATATATGGCTCTAGATAATGAAAATTGATTTTTTTTAGTTGCTTCAACCAACAATACCTCGTCTACCCTTAAGGGTTGCGGAGTGAGTGGAATGTGTGCATGGGTGATGTGCATGAGTTATAGGTCAGGATTCAGAGAGTCAGGGCTATGTAAGGTTTGGGGTTATAGGACTAGGTTTAGGTTTAGGATTAAAGCTTATGTTAGGGTTAAGTTTTGGGTTATGGTAGGGGTAAGGTTTATGATAAAGAACAAAATTACTGGTTTTGTGGACTAATGACGTTAAGATTATCATCGATCTGTATTCCATAACTTATTGTCACTGTCTTGAATCTTCATGAATGTTTCATTCACTCAAACAGTTAACTTCAATCACACCACGAAAGTAATGCCAGAAGGCAAAGGCAAAAATCGGGAAAATGTATACATTATACGTAAGGCATAATGGGGGCCAAAGGAGGAATTTTTGAACATTGAGTTACTGTAATTATTACATTATACATACAATAGGATATCATTTACTGAAAACACCAAAAGGTCTAGTATACTTGGTTCTAAAGTTATTTTAATAGACATCAAAAAACTTAAAAGTTTTTTGATGTCTATTTTCTTAGGTATTTTATTGTTATTTTACTCCATATTTTTATCTTTATCTCAGTTTTAAATTAGCCGCCATTCTCCCCCCCCCTCCCTGGATATGATCGTGTGACATTATATCCTTTTAAAATACAATGGGTAATAAATGTCTGATTTTTTTTTATTACAAAACACATCGGTTGATATTGTCAAGCTTTATCAAAGAGAAGAACCAACTCTAGTCATTAATGTGGCTCCAAATTATATCGGCCGTTGTCTTTTTGATAAAAATGGTGTTTATTAATATGTACAGTTTCCCAAGATCGTAAGGTCATATGTCTAGGACTGATTTTGCTTGACTTCTTCGCCAAGTGAACGATTTTACGGGTTCATTCATTGCATTGTCGTCTCCACGCTTTATTGAATGGCGAGGTCACTGGCAGCGTTATTCACTTTATTTATATAATTACCTAATATTATTGTACCATAGTCACACATTAAGCCCATTAGACTATGTGGTATAATTGTGAGACTACAGTCTTACTTCATCTGGATTTTTTGATCGTTAGTGCATTACTCTTCTTTATCGAACTGATATATCAATAGCTCTAAAGCTAATACTGGAATCCAGGATAGACCACCGTACAACCAGATTCTGTTATCGTTTGATTCGTACCTATCGCTTTATCATTATTTCCCAAACAGCTACAGTTTATTCAGGTTTCGCATTACACTATAACAAAATGACTACGTTTATCATAATAATTGTTAGCATTTTGTGTCAGATGCTTCCTATCTTCGGTCAACCAATAGTAACAGTTGAACAAGGACAGATACTTGGAGACACCGTGCATTTTGAGAATGAATATCTCGGTGTCCAGAAAGATATTGATGTGTTTTTAGGTATCCCATATGCAGAACCTCCTGTTGGTGACAGGCGGTTTAGAGCATCACTACCTAAGGAACCGTGGAGTGAGGGTGAGATCTATAATGCTACTTACAACAGAGATATTTGTATGCAAACCACTACGGAGCCTTTCACTATTAGTGAGGATTGTCTTCATCTTAATGTTTATGCCCCTAATCCAAAGGTAAGTTGTTTTGTTTGTTATTTGATTCTATTTTCAAGCCATAATATGTGATTTGCTCCAAAGCGACGCACTATATTTTCCCCGAATTTCTACTTAGTACAAATATCACACACATTTCAATGGACAATCCTATATATATGTGTACCATATTAATAGTTTTTCCTTCGTATATTCAATATCCTTGATTCTATTTGATATGTTCAAAGAAGGACGCATTTTGAACATTTTCGTCTGCGCCTGCACGGTCATTTCATACCTGCATAATCTTCAATCCTGTCTAAATACGCGACCTAGCATCGTCACAGGAGAGTGATTTTGAATAGTTATACTGGCAAATGATCACGGCGTTTGGGAATCACAAGCTCTCTATTAATAATACATGTATGATATTGCTTAGCTGAGGGTTACCATAGAATGTTACAAATAGTATCCTCTCGGAAACAGCTTCAACACTCTATTTATAAAGTGTTGCACAAGCTCAGCATTTTATGGCATAACATAATCCATGATAATAAAAGTGTCCAACTTGACAAAGTCCTGACCATCTTAAAGAACATTGTGATGTGTAAGGACAAGGCTACCCAAATCCTAGTATACACATTTAGTATTGTTGGTATTTAGTTCGTTCCTGCACAAACCTGCCATTTGACCAGACCAACGCTTTTGGACCTTTAAGACATCTGTGAATGTACTTGGACATGACCAGGCCCACTCCTCCGTGCCATTGCTTGGTAGCAGAACTGAATATTAAAACACAGTTCCTATCATCTGACCAAAGTTCATCATTTGGGCTTGGTATAATGAGACGATTTTCTTGAATTCCGGCAATGTGAATACCTGCATCAGCACAGCCCATAAATAGCTGATGGATTTTCCTTTGTTGATTAACATTACGGTAGATATATTACAAGAGGTTTGAAGGTAGACATGCGACAATATTATAAATCAGGGCCAACAGTACGTGATGGTGTGCCAAGTTCCCGCTGGTCTGTCATGGAGTCAACAGTAGACTGCTTGTAGTTTTGGTAATCATGGAGTTTATTATCAGCTTATTTCAGGACACACAGCAGCCGAGATCTACCAATATGCAGTAGTTCGCCTCTGATTTGGAACATGTTGGCCCGTGTTGAAAGGTTGACCAATGATGACATGTTCAAAACCAAAATTCGGACCCATTGAGATAGGCTACTCCAATATGAAGATAATCACTACTGTCCTTGACCCCTTAGAATACTCAAGAAAACAAAGATGGAGCTTGATGTTCACGACAATAGACCTTAGAACTAAACCAGAAAAACAGCACCCGATCTTACCGCACTGTTCTGCAGCAGTTTAAGGACAAAGTCCGCCCGGAACATAACTCACAAGTGATCTTGAAAGACCTGGTATTAAACCTAACCTAACAAAATGTCATGAACACCATGATATGAGTAACTAGAAGGATAAAGAACAGAGCAATATCTCATCATGATTGTGTCGCTGGCTGTACTGTCTACGTCGTTACAGTATCAAAAAAATGTCCAAGATATTTGAACATACTGGCCGTTGAACCTGATAATTTACTTCGCCCTAAAGCTGGCATGTTCAGCAACTGAGGAGGCAGGTGGTGCTTAATCCCTCATTCTGGTAGAATACCAGCCCTCGCCTTCCGAGAAGTAAATCTACAATAACAGCAACATAGAGCAAAGGTTCTGACTGTTAATGGTTTTTTTTTCATATATTGAACTCGTATACCTTTTAGCCCGTTGAAGCTGCAGTGATGGTTTTTATTCATGGAGGTGGCTATGCAGCCGGTAATGGATACTTCGGTGTCTACAGCGGTGTACCCCTGTCGAGTGTTGGAGATATCATCGTCGTTACAATCAACTATAGGTTAATGGCCTTTGGATTCCTAACAACAGGTAAGCGCAGACGATCATTGGATCATTCCATTTGAGATCCACACTCCCCCTGTGGAAGATTTAGGGAATATTCGCAGTGATGTAATAATCGGATTAACTACCATAGCAATAGGTGAAAACAATTTTTAATATATCGCGCTGCACTACAAGCACGTTGCACTCATCACCTGTGTATGTCTGCAATCATAGATTGAATACAATACCGCTTTTTTTTCGAAGATACTAATCTTACAGGTGCGAATGAGCATGATAAGATTCAATACAGATAGAGGTACCGGGTGAAAGTACAAGTGCAGCGCGATATAATCAAAAATTGTTTTCACCTATTGCTAAATTAATTTCACCTATTGCTTGATTAATACATCACTTCGGCTGCGAATGAGTTTTAAGTTAGACAAGTGGATAACTTCCATCTGAAATATTCCTCCAGTTGTAGATTCTAACCGTATGTAAATGCATATACAGGGAGAGTATTTTCATCCTCTTTACAATCAACTATAGGTTAATAACTTTTTGATTCCCAACTACAGGTAAGCGCAGCCAATCATTTTCCTATTCCATTTGAAATCCATACTACCTTTGTGGAACATTAAGATATAAAAGTCTTCTACAGAGGGAGTATGGGTTTCAATTATATATATTAGATCAGTGGGAAACTTCCATTTGAAATACTTACTCCAATCGTGACGATAAGTAGAGCTATAATTATACAGGGGGAGTATGGGTTTTAAAATAATTAAGATTTCCCATACTTTATCGATGTGACCTCTAGATTACTCGGGTGTGAGTCCGCATCATTTTATTATGAAAACTTGGTTTCCATTTTCTTTTTAACATTTGAAAATCAGAATCTTTTTCGTCTGATTTGGCTTAGTTCACTATCGAAACATAGCAATACAGAAAATAGTCTGTAGAAATTACCAGTTTTATTTAACAACGGTGACACAAATCAATTTACCAATAGACTTCTCCTGTAAATCAAAATATGTGTTGTAAAATGAAAACTACAAATTCATCTGCTTCCAAATATTAAGACTACGTTTCTGCAATATTTGCCTTACTTTTCATGAAACTCACTTGAACTGCTTCACTGATATTCAATATGCATTTTATATGAATTTCATAGGATCAAGCAATATTATAGTCATTCTGAAATCAGCGAAAATAATGACATTTTGAAATCGGACCTTTTATCTTTTGACTTTGTTTTATATTTCCAAGGTGATGAGGCGTCACCAGGTAACTATGGCTTGTTGGATCAAGTAGAGGCTCTTCGCTGGATTAAAACTAACATACAAGGTGGGTTTTTATCCAAAGTTTTATGAGACATTAACCAAAGTTTTATGAGACATCCATTCTACACGTGCCATATGATTGTTTAACCATAGAGACTACGCCTTTTTTTTGTTAGTTTTCATATATTTCTTGCTTACTTAATAATAATCTACAGCATCATCATAATCAACAGCAACAAGCGCATCAACAATACCAATGCAACCAAACAACAACACTACCACCACCAACGTTCCCACCACCAACACCTGATATTTGAAAATCGATCTGATATTTCACAGCTTTTTTTTAAATTTCTTTTAGCTTTCGGAGGAGATCCAAACAAGATTACCATATTTGGCGAAAGTGCCGGTGCAAGTAGCGTGTCAGCACACTTGATTTCTCCTCTAAGTCGTGACCTTTTCAACCAGGCGATTCTAGAAGTAAGCCCTCAAAAAAACTTATATTAAAATTATTTGTTGATATAATATTATATCACTCATACATAAATTCTAGACAGTTCATTGGTTGGTTACCGTTTGCCATTTTTACTATCACCTCCTCCGTGTGATAGTCTTTACCATCATAACGCTCTGCCGTAGTGCGCCTGCGCCAAGCCGTGCGCTGACTCTTGGACTCGCCGATTTAGTTATGGGGTGGACCCCAAAATGTGAAGTATATCACGGCAAAACATGGTGTTATGTTGATGAATGTTGAATTTTAGTAATAGAATTTATGTACGAGTGATATAAAACAAATATTAACTGTCTTAAATTCGTGTAATGGTCGAAATATAATCACTCGGTGAAAGATGTATTGCTCCATTCCACTCGCCGTTCCGGCTCGTGGAATGGAACAATCCATCTTTCACCTCGTGATTATATTTCGACCATCACACTCATAGACAGTTAATATTTGTATACTGTTAGATGACTCCTAACCGTCATAATGAAAACGTCGATGTATACCGTATTTACCTTATCACAGAGTGGAAGTATTTTAGCTCCATGGGCTTTTAATGAAGACTTAGAAAAAGAGCGTGATTCAGCTTTCAAACTTGGTGAAGCGGTTGGATGTCCAGCAACCACTACTCAACAACTGATATCGTGTATGCGTGAAGTAGATGCCCAGGTCATCAACGCTGCCGCAAACGAGGTTTGTACTTTTAATTACTCTAATCTGTATGAAGCCGAGGTTTCTTCGAATTAGAATAGCAACATTTGAATCAATCTGTGTTGGTTTTTGAAATTGCTAAAATCGTTAACACAAATAGAATGGTAATTAATACATTTCTTAATATCCAGGACAACTGAACATATTGAATGATAACTTTATTCGAACTATTAGAATAATGAAACCATTCGGTAAAGACGTTCTGAATTTGAGTCATGCAACATATTTAACAGCCGCAAAAAAATTGAAAATAATGTTAAATGTATTCTGTGGCGGGGAGAGTTGTCATCGTGTGTAATAAAGATAATTATACTGCTATTATGTAAATGATATAATTATTTTCAGTTGCTCAATGAGGCACCGCCAGCGCCTTGCGTAGACAACAATTTCCTTGTCGAGTTACCTTTGAACTTAATTGAAAATAACAACTTTAAGAAGTGTCCTCTGATCAATGGCTTCAATAAGGACGAGGGAACAGCATATATCCTCGGCACAGAATCTGGACTCCAGTATCTGAACAGCTTGACTTCGCCTAATGTATCTAAAACCACATTTGACAAAGAACTCGAAGCGTTCCTCACTAAATTTGATATTTACAGAAATGACCTTGTTGAGGACAGCATAAGACAGGAATATGTTGATTGGTCAGTCGCAGATGACCCGGAAACAGATTACTTTGACGCTTGGAATTATTATGTCGGCGATGCTTCATTTGCGTGCCCTGCTACCATGGAAACAAGAGCACACGTAATAGCGGAGGAACACGATGTTTACCAGTACTATTTTACCCATGTGCCGAGTATAAGTGTATTTAAAAGCGAATATTTTGACCCGAAATGGCTTGGTGCAGGTCACGGCGAAGAGATTGCATATGTGTTCGGATACCCATTTTATCCGCCAGAAAATTTTGAATCCGTTGAGTATCCTAGAGAAGAAATGTCTCTTTCCCAACAAGTGATGCAATATTGGACTAACTTTGCCCAAACCGGGTAAGTTATGTGCAGCTTTAGAGACAATTTTATCACCAAAAACGTTATCTCATTAATCAAGTTAATAGGAATATGAATGGTTTACACTAGATCCTAATAAATATTGTACTTTATTTGAAAAGAGCGTCTGTTTTTATACAATTTATAGCATTAGTCTGTGTGAATAACGGTATACGTATACCAGCCACGCCAGACTTGAAACAACCCCATTTTTATCACGTATGCAATAGATTCTTTTCCTAGCATTGGTTCTTCCTCAACCTCAAATTTACATTTTTGGATTTATCGCCTCCAAAATCAACAATACTGTTTTGCTTTTAACAACATGTTACAGAAATCCAAATAAAGAATCGGAAGCCTCCCGTCCCTACAATGACGACAGAGCTTGGCCAGCATACACCTTCCCCAATTTAGAATACAAAGATATTGCTGTGAATCTTACCAGTGGTAGAGGAGTAAGAGCAGATGAATGTCACTTTTGGAACGACTACCTGAAGCAGCTGACAACATTTTCAGGTAAGTTGAGACATTAGCGTCTTTAGTCTTTGGCTTGCAGTATACACCTGTCCCGATTTAGAATTAAACAAAAAATACTGTGAATCTTACTAGTTGTAGAGGAGCGAGGGAAGACGGTTATCACCTTTAAAACGAGTCTCTGACAAAAAACTGACAACGTTTTCAGGTAAGGCCGCACTCTATTATAATTCCACCGCTGATTCTAGTGGCGGCCACTAGGCTTGTCACTACATTTGAGGGGCCGCCAACTTAAAAGGCAGCGGTCACAAACATACATTACTAATCACTACTGAACATGTTCATTAGGACTGTTATTGAACATTATAACAGGTTTCATAGTTCTAGTCCAATAAAAAAGTACTCACTGTGGACGTTTCGAGGTCTAGCAGCCTCCTTTTTCAACGCTGTTGATGGGCAGAGGCTAAGGCTGATAAGACGTGAGTGTTAATGTTCGCACAAGGGCGAACAGAAAAGCTTCCGAATCTACGGTAAACAAATTGGGATGAGGCTAAGGTACTGGGCAAAGAGACAGACGGGTACACACGTTGGATAAAAGAGGCAGAAGTAATCAGAAAGCAAGGGACTACCATGAACATAGATGAGGGGCAATACAATCTTAGTCGCGTATTTGAAGATCTTCTCAAGAAAATACTTCTGGCGACCTCGTTGCTAAGCAACCAGTATCATCTGCGGTAAACAAAAGATCCTCACAACATCAACAGTGTTGAAAAGGAGTCTGCTATACTTCGAAACGTCGAAAGTGAGCTCTGTTTTATTGGAATAGAATTATGAAACCTTGTTATAATGACTAAACACTGAAGAGTAAGCCATTTAATTTGGTCACAACATATACTCTGTAGTCGCTGATAGCACTTTAAATATTCCAAGTGTAATCGTATCTCAGACACAGCAATCAATAAGCAATGATAAGTTGACACATAGTAACATAATCTAAGGATCCCAACTGTAACACGATAAACATATTTCACCATTCAAAGTTGGGAAATTAAAAGAATATATTGCAGAAGCGAGCAATACAATGTGCTACCTAGCGCAGTGAACCAACACCCGTATAAACGAATGTATAAACATATTTTAGATTTAGCTTTAATTACTTTAAACTCCATACAGCTGACCTCAAAGAGATAGAGCGCCAATGGAGAGAAGAGTTCTATACTTGGAAATACACAGATTTGAAAGAATGGAGAGATGCCTTTGATGAGTACGAGACCAGAGTTGGTAGCAAAAATATGTTGTCATCACGAGATGAATTGTAAACATGCAAAAGGCCAAATTTACTCACTTCGAGTCCTACACTGCACCTGGCGATATAATGTACAAAGAGCACGTGATTCATATTAGCAGAATGTCACAATGTCACGTTGGCAACAATTTCAAGACATTTTGTCTCAGTTTCAGTTTCAGTTTTATTTAGCTATGCAGATACAGGATACATAAAATAAATAATTTTAATACATTTAAGCATAGCGGGAAAACCATACAGAGCAGTGCTCGAGCAAGCAAAATATAAACGATTTGATTACTTAATATAAGACGTAGTATACCATAGTGCAAAGACAGAGACACGGATAAGGACAAGACTTTCATGTGCAGACAAGATAAAACGAGACAATTGTTGGGCATACATGTTTTTGTAATCAAGAAAATAATCAAGTAATTGGGTAGATTGGTGATGAATTACATGATATGCAATATAAGGTACATGGGACAAATTATTTATACAGTGAAATTAAGTAAGTATACTGGGTTTAAAAGAACTAATTGATGTTGTGTCACGGATCTGTTTTGGAGTTTGACTCCATAAAAGTGGATCTTGTCTACTGATGGTATTACTGGCAAAGTCAGTATTGAAATACAGAGGCGTATACACATGTGATTGCCTGGTCCCTTAATCATAACAAGTATTTGATTTGACATAGTAGTAGAAATATATCGGGCAGAAGGTTATTATGATATTTGTACATAAATAAGGCTATTGTGCGTATATCTTCAAAAGTAAGACTGGCGAACAGAGGAGAGGTATGAGCAAGGAAAGTGGAATTATTGCATTTGCGGACAATTTTTTTTTTTTTTTTAAATGAATATCATTTAATTCTTATTATTTCGAAATTACAATACATGGTATGAGGATATACGAGGCCATCATAAAGTGAGAATAAGGTGTACGTAGGTAAAATGTTTTTCAAACTATATATTATAAAGAGTACTTTGAAACAAGATTGGAAACATATATGTTGTGTGATGTAAGACAAGATGTCCATGTAAGACATTCATTTAATATGACGCCAAGAAACTTTGTGTGTGAGACACGGTTAATATTGGAATTATCATTCATCAATATTACAATCAGGTATATTGCGCTTATCATGTTTATTTTAAAATAACATGCAATTGGTTTTGTCTACATTGAGTGATAACTTATTTGCAGGATAAACATGAGAAAGTTCATCATTAAATAATGTTAATTAAGATTTGTAGATTTGTGTGTAATGCAATATTGTTTGTATCACCAGCAAAGATTAAGAAATAGAACAGTTTTGAGGAATACACAATGTCATTTAAATATAAAATAAATAATAATGGCTCTAAAATTGAGCCCTGGGGCACGCCACAATTTAAGTCATGGTAAGTAGATTTCTGATTATTAAAAACAGTAAATTAAATTCGGTTACTAGTAGCTTTTAGACCCTTCGAAGGCATTACCTCGTTCACCATAATAGCATAGTTTCGATAAGAGAATGCCACGTTTTATGGCGTCGAATTCCTTCGAAAGGTCCAAGAAGATACCAATAACGTACTTTTTATTATCTCGATCATTATAATTATGCATCAATAATGGCCATATATGTAGATCTAGCAGGGCGAAAACCGAATTGATTATCATGCAGTATATTAAGCCTTTAAATATATTTATAAAACCTTTTGTGAATAAAGCTTTCTAATATTTTTTTTTAAAGGAAGGACTGATATAGGCTTGTAATTATTAAAGGTATTTAAGTTGCCAGATTTATAAATTGGTGTAACCCTTGCAAACTTTAGTTTATTTGGTACAATGCCATATGTGAGAGAGCGGTTTATAATGTTGTCTCAAAGTAGAGAAGATAATTGATGTATGGACGCGATATGCAAACGCATGGCGTTATTATATTGGGCTATTCCAGTTGAAATCCATACACCCCGTATGGAAGACATGGGTGATTCCATTTGAAAACTACACCCACTGTGTGGGCGTCTAAGGTCACGTGTTCCATAGGGGCTATATGGATTTCAACTGGAATCGCCCAATGACCGTTTTATATGACAAAAATCAAATGTGATGAATTTGACTTGCCCACTATGCACACATTACTATGTCATGGGATGAAGATATATAATTATCTTAATCTGCATGGACATCATTTAATGATAGTCTTGCCATAATTACATCATGACATTAAGGGGTGGGATATAAACCTTTGGACAGTATTTATTTTGGGACATTAGAGCACATCAGACATATTGAATTGCATTCTGAATACGAAGAATGTCCTTCTGATATCAAATAACATGATAATATTTTGATTTTTTGAAATTCGCAATGTAATACACATGTTATGGCAAATGATTAAAAATTGATATTTTTGATATTTAACAGCACTCAAAGCAAAGTTTATAAATCTGATAATATGTACTTAAAGTGTATGGGATGAAAAGCCGACGAGCAATTGAAAATTTTGACCTTTCGTGTTGAAGATATGGATTTTTTCCCCAAAACACCAACAAAATTAGGTCTTTTGGGGAAAAAAATCCATATCTTCAATATGAAAGGTCAAAATTTTCAATTGATCGCCGGCTTTTCCTCCCAGCTACATACACTTTAAGAATATATCATTAGATTTATAAAATTTACTTCGAGGACTGTTATATTTCAAAAATGTGAAAAATATTAAATTTTAATAATTTGTCATAAAATTTGTATTATATCGTGATTTTCAAAAAACGAAAATTATTTGGTATCAGAAAGACATTCTTCGTATTCAGAATGCAATTCGATATGTCTGATGTGCTCCCATATCCCACAAAAATACTATCGAAACGCTCAAAACGCTCATTCCAGATCCCTTAATATAAGTGATTTAGTAAATCAAATATTAAAAAACAAAAAACAACCATCGAAAATACGATTTATGCATTCTGAAATTGCCCTAATATGGCGAAATCTTAGTTGGAGACGTTTGTTCGTACTGACTCTCACCATGCTCACAGCAACAAATGTAGCTTTGCTTTTTTTTCAGCACGGCCATGTTCGCCCTTTATGAAAATTGATGGACTTGTACCTCACTGTTATGTTTCTAATACCACTTAAAATAAAAACATTTCGTTAAAATCACTATTAAATAGTCAAGGTTTTCGAAATGATTTCATTTCTTTTCCACAATAATAAATTGACTACACTGTACGAAACACATTTTGCTCTCAAAAAACAATACTTTGCCCATAATTATATTGCCTTGTTGATTAACATTAAAACAAATAAATACCACAGCTCTCAAAATGTTTGAATTTTGAAATTACAAAACTCAAACCTGATTTTCTTATACCATACAATCTTATATCAAATTATAAGATCACAAATAATTTTACGATTTCGTCGATTTGTGTCCCTGAAAGAACTGTATCGTCGAGAACTGCTTGGGGGGGGGGGTATTTTAAGACATAAACCAAACAGATAAATAACCAATATCAGCTATCACATACGTTTTGAATTTTAACAATTGACCGCTTCCTTTTTTAAATAAAAGAATTTTACGAAATTACCTCATTTTCAATCCGTTCCTCATGCGCTGAGGATACGTACTCCGAATACAGATCATCGATTGATATTTGAATCCGTTGAAAAGTGTGAATATGAGGGAGTTTCGTAAAAGTCTTATATTTCAAGAACGTTGTGGTCAATTGTCAAAATTTAAAACGAACGTGATAGCTGATTTGTTTGTCAACCACGCCAGTTATTTAGTTATGTTTAGTTGTGGCGTTAAAATACCCAAACAATTGACTCCGAAACAAACCCAAACAATTAGTTCTTTCAGGGACACTCTGCAATTGAATTTCCTTCCAAATATTATATCTGACCTAATGTGGTTTACGCTTGTTATGGACCACGTCGGAATATGGAAGGTATTTACGTTTATGTCTCTTAAATTTGGTAAAAAGTTTGAATGGCCACCTGGGGTAAATTCTTATAAGCTTATGGCACAAAAACAACTTCACGTAGATACATATTATGTATGCTTATGTCATTTTCACTGCATATAAGAAGCGTATTAAGTTCAGGAAAAGTGGTCTCAAATGCTCTATGTGTGTTTAAGGTGTTCACTTTATTTACCTATTGCCAAACTGTACCATAGTCACGTACATGCAGACACTTATTTGAAATCAAATATTTAATTAAGCCCATGTGCAAACATAATGAGACTACATGGTATAATCGTGTATGACTACGTCCTACTTCTTCTGGAATCCTGGATAGACCATACTCTCTGTATGGTCTATCACCGATGTAGTGATTGTTACACCCATACGCTTCAACGTTCTCTCGCTTACAGTAGCAACTACTTCATGTTTCGCAACTTTTTTGAACTGATAAACCAATATCTCTAAAGCTGTTACTGAAATCTAGGACAGACCATAATCTCAAAACCCCGCTCAAAACGTAACCGGATTCTACTATCGTCGAAGCCGCACCTATCACTTCACCATATTTCACAAACAGAAGCTGCCACTTCATGTTTCGCATTACACTATAACAAAATGACTACGTTCATAATCATTTTTACCATTTTGTGTCCGATGCTCCCTGTCTTCAGTCAACCAATAGTAACAGTTGAACAAGGACAGATACTTGGAGACACCGTGCATTTTGAGAATGACTATCTCGGTATCCAGAAAGATATTGATGTGTTTTTAGGTATCCCATATGCAGAACCTCCTGTTGGTGACAGGCGGTTTAGAGCACCTCTTCCAAAGGAACCATGGGGTGAGAATGAGATCTATAATGCTACTTACAACAGAGCTATATGTATGCAAACCACTACGGAGCCTTTCACTATTAGTGAGGATTGTCTTCATCTTAATGTTTATGCCCCTAATCCAAAGGTAAGTTGTTGTTGTGTTTTGTTGTTGTTGTTTTTTAGGGGTTATTGTTGTTTGCCGATGCAAGGTTTAGTGCTCTCGTGAAAACTGAGCCAGCATTGAATTATCATAAACAACAAACTTTCCGGTACGGTATTACCATTCGCAACTTGAGACGCTTATTCCGATTGAAAAGTTACAATTTATTTAGCCAAAGGACAATGCATTCACTTGATAAGCATGAAATCTTATAGAGTTTTCTTCTTATCAAGTTACAAACTGGCGAATTTGGTCAGTTTTGGTTTTATTCACCAATAAAAGTCTTGAATATATATGGTCAATTCCAGCGAAAGCGGACAAAATTCTCTCTATGTTAACTTTCCACTTTAAAATGTCATTAATAAAGGAAATCACGTTATTGATGGAGCATATCATGTCACGCCCAATGTGCTCTCTTTGTGCATATAGGCCCTTACTAGCAAGTCATACCAGGGGACAAGCTATGATAGCTTAAATAAATTGGCGTTACCCACGAATTCAAAGATAAAGCACCATATATGTCATCGAATGTCCTCCAATCAAAATGAAATTATTACCGTTAGAAAGACGTTTGCATGATCTCTCATCATATGTAAAACGATTGAATTCCACCAAAGTTTGTGGACTCTAGAGGCCATTAAGTCAATTTGGCTAATAATTTTGTTACCCGCGTATCAAAAATAAAATGATCGTTCTGAAAAATGTTAAGTGAATATGCCATAAATGACTATATCATGAAACGAAGTTTCGTTCTATAATTCTGAGGTCAAAGTGATTATTTTATGCAAATACGTTTTACCCATAAAATTCCATAAAATCAAAATTGACGTTACCCACGTATCAACTGTTACCCACGAGTCCAGCAAATATAATTGCCATAACTTAAATTAACATTTAATAACTTTGGACACTGAATTTAGTTTGACAAGCGCTTAAAATTGTAAATCGTAAAAATACGTTCACCGCTTTAGAAAAGAATCTACGACGGTTTAAACTTTTGTTACCCACGAATCCCGAATAGATGCTAACCTTGAAAAATAAGGAGATTGTTTATTTTAAGTTTAAATCACCACATATTCAAGCCATGGGTATGCTATAATTTTGACAGTACTTACAGTTTATACACCTAAGAAACGCAAACCCCAAACGGTACTATAGTACTTATAGCTTTACCCACGAATTCGGCGTTACCCACGAATCCAAGGATTTACTCGTAAATTATATGTTTCTTATGCATCTTAACATTTTGAAAACATGCGAAATAGGTTCCAAAACAGTCCTGTTTAATAGCGTCCTCTTGAAGGTATACTGAAGCTGTATCATGAAGTTTTGATTGATTATCCTAAATTACCATTTTCTGGGGAAATGCAATTGGTTAGAGAAACGGGAATCATTGAAACACAATGGGGGAATAACCGCATGGTGGTTTCCAACCTTCTGTAATATTTTCTATTTTGCCGCTTACCAATACATACCTTCAAATATGTGTTACCCACGAACATTTTGGTTACCCACGAATCCCTACTTAAATTAAAGTTAACAATGTATTGATAGTGTTTTAGTTCATAGGAACTGTCAAACACGAGTTAATAGAATATTGCTGCATGAAAATATGGAATGATTTTACTAAAATAATAATATAAAACTGTTTGCTCTGTCTATTTGAATTTGGCAACTTAATTATTCTCAAAATTTTTATACCCAAAATGCTATAATGATCCATTCTAAATATTCCATGTAGTCTGTATTTTGATTAAAATTCATTTTAGTGCCATTGCAGCCTGAATTATTGACATACGGAAAAGTATTTTTTATTTTTATTTAAAAAAAATAATAGGAACTGCTATTTTCCAGACGCTGTTACCCACGAATCCATCCGAGATCCTCATCCTGCGACGAGATACAAAATCTAACTTTATATTTATATGAAGCATTTATTCTAATCTTTCGAAATAATACAGTAATGTTAAATGACAGCCACTTTGGAAAGAGTTCGAAGAATTGACACAATCTTAACTGTACACCTGGTTCTTTCTTAAAATTTGTAATAACCAAAATATTTCTTTGTAGATATATGTAATAAAATTCTATTTTACGTTCAAAGTCTTCACCGATTTCTAGTGTATATGAGTCACACATAACATATTGAAAGATATTAAAGAAAGTGAAATTTTATGGCGTACAACAGGTGAAAAATGCTTGAATTCGTGGGTAACATGCATATGCGCATGTAACACTTTATTTGGTCTAGCAAGAAAAGTTATTTTTCAATCCGATGGCACTTCCACCTGATGATTCACTAGACATGATCGTCTCATTTGATAATTCTAGAATTGAAAAGGAAAACATTTTCAAAATGGCCCCCAGAGAGAATTTTGGCCCGCTTTGGCTGGAATTGACCATATACATTGTTTCGCCCAATTGGATATTACATGGTTGCATGAAGAAGAACACAGAGCATATGACTAGGGCTGACTATTAATGATTTTGGTTTTTAATGAACTCTTTATATCTTTCAGCCCGTTAATACAGCGGTGATGGTTTATATTCATGGAGGTGGTTACGCAGCAGGTAATGGATACTTTGGCTACTACAGCGGTGTACCCTTGTCAAGTGTGGGAGATATCATCCTCGTTACAATCAACTATAGATTAATGGCCTTTGGATTCCTAACAACGGGTAAGCTTAGACAATCATTGGGTCATTCCAATTGAGATCCACACTCCCCATGTGGAGGATTTAGTGAGTATGGGTTTTGAATATATTAGACAAATTGATATCTTCCATTTGAAAAACTTACTCCAGTTGTGGATTCTAACCCTAGATAAAGCTATATAGGGAGAATAATGTTAATCCCTTACATTCAACTATATGTTAATAATTAACCCTTAGATTCCTAACTACATTCATTTGCCTATTCCTTTTGAAGTCCACACTCCCTTTTCGGAAGATTTAGATAAAGTCTTCTGCAGAGGGAGTATATGTTTCAAATATATTAGACAACTGGTTAAAATACTCACTCAAGTTCTGTAGTTATGGCTATTATTATACAGGGGAATACAGTTTTCAAAATATTAAGATTTACTATACTTAACTGCTTTAACCTCTAGACTACTAAAAAATCTGGAGATGCATGTCCATGTTGTTATTATTATGAAAACTTGGTCGCCATTTCATTTCTACATTCAACTTTTCAAGGCCAAGATCTTTTTCGTCTGACTTGGTACTATTAAACATAGCATACTTCACTTAATTTTTACCCCACCCCCTACTCTTTATTCTTATAATTTTGTTACGGTTTCAACAACATAACCAATATGCATTTCATACGATTTCAATATTATAGTCATTCTGAAGCCAGTGAAAGTAATGACATTTTGAAATCGGACCTTTTTTATCTGTGACTTTGTTTATATTTCCAAGGTGATGACGCTTCACCAGGGAACTATGGCATGTTGGATCAAGTAGAGGCTCTTCGCTGGATTAAAACTAATATACAAGGTGGGTTTTAAGCAAAGTTTTATGAGCCATCCATTATACACGTGCCATGAGATTATTTAAGCATAGAGACTGCACCATTTTGTAGTTTTCATATATTTCTTGCTTAAATAATCTACAGCATCATCATAATCGACAGCAATTACCACATACATAATACCACCACAGGCACAACAAATCTACCACCACCAACGTTCCCACCACCGACACCACTCGAAAATCGATCTGATGATCACAGTTTCTTTTTTCCTTTGAATTTCTTTAAGCTTTCGGTGGAGATCACAACAGGATTACCATATTTGGTGAAAGTGCCGGTGCAGGCAGTGTGTCAGCGCACTTGTTTTCTCCACTAAGTCGTGACCTTTTCAACCAGGCGATTCTAGAAGTAAGGCCAAAACTTATCTTATTTATTAATTGTTCAAGACTTTCCTAACAGTCATAAGAATTTAATTCGTCAATATTTATCGTATTTTACTTTATCACAGAGTGGAAGTATTTTAGCTCCATGGAGTTTTCATAAAGACTTGGGAAAACAGCGTGATGCAGCTTTCAAGCTTGGTGAAGCTGTTGGATGTCCAGCAATTGCTACTAAAGAACTGCTATCATGTATGCGTGGAGTAGATGCCCAAGTCATCAACGCGGCCGCAAACGAGGTTTGTACTATTAATTACTCCAATTTGTTTGAAGCCGGGCTTAGCTTGCCATTGAAGGGGTCTCGGGTTCGAATCACACCCAGACCAAACACCGTCTTTCTTTGTTTTCTCTCTTTATTCCTTCCTTCTTTCCCTTCCAGTCACCAAAAAGCTCCAGGGGCCTTAAGATAGACACGTCCTAAATGTGAATCCTGTAACACCCGAAAAAAATATTGATATTGAAAAATAATGTTAAGCGTAGTCTGTGGTGAGGAGGGTGTTATTGTGTATAATAAAGATAATAATACTGCTTTGCAAATGGTATGATTATTTTCAGCTGTTTTATGAGGCACCGCCAGCGCCTTGTGTAGACAACAATTTCCTAATCGAGTTACCTCTGAACTCAATTGAAAATAACAACTTCAAGAGGTGTCCTCTGATCAATGGTTTCAACAAAGACGAAGGAACAGCATATATCGCCAGCTCAGGATTAGGATTCCAGTATCTTAACAGCTCAACTGCGCCTTATGTATCTAAAGAGTCATTTGATAAAGAACGCAACGCTTTCCTCACTAGATTTGATATTTACAGAAATGACCTTGTTGAGGACAGCATAAGACAAGAATACTTTGATTGGTCATTCGCTGATGACCCGGAAGCAGATTACTTTGACGCTTGGAATTATTATGCCGGTGATGCCGCGTTTGCGTGTCCCGCTACCATGGAAACAAGAGAACACGCAATGGCGGGTGAACACGATATTTACCAGTACTATTTCACCCATGTCCCGAGTATAAGTTTTTTTACAACCCAATATTTTGACCCACAATGGCTTGGGGCAGGTCACACCGAAGAGCTTCCATATGTCTTTGGTTACCCGTTTTATCCACCAGTATATTTTGAATCTGTTGAGTATCTCAAAGAAGAAATGTCTCTTTCCCAACAAGTGATGAAATATTGGACTAACTTTGCCAAAACCGGGTAAGTTATGTGCAGCTTAAGAAATAATTATTATCATTAAAAAAGTCACAAAAGTAATTGAATCCTTCAGCTGTTCAATAAATACTAATAAAAATAATAGCTCTAAATTTACACATGTCGTTTGTGTGGGTCTGACATCTCGTCCTGAAGCCTTTGCAACACTAATGTGAGAAGAGCGTCTAGTTTACAATTAACATTATACGTATGCAATAGAGTCTTTCCCTAGCATTGGTAATTGCTCAAACCTCAAATTTATCGCCTAAAAATTTTTATTTTAACAACACGTTACAGAAATCCAAACAAAGAATCTGAAGCCTCCTTTCCCTACAATGACGACAGAGCTTGGCCAGTGTACACTTTTCCCAATTTAGAATACAAAGAAATTGCTGTGAATCTTGCTAATGGTAGAGGAGCAAGGTCGGACGAGTGTCACCTTTGGAATGAGTATTTGAAAAAATTGACTACGTTTTCAGGTAAGGCAGCACTTCATAATTTCTCCAATGACTCTGGTGGCGGCCACTAGGATTGCCACTAAATATTAACGGCCGCCAACTGAAAAGATAGCGGTCACGAAAATACATGACTTAACACTGGGAAGCGTAAAGCGCTTTAATTTCGTCAAATTATTCCCATTGCAGTCGGTTATAACACTTCGTCGGTCACATCACATACAGACCTATAAGTTTAATGTCATTTTAAACAATATCGTTTGACATACAGAGCTATAATTTTTATATCATGTTACACAATGTTACTCGAAAGATTGGCAAGTATAATTCACCTAAATTAAAACAAGTATCTTCTTCATAAATATTACCCTTTGAGGAAAATAATTCAAGAATAAATAAGTTTGAGACTAATTCTAAAACCAGTATTGTATAGCTCTGTATGTGAAACACTTTTGTCCGTTTTCGTATAGAACGATATGTCATGAGACTGACGACTTGAGATATTCTATCTCACCTCAAACAGAGTTCACTTATTGTGAATATCAAGGGATCCCAATTGTAACACGGTAAACATATTTGATAAACTAAGGTAGACGATTGAAAACATAGAAACAACGGTACTTTCATCATTCAAAGGCGGGTAAATATTACAGAAACGAACAAAACCCCAATAAGCTACGGGAAGTGAGACCACACACCCAAAAAACACACTCACCATCACACACACCCCCACCCCCTGAACGAGTCATTTCAACACAGGTGTATAAACGCATATATAAACATATTTCATTTTTACTTCAATTGTTTTAAACTCCATACAGCTGACCTCAAAGAGACAGAGCGACAATGGAGAGAAGAGTTCTACACATGGAAATACACAGATATGGAGGAATGGAGAGATGCCTTTGATGAGTATGAGACTAGAGTTGGCGGCAAAAATATGTTGTCATCACGCGATGAATTGTAAACATGTAAAAGCTAAAATTTACCCACACCGAGCTTACGCGTTCTATGACACACCTGGCGATATACCCCAGAAAGAAGCAGATAAATCCCATTAGCAAATGTCAACAATTTCATGACATTTTGTCTCAAAGTAGAGAAGATAAGTGCACGTAGTGTTTGAACGTATGACGTCAATATAAGGGCTATTCCATTGGAAATAAATTCATACACCCATCTTTTACTTTCACTCCACCCCCTGTGTGGAAGACGAAGATCACGTGTTCCATAGGTGGCGTATACATTTGATCTGGAATAGCCCAATGTCGATATTCGACACAATGATGTAACAGGATCGACTACCATAGTAGGTTTAAACTATCTTTTGCATATATCACCCTGCACTCCCATCAAACACAACAATGTTTTTAAAACGTTTTAAACATGTTATATTCTGGGTTTTGGCTGAGATAAAAACATTTTAAAAACATTAAATACCTGGTCATGTAAAGGTCATGGAAACGTTTAAAACGTTTTGTATGAAAACACACTACAGCAATACTTTAAAAATGTTTTTAAAATATTATTGTAAATTATTTTATGTAAACGATCTTGGCTAAATATTTTGTTAATACTTAAATAACATTATGTTAGAATGTTTGCAGTAGGTTATCAACAAATGTTTTTGAATGTTATGAAAACGTCCTTTACATAACTCGACATTTAAACATTTTCTGGCAACCTTTTCTAACCTTTTGAGAATGATGCCGAAAACGTTTTGCTGGGACTACAAGCAGGTTGCACTCATCACCTGCGTTATATAGAATCATTATATAGATTGAATACAATAACGCTCTTTTCAAAGATACTTTTCAAGTGATCAGCATGATATGAATATTCTATAGAATTACGATCCAGGTCTCTATTGGCCTGAATCCTTCTGGCCTCTAATGGCGGCGCCTTTTTTACCCACAATCCTTCACGTTGCCTTTTCGAGGCCTGCATTATTTTGGGTTTTTTTTAAAGAGGAGCATTTAACGACGGAATTCCGTCGTCATTAATAATTAATTAAGCTGTTGTGGTCGTGCGCAGTAGGTCATAGCAGCCTATAGCCTCCTCCTCCGTCGGTAATAATGGAGTGAGTAGTATGAAACTGGCAGGGGAGGAGACTATCAGGACGAATTTTCTGTCTACCGTAGATAGCCGATAATTATGAGCAAACACGGTAATTTGCCTATGGTTGGTATGTAAGTGGATTAAAATGAACCAAATATGCCGGGAAATATCAGTATCGAGGGGATATAATTATGATATGCTCATGAAATGCATGCTTTTGAAATAAATATGCATGTTTTTCTAAATGATCCTTGAGAAATTTAGATAAATAAAAAAAGAAAAAAGAAATATATAGGGGCCTAAAAAATGTCCGTCTGACTACGTTTGTGAAGATTATCAGTCATCCAGGTAGTAAACAATAATTATTTAAACTATAATCTAGTCAACTGGACTTATTATTTTTGAGTGGGAAGTTTTCACGTCCAATCCTGAACGCATCATCAGCCTATCATCTGGCGGTAAAAGTTCAAACGGATGTTGTAGTATCACAGGTCACCACCTTTGATTTCAACCTGAGAGGTATCTTCCTGATCGCTGAACATCGTCAAAAATACTCGGTAAAAGTCCATTATCATGTTTGCACATAAATAAACCAAGTTCAAATGTATACATGTCCCTGACACTTCAAGTAGTATACCTGATCAGTAAGGGATTAGTGATATTTCTATAATCACTTTCACTTGTAATACGAAGTGCTCTCTTTTGAATTTTAAAAGATCATTTATGTATGAAGAAAATGCACATCCCCAAGCTAAAATACCATAGTTGATATACGGTAATATCAAAGAACAATACCTGAATGTTAATAACGCTTCATAATTATTAAACAAGTACATATATGGGAATTTGATGGACTTGTATTTCACTTTTATATTTCTGTTACGACTATATGACTTAAAGTAAAATATTTCGTTGGTATCGCTATTATAATATTGACCCAAACAACATATTTATAGTAGGAAAATAGTCTAGCTTTTCGAAATTCATTTCGTTTTCCACAAAAGTATGTCTCCACTATAGAAATACATGTTTTACTCTTACAATGGTAGCAAAGCAATATATTGCCCATAATGATATAAATGGTTGATAATTAAAGCAAATTAATACCACTGCTCTAAAAAGTGTGAATTTTGAAACTACAATAACCAAACATAATTTTCTTATATAATACAATCTGCTACAATTTTTAAAACACGACTTTGTTGATTTTCCTTCAAAATAATTATCCCTGACCCGCTCCTGAATCTTATTCTTGACTTTCTCTCTCTCTCTCCTCTCTCTCTCTCTCTCTCTTCTCTCTCTCTCTCTCTCTCTCTCTCTCTCTCTCTCTCTCTCTCTCTCTCTCTCTCTCTCTGTTGTAAATATTTGTTTGTGAATGATAATAATAAACATATTACAGTGTTGGACAAATCAAGTTTTTGTAGACAATGTACTTTACATGACTACATTCAGAATGGTTTTCATTACGTAGTGAATTACTTAAAATGGCTACACTTGACCTTTTCAGGCGACTGAACATCGGATTTTATGCAGCTTTGTGCTGTTATAATCAAATTTATTGGGGTTTGGGGTGATAATGATATTGCCTGAATTTAGAAAGTAAAAGGGTTTCGGCAGAACTGTAATACGCTTGTTATGTACCAGTTCGGGAAAATACTTACATAACGTCTCTTAGAATTTGTAATGTACTCAGAAATCTTGAATGGCCACATGCTTATAAACTTACAGAACAAAAGCAACTACGTAAAGATACATATTTTTCTGCCACTTTCACTGGTGCATTATATATAGCATATTCAGTTCTGACAAACCCACAGTTTCGAAGCTCGGGAAAATGTCACCTCAAAACCCAATGTAAGGCCCATGAAATTTATGCAGGCCAAAATCTGTATGTCAAATGTTTTGTGGAAAATCAGCCACCCCTCACACATTTTGGTACAGTCCAGTGAGTTGTGAAGATGCGAAAATTGTGATGTCATCACTCTACTGAATGGCATCTTTACATTTCGATTACATTTCGTCCTTGCGTTACAGGTATGTGCAAATTATTTGATTATTTTAACTAAAGTGGTTTAAATGTGATTCTTATCATTAAAATGGATTAGGATAATCTGAAAGATGATTTTGAACTATTGATATGATAAATTTGGAAACGTAGTATGTCAGTACTGATATATCTATTTTAAAGTGTTTAGAAGTTTATGTTTGCTACATTATAACTTAAGTTGGAAGTTGATCACTCATGATATGTCTCAGGACCAAAAGTATAATAAAAGAAATAATATATCAGTACATGGTGCAATTAACAAATTTAGGACATGCTTCAAATGATGTTAATATTATTAACTTCTGTAAATCATTTCATGTTAGTCAGAAGACTAGTAGTAGTAGTCATAATATGAACATGAACATGTAGGCCTTATTATGCTAGAACTCTCGATAGAGTATATCACATCAGCCTATTTAAGGTAATACAAAACTCTGCAAAGTTACTTTTTAATAAGATTGGATTTTAACAACCAGTTGATATAGATATTTAGGGCCAATATCAAATTGTGAGTTTACATTATATTGAAAGCAAAACTTAGTAAAGTAATATGAAACATAATGCTATTTATATGCCACATAGGTAAGTAGGAGTAAATTTGGAGTATTAAGGCCAGAGTAATGGAAGACACATTCGTCCACGCCCGAATTTGAGATTTCTTGATTTTTATCAACACTAAGATGTATTCTTTCACTTGAAACTGATAAAATACAACTTGTTAATATTTACACGTACATTTGCTTGATTTATTTCACTCTTTTCAACTCTAAAAAGTCACATGGCTCAAGACAGCTTAGTAAATTGGCGGGAAATAATGAGTCAGAAATGCGCGAATGCGAAATATTGTGATTACGCGCGCGATTCGCGGCGCGTGACGCGGCGCAACTCTGCGCGTATGTCCAACGCAGTCAAGGCGCATTCGGTATGTTTTTAACGCCGGCAAATGCGGTGTAAACAAAACACAAATTTGCAGTCAAAATGCCACTTAGATGTTTTAATTATGTTGAATTTTGGCGGACTAAAAGCAGACATTATAAATTCATTGTTGCAAAAAGATGCATATTAAGACCATGCACCAGGTACAGCTTTTACAAGCGTGAAAGTCTTGCCGTTTTAAAATAGAAGGACATTTTGTACATAATTTTGACATTTTTTTGCTAAAACGTCAATTTCTCATAGTTCACTTTTGACAATATTGCACGATTTTTGTGACAAGATAACTCGAAAAATATGCAAGCAAAAGGTAAACTTTTTGCACTATCGTTTAGAGTACATCAAAGTCCAGGGAAGGTTTTCTCATTTTTTCAAAATATTTGTTTTAAACAAAAACATACACCATTATGTGCAATTTTTAGCTGAATAGAATGACAAAATTGCTTTTTTTACATGTTTTTTTCAATATTTCGAAAAAGAGACGAATTTCAAAAAATAAAAAACCTTCCCTAAGTTCATGTCTCTTCTTCATTAAAAGCTAACTGATTTTTTTTACTCCGAACTGATTTTTTTAAGTTGTCACAAAAAAA
The DNA here is from genome assembly GCF_039555335.1 of Amphiura filiformis. Lineage (NCBI taxonomy): Eukaryota > Metazoa > Echinodermata > Ophiuroidea > Amphilepidida > Amphiuridae > Amphiura > Amphiura filiformis. The sequence goes on from NC_092641.1 coordinate 20,758,602, forward strand.
TTGGGGTAAAAAAGTGATTTTTTGTGATTTTATCAAAAACTCGAGATATTTGAAAAAATCTGACGTCACCATGGGATTCCTTGACTCATTTCCTTTCCAAAAATGTATAGTTTTATATACTTTGGAGATACAATTCAGAAATAATGATGCTCGAAAAGGTCCATGTTCTCTCCCATTACTCTGCCCTTAAGCAACCAAAATCAGGTGTATATTATCTAAGGAATTGTCCTTAAAGTCAAGCAGTCATGCATAGTGAAGAACAAGTAAAACAGAATAGCGTTGCCACTTTATACACCCAAGGTGAGTAGACCAAGGTCTTTCTATTGTAAGTGATTCAGAAGTTAGAAATCTTCTTTTGTATCAGAACATTGGCTGGCTATTTTGAAAAGAGGTTTTTCTAGTCAAATAAGAGAGTTGCCTTTTAATCCTACCATGACTAGCATTCATTCTAATACACAGAGATACATTTTGTGCTCTATAATATTTGGCTATTTTAAGGAAGTGAAGATAAATTTACAACTAAAGAAATATTATATAGAAAGCAAAGGCAATGAACATGAAAAAACAAAACGTACACCTGTTCTTACTAAGTTAAAGATGCATAATTAAGGCCGTGTAAAATTAATATTTTGGTTCTCTTCCCCTCCCTCCTCAATTTCTGGGATTTGTCAGATTTTTTTTTTTTTTTTAGATTTTTCAATTTTTTAGACTTTGGAATGATTTATGAAATCTTCATACATATAAATAAGTTTATTAGAGAACAAGCAACACTTCCAAGTCTTTTTTGTGGTACTCTAGGAGGATTATCCAACAGAATCTCACATTTGAAAAAAAAAAAAAAAGGCCTCATCGTTTCCTCGAGCACTGTTGGAGAAGACCGAAAACTACTGACAATGCTAATTTTACATTGAAAAAAAAAAAAAACACCTCCCTCCCTCATCAATTCATGAAAATCCTCTGGACGAGAACCAAAACATTAATTTTATACGGCCTAATGTATACAAGAGGCCTAATTATTCTTAAACATTACATTTAGTTATGAGATTTGTTCAACAGGGATGATGAATTAGGATGATCAAAAATATTAACGAAAGAAAGTTATCTATTAATTAAAACATTGATTTAATTGGCAACAAATCATGATTAGTATGCTTAAGCTGAAGTCAGATGCCCACGTCTTGTTAAAGTATTTTGCATGCCAACCCAACATTGTAAACCTGGTAAGTAATTACCGCAAGGGTAACACCAACAAATTTCGAATTTTGCCTTTTTAGACAAATTCCTTACGATAAGTCATGGAACGTGCATTTCTTCAGCACGCCCCATGAATAATTACCACTCGCGTTTCATACAAAACCCTTTCAAACTAGTCTTATCACTTCGTGATAATATTCTAACATTATTTTGTCCCATAATTTTTGTGTGTTTAAGATGTTGACTTTATTTACATAACCAAATTGTACCATCGTCAGAATTGTACGAGCAAACACTAACTTTAGATCAAATATATATTAAGCCCATGTGCAAACATAAAACATAATGAGACTATACACTGGGTATAATCGTGTATGACTACATTTCTACTTCTTCTTGGCCCCTGGCTAGACCATACTCTCTCATATATAACCGGATTCTGTGATTGTTAGAGCCATACATACTATCACTTACAGTAGAAGCTACTTCATGTTTCACATATTTATCGAACTGATAAACCAATATCTCATGTTAACAGAAATCCAGGACAGACCAAACTCTCACAACATAACCGGCTTCTGTGATCGTTGAAGCCGCACCCACCACTTCATCATATTTCGCAGCAACTTCAGGTTTCGCATCTTGTACACTAATGCAAAATGACTACATTTATCATAATTTTTAGCATTTCGTGTCAGCTAATCCCTATCTACGGTCAACCAATAGTAAAAGTTGAACAAGGACAGATACTTGGAGACACCGTTCATTTTGATAATGACTATCTCGGTATCCAGAAAGATATTGATGTGTTTTTAGGTATCCCATATGCAGAACCTCCTGTTGGTGACAGGCGGTTTAGAGCACCACTACCTAAGGAACCATGGAGTGCGGATGAAATTTATAATGCTACTTACAACAGAGATATATGTATGCAAACCACTACGGCGCCTTTCACTATAAGTGAGGATTGTCTTCATCTTAATATTTATGCTCCTAGTCCAAAGGTAAGTTGTTGTTGTTGTTGTTGCTGTTGTTGTTATTGTTTATTATTATTATTATTATTATTATTATTATTATTATTATTATTATTATTATTATTATTATTATTATTATTATTATTATTATTATTATTAGTATTTGCCTTTTTTGAACCGATGTGTGGTTTAGTGTTGGTTTGCTCTCGTGAAAATTGCGCCAGTTTGAAATGATCCTTAACAACAAACATTCCGGTGCCGTTTTACCATTCGCAACTTGAGACCTCTAATTCCGGTTGCCACGTTACAATATATCTAGCCAAAGCCTAAATATGATATGCATAATTCACTAGATATGCATGAACACTTAAAGAGTTTTCCTGTTAACGATTTATTCATCAATGAAAGTCTTGAAAATATATATATTCTTTCACCAATTTGGTATTCGAAGAACTAAATATGCAATGTCTTGTAAGCCGCTTTTTAGCAGCTTCATGAACAAAAGTGAATGACTGCATGAACTAGAACATAGAGCATACGACCTAGGGCTCGCTGTTAATGATCTTTGTTTTTGTTTTGTATAATTTTCAGCCCGTTAATGCTGCGGTCATGGTTTATATTCATGGAGGTGGCTACTTGGAAGGGAATGGATACTTTGGTTACTACCCCGGTGTACCCCTGACGAGTGTTGGAGATATCATCCTCGTTACAATCAACTACAGATTAATGGCATTTGGATTCCTAACAACAGGTAAGCTTAGACAATCATTGGACCATTCCATTTGTGCCCCACACTCCTCCTGTGGAACATTGAGGGAGTATGGGTTTTAAATATACAAGTGGTAACTTCCATTTGAAATACTCTAGTTGTGGAAAACAACCCTAAAGTTTGTTTGGCTTAAAATTGTTGAAAATTATTCGGTGTCTGTTACTGCTCGCGTCAATAAAGTCTCAACTCACGCTAACGTAAATTCACATACGCATGCGCAGTCATGTGTTACGCGACTCGCAACTAGCGTTGAAGTTGAAGATTTTTTAATAAAGCCATATTCACGGAGAGCATAATTAATCCTCCTTAAAAATAATTATTTTAAGTCTTCTACAGAGGGAGTATGGGTTTCAAATATGCATGTATTAGACAAGTGGGTAGCTTACATTTCGTTGGTCGCAACACATAGTGGCGAAGAGTGATTTTCCAAATTTTCCGTTTCACATAGTGGCGTATAGATTTAGAGCTAGCCATTTTCCTATAATAGTTATTCCTTGTTAACTATTAAAGATAAAGTTTAATGGCTTGAACCTTAAACTTCAATTTCAAATGGAATCGGGCCACTGAGAAATAACAGTAGAGGAGTATTTACTCCGTTACTAGTAGCATATCCTTCAAAAACGTTTTGCTCGAAAAGTATTTTGTCCTTCACGTATGTGTTGTGAACAACGATTTGAAATACTCACTCCAGTTGTGGAAGATAACCCTAGGTAAAGTCATATATTGGGGGTATTGGTTTTAAAATAATTAATATTTAGCGTACTTAGCGAATCACAAGATTTACCATACTTTACTGAATAATTAGATTTTAAATAATTAAGATTTATCATATATACTTTATCGATGTATCCTCTAGACTGATTCCAAGTCTGGAGGTATAGATCCGTTTGTTCATATAGATTTCATTAAAATACGTGTTGTTATATGAAAACTACCGATCAATCTGCTTCCAAATATAGGACAAAGGTTTTGCAATGTTTTACTTAATTTCCCTACCTACTCTTATTTATAATTTCGTTATTGTTATACTAAAATGCAGCAAACCTTTTACAAGCGCGACTACCGTGATGTTGCAAATTCGGCGCTAACAACGCGTACGGCGCACAGTTCATTCATAAATTTCCACTCAGCAACAACATGTCGTCTTAGCAGCCAATCAGAGACAAGTGTGTGCAACGCAGTATACGCGATGTATCCTTACAATACGCGCTCGTCTAAGGTTTTCTGCATTTTAGTATAAACGACATAGCCAATATGCACTCCATGTGGCTTTGATATGAATAAACAATAGTATGGTCCTATCGAAGCCAGTGAAAATAATGACGTTTGAAAGTCGGACCTTTTGATCTTTTGAGCTTTATCATTTTCTAGGTGACGAGGCTTCACCAGGTAATTTTGGAATGCTGGATCAAGTAGAAGCTCTTCGATGGATTAAAACTAACATACAAGGTAAGGTTTTATGCTTAGACTTTCAATCAATCAATCAATAAATAAATAAATAAATAAATAAATAAATAAATAAATAAATAAATAAATAAATAAATAAATAAATAAATAAATAAATAAATAAATAAATAAATAAATAAATAAATAAATAAATCAATCAATCACAAGAATTGTATGAGACATCCATATTCACGTGCCATAAGATCGTTTAAGGGGTGGGTATGAACCTTTGGACAGTATTTATTGTGGGACATTAGAGCACATCAGACATATCGAATTGCATTTTGAATACGAAGAATGTCCTTCTGATATCAAATAATTTAGATTTTTTGTAATTCGCAATGAAATACACATTTTATGGCAAATGATTAAAAATTTGATATTTTTGATATTTAACAGTACTCGAAGTAAACTTTATAAATTTACTTCGAGGACTGTTATGTAAAAAAATTTGAAAAATATCAAATTTTAATAATTTGTCATAAATTTGTACTATATCGTGAATTTCAAAAATGAAAATTATTTGATATCAGAATGACATTCTTCGTATTCAGAATGCAATTCGATAAGTCTGATGTGCTCTCATATCCCACAAAAAATACTGTCGAAACGCTCAAAACGCTCATTCCTGATCCCTTAAACACTTGAAAATGTTCGTGCAATCTTATCATGCTTATTGGTTCTTACCCGTGTGATATGACACGATATCACACACTTTAGCGCACGAGTGTCGACGCGATACTCGTATCCGCTATTTGAACCGGTTGGTGCATAGCAACAACCGGACTGATCGATTATAAGCCCTAGGTAATTCCTTGTAAAATGTAGGATTTAATTTGATTAAAATTCGGTATATTTATGATAAATGTATTTATTTGAATTGAAGTGTTTAAGAATGAAAGAATCTATCGTCTCATATAACACGCGGCATCGTTATTTTCGGTGTAAACCAACTCGGCTTCGTTTCGTTCATTTACTTAAAATAATGATGTCGCCCGTGTTATATGATAATTGCACTTCAGCGGCTAAAATGAGTACCTTTATTCTCCAATTAAAAGGCTGTAACATCATCATAATCATCAGCAACTACCACAACAACAATATCACCAGACAACAACAACACTTCCACCACCAACGTTCCCGCCAGCGACACCTCTCATACGAAAATCTACTTGATAATAAATTCACAGACTATTTTTCATTCAATTTCGTTTAGCATTCGGAGGAGATCCCAATAGGATTACAATGTTTGGTGAAAGCGCCGGTGCAGGGAGTGTGTCTGCACACTTGTTTTCTCCACTAAGTCGTGACCTTTTCGACCAAGCGATTCTAGAAGTAAGAACAAAAAAAAACTTATATTAAACATAGTTATTAATTTATTGGTAAGGTGCTCCTAAACACCATGATAAATACGTCAATGTATACCGTATTTTACCTTACCACAGAGTGGAAGTATTTTAGCTTCATGGAGTTTTCATGGAGTTTTCATGGTGCTCCTAACCGCCATGATAACCGCCATGATAAATACGTCGATGTATACCGTATTTTACTTTATCACAGAGTGGAAGTATTTTAGCTTCATGGAGTTTTAATGAAGACTTGGAAAAACAGCGTGATTCAGCTTTCAAGCTTGGTGAAGCAGTTGGATGTCCAGCAACCACTACTCAACAATTGATATCATGTATGCGTGAAGTAGAAGCCCAAGTCATCAACGCTGCCGCAACCGAGGTGTGTATTTTCCATTATTCCAATCTATATAGTATGGAAGGAATGGAATGGTAACTAGCAACAACCCCAATCAACCTGTAATATGCCCTGTAATGAAAATATTAAATAGTTAACACAAGATTTTTATTCAGGACAACTGAACACATTGGATGTGTCAATGTAATAATTTTACTAGAACCGTTCGATAAAGACGTCCTGAATATGAATCCTGCAACCCATTTAACACAGTGAAAAAAAAATTAAGTGTACTGTATTGTGTGGTAGGGGAGGGGGTTGATTATACAGTTGATTATACTGCTATCATGACTGTAAATAATTATTTTCAGATGTTATACGAGGCACCGCCTGCGCCTTGCGTAGACAACAATTTCCTAGTCGAGTTACCTTTGACCTCAATTGAAAATAACAACTTCAAGAAGTGTCCTCTGATCAACGGGTTCAATAAGGACGAGGGAACATTATCTATCGCCAGCTCAGAATTTGGATTCCCGTATCTTAACAGCTCAACTACGCCTCGTGTATCTAAAAAGACATTTGATAAAGAACTCAACGCTTTCCTCACTAGCTATGGTATTTACAGAAATGACCTTGTTGAGGACAGCATAAGACAGGAATATGTTGATTGGTCCGTCGCTGATGACCCGGAAGCAGATTACTTTGACGCTTGGAATTATTATGCCGGAGATGCCGCGTTTGCGTGTCCAGCTACCATTGAAACAAGAGCACACGCAATGGCGGGTGAACACGATGTTTACCAATATTATTTCACCAATGTCCCGAGTACAAGTGTATTTAAATCCGAATATTTTGACGTAAAATGGCTTGGTGCAGGTCACGGCGAAGAGCTTCTATATGTGTTCGGATACCCATTTTATCCGCCAGTATATTTTGAATCTGTTGAGTATCTCAAAGAAGAAATGTCTCTTTCCCAACAAGTGATGAAATATTGGACTAACTTTGCCAAAACCGGGTAAGTTTTGTGCAGTTTAATAAACATAATAGTAGAATATACATCATTATACGTTTCGGTGTCTACCAGACGCCTTTTTCTACACTATTGTTGTTGTGGCGATGTTCTGTTTACCACTGATGCTGATGGTTGCTTAGCAACGTGGTGCCAGTTTTTTTTCCAAAAATATTGTCAAGCACGTGACTGAGAATGTATTGCCCCTCGTCCCTGTTCATGATGGTCTCTTGCCATCAGCATCAGTGGTAAACATCAGTAGTATTCCACAAACCTCAAGTTTAAACAAAGTGGAATTATCGTCATAATACTATTTTTATTTTAACAACATGTTACAGAAACCCAAATAAAGAATCTGAAGCGTCCCTTCCATACAATGACGACAGAGCTTGGCCAGTATACACCTTCCCCAATTTAGAATACAAAGAAATTGCTGTGAATCTTACTAGTGGTAGAGGATTAAGGGCAGATGGGTGTCACTTTTGGAACGACTGTCTGAATCGGCTGACAACATTTTCAGGTAAGTTATGACATTAGTGTATTGATTCTTTGGTTTGCAGTGTACACCTGTCATAATTTAGAATACAAAAATATGCTGTGAATCCTACAAGTGGTAGAGGAGCAAAGAAGTATCTGAAAAAATGACAACGTTTTCAGGTAAGGCACTATTCTATAATTCCACCGATGACTCTAATAGTGGCCACTAATGCTTCTCACTAAATTTGAGTGGCCGCCCACTTAAAAGTCAGCGGCAACGAAAATACATGACCAAACACTTTGAAGAGTAAGCGCTTTAATTTGGTCAAAACAAATTCTTTGTGGTTGATGATATCACTTGAGGTATCCCAAGTGTAGTCGTTCCTCAAACAGAGAAATCGATAATCAATAAGCAGTTGACAAATAGCTCACATATCTAGGGATCTCAATTGTATGTAACCCGGCTAACATATTTCATAAACTAATCACTATTTGTGATGCGATCAAGCAAAATCGGAAATATTGATTTTGAGATATAGTCAAACAAAGGAAATATTTCTTTTTGTTTCCTCTTGTTTTGTTCATATTATTCAATTACTCATATATTTGGAACTAGTTGTTCAATTTCAATGGGGTTTTCTGCAACATCCAGCTTTGTAAATGCTTTTTTACTATCCTATAAGAAACTGAAAATTTAATTTATAGTTCCAACTGATTTTGTTTGATCGCATCACATTTGACAACATAGACATGGTGGTGCTTTTATCATTCAAATTTGGGAAATTAAATGACAATATTGCAGAAATGAACAAAACACTCTGCTCGGCAGGCTACCTGGCGCGGTGAACCCACACCCACCCACATACACCCACCCCACCCCACCCCATCACCACCAATACCCCAATACACCCCACACACGCACATACATCATCATCATCATCAGTCGGCTGCGGAGCAGGCGACTACAAGCTTTCCCGATCTCCAACTATTGCGATCTTGGGCAATCGAAACAATTTTGTTTGGCTGCAACATCCCTTCCGTATCTCCCAGGAGGTGCTGGACATACTGTAAGTACAGTGTGTGCGGCCGTCCCGGTTTCCTCTTCCCATGTGGTGGAATATAAAGGGCATATTCTTTCACAGGCTCGTCGTCTTCAAGACGCAGTATATGGTCGAGAAATTTGAGTTGATGAATTTTGACTCTGGCAACCAGTGGAGTGGTGCTGGTCAGATTGTAGATGGTTTCATTTGGAATGAAACCATCTATATCTTGATGTTTAACATGACTCTGTAGCAAGATGTTGCAAAGGCATTGATTTTGTTTTCCATGTCCTTGGTGATTACCCATGACTCACACCCATACAGAAAGACAGTTGTCTCAAACAGCTTGATTTTTGTTTCGATTGGCACACACACACCTCTGGACATTCCGAACGAGTCATAGCCCATAGACCATCAAGACATGTATATGAACAAAAAAATAATGTATAAACATATTTTACATGTAATACTTTAATTGCTTTAAACTCAATACAGGTGACCTTAAAGAGATAGAACGACAATGGAGAGAAGAGTTCTACACCTGGAAATACACAGATATGAAAGAATGGAGAGATGCCTTTGAGGAATATGAGACCAAAGTTGGCAGTAAAAATATGTTGTCCTCACGCGATGAATTGTAAATATGTACAAGCTCAAAAGTACTCACTCCGAACTCAAATGTTCAAGTTCTACGCCGCACCTGACAATATAATCAAAAGAAGAGCAGGTGATTCACATTAGGAAAATCTAACAATTTGTCACGTTGGCAACCATTTCATGACATCTTGTCTCAAAATAGAGAAGGTAGTCGTCGTATGGACGCGGTATGTGATCGCATGATGTCATTATATTAGACTATTCCAGTTGATATCCATACACCGCATATGGAAGATACGACCTTCAGCTTTTACAAAGGCAGTGTGAATTTAAAATTGAGTTACCTAAATGGGTGACTCACCCGGGATGATGAGTAGAGCAGTGTTAAGATTAATTTTGGCATTAGCACATGTACCTCTCTCTGGAAGTGTTGACATGGAGCAATTCCGGGAGTGGGCAATCCCTAATTAGCATGTGCCGCATTCTTATTTAAATTAGCTATTGTTTTATTTTTATTCATATTCATAGCACTTTGCACCACCACGTTGGGAAAGTCATGAATTATTTAGCGTTGTGAAGCCAAATAAACTTATTATTTCCCAGTCTTGAAAAAAAAGTTAGACAGAGGTGGGAATCCATCCCGGTACATCCCGGTTGTAAAGCACTGTATAAGACCACTTAATCCATCTGTTGTGAGACGTTAATCCTTGATATTGCTTAATGCAAGAAATTGTGGAATTAAATCGGTAATAAAAGATGTAGATTCTTATTTAGGGCTCAAATTGGAGATACTCAAGAAAGGGGAAAATAATCTAATACATTTAAATAATAAAAACTTTTCATACGTCAGTTTGCTCGAGCCCCAAACACATCATTTAAATCATAATTTCTCGGGCTTGCATCGTTTATTTCCGATCCTCGCATTAATTTTTGTCTCTTATTGTATTACGCCTGCCAGGGTGAAGCATATAGGCCGCCCCCTTCTTCATTATTTAATATTATACAGGGAGTCCCAGAAAAAATTACCGAGTGAATAAAATTGAAAGTAAGTCGACAAATAGACATCAGAATCAAAAAATTAAAAATGTAGCGAATAGCATATTTTATTGTGTATCATATACGAAAATGTTATTTGATTCGGTTGACTGGTTGCGAAGAAATTAACAATTACGTAATGCGCGCATCAATGCAGTTCATTCCAAGTTTGATTAACAGGCGCTTTTTTCATACTCGCTCACCGCTTCCTAAAGTTTGTGTATCTCATTAAATTTATTCATGCTTTCACTGAAGATGAATAACATTTTGTCCGAGAAAACTTTGATTTATGCAGTTGGAAGCTTTCCAACTTTAATTCTTTAAGTTATGCAAATATGTTATGATCAAGTGCTTACAGCTTTACGTGTGATTTTTGATACCATACAACATTAATGTTGAAGTTTTAAAAGATTTAAACTATGCATTACAATTTCTTGGAAATATTCCAAAAACATTAATGTGTGTGAGAAAATTTTTAAGCCACCTAGAATTCTTTATGTAATACTTTTTATGCAACATTTATATTAACATTAACGAAAAAGGACATTTACAAGTACCGAGCATCATCTTAGTAACATGCAAGCTTTCAATATCGTGCAGGTTTTCAAATTTGAACAAAACCTAATTAAGTGCAATTACAGATATTTATTTAGTAGGGTTGGCCTCGGTCAATTTTTTTTTCTTGCTGAGGTAAAAGGACTTTGGTTGGAGGTTACAAAAATGCATTTCTAAAATTCAGCTAAAGTTCGTTGCCATGGCAATGGCCCGATTTGTGTTTTGTTTACAATTATCACCTATTTTGGAGCTAAAAAAGTGAACATTGCCCTTAAAAGGATGCCTTGTTGCCTTAATATACAAGTTGGTATTTAAAATAAATTATATCATAAAAAGCCCTATCATTGTTCTATCTACAAACGAAGTTGTGTTTAGAGATTTGTTTTTTAAATATCGATTTCGGGCCTGGCAACACTGCAAGTTTTTCAAATTTGAAAAATGCCATTTTTTACCGATTTTGGCGATACGAAAAATTAACTTTCGCGCTCACCTAGGATTTTGTCATTATGGCTATTGGTATAACATACCTTGCCCCCAACATATATAATAAGAACAGCTTGGGGAAATTTATTTCTCTAAGGAAGGTGTTGCCAGAAAAACATACATTTTGTAAAAATTCAAAATTCTCATAAAAGGAACATTTGTTGCAATTTGCCCTAGATTTAGCACATGTGATGTAATGAGTTGTATCATAGAGTCACTTTATCATCATGGTCAACGATTTTGAATGTTTGGAAACAATAGATGAAGTTTAATTTAAATGCGGTGTTGCCAGACGCCCAAAATTATGAAAGCTACATTACGCAAAATAGCCCAAATAGCTCAAATCACAGTCTATTATTATAAATCATTTTATCATAATTTTCACCTGTTTTAATGTTTGTAAACAAAAAAGTTCATCATGCAGTGTTGCCAGATGCCAAAAAGTAGAAAAGGTACAATTCTGGTTTACCCTGTGCACCCTGCGTTTTCAATACCATTTTTGTTTTACCGTGCGCACCCTATTTTCAATAAAAGGACATTTTTTTTCCAATTTGCCCCGAATTTAGTACATGTGATATAATGAATTGTATGTAGAGTCACTTTATCACCATGGACAACTATTCTCTATGTTTCGAAACTTTAACTTGCAGTGTTGCCAGATGCCTAAACTATGAAAAATAGGACAAGTTTTTATGTATGATAAACAATTTCTTTGATGATGCATCTAAAATACAATAAAATTATAATACATTGTGATATGACCCCTTAAACTATTTGTTTGGAGATTTGATACGGCGCGAAGACTACAGCTGTGCCATGATAAAACTGAAACCCTGTTTCCAGACGAATATGTATGTTGTTACAAGGAATTCAAAGTAATTTTATCATCAAGGGACCCACATAGAGGAATACGACATCGATCGTGAGCCAATCTGCATTCTGTTGCCTGCAAAAGCCGAAGATCAGAATGAAATTCTGACACGACCATGACCAGATATTTTTCTTAATTTCTTGGTAAACTTAAAACATACTAAAACACCAAATTGTAGTCACAAAATATATAATATTAGTAAATCACCAAAGCAAATGGTAACAAAGGTATGCGGAAACGAACTGCATTAACAATAACAAAGTATGTGCCCAAAGACTTGTCTTTGGCATGTCGCTTTTTTGAAATATCACCAAAATTGTTAAATTTTGGAAAAACACCCCAAAATTTCGAACAAACACGAACCTTCCAAAATAAATACATATTCACACTCAGCGGCTCAGTTTCTACCTGCTGCTGTGATTTGGGGGTAACTCGTTACTTCCCCTCTCCATATGAGATACCTGTACTTAAAGTATACCCTACGCCTTAAAGAAATTTGTGTATTAACACTTTCTAGGGTGTTGTAAGATAAGATGCATTGAGATTACAAGTAGATGGTGTGGCAGAATGGTGATAGACTGTAGACAGTGTTTGTTAGGTTAGACCTGGTAAGAGTTATTGGAATGGCTCCACAGTATTCAACACTTCAGCGTGCTTTCATAGTAAAGAATTACTGGTTGAAACGAAGCTATGGAGAAGTGCAGAGAAGATTTAGAAGATGATTTCAAAATGTTTCAAAATGTTTCAAAATTTGATACGGGCAGTTACAGAATGGATCTATCCCAGGTGTTAAGCTCATTTAAGATCACGGGGCTTCACCTCACACTGTCAGAGTCGTAAGGCAGAGACGTCGGGAACTATATTTCTAAAAGTACGTGTACAGCAATTTTATGTTATATAGACTGAAGTGAGATAATGATTGAGAGCATGTATGCAATAAATAGTTCAAGCAGTGAACCTATTCATCTTGTGCTGTGTAAGTAAAACAATGCTTTTAAGCATTGTTTTAAGATCGACTTAAAAAAAGTCGATCTTCGCTTAAATGACTGTAGCTCCCCGATGCATCAACCTATTATCTTCAGATTATTAGAACAATTAGTTAACATATTCCCCTTTCTATTTGTTTTAGCAATTTTATATTTTTGATATATTTTTGAAAATATCACATATCCCGGTACCAACCATATTGATACACCCTGTACATCAAGAATGTCTTGTTAAACTCAAAATTATGTTCTGGGAACACTTTTTGATCAAATACCTGGTCATATAATCATGATAATGGAAGGTAAAGAGTGTATGTATATTGATAAGATATGATTGGCCAATTCCTTTTCCAACTTTTCGTGGTTAAAGTGGTTAAGTAAAGTACAAGGTTTAAAAAGCTCTGAGAGTGTATGGCATGTGTGGTGTATTTTTCACAAAATTGGCCTATGTCTGCTAGTATTTGGCATCTGGCAACACTATGTTAAACATTCACAACTGACAAACAGATAGGTTAAAGGGGTCATATCGTAATTTATTATAATTTAATTGTATTTTAGATGCATCATCAAAGAAATTGTGTATCATACATAACAACTTGTCTTTTTTTTTTTTAGTTTAGGCATCTGGCAACACTGCATTAAAATTAAAGTTTCGAAACATAGAGAATAGTTGTCCATGATGATAATGTGACTCTACATACAATTCATTACATCACATGTACTAAATTCGGGCAAATTAGAAAAAAATTCCTTTTATGAAAATATGGTGCCCAGGGTTAACCAGAATTGTATTGAAAACACAGGGTAAACCAGAATTTTACCTATCTTTTGTACTTTTTGGCATCTGCCAACACTGTATGATGAACTTTTTTGTTTCCAAACATTCAGAACAGGTGAAAATTATGATAAAATTATTTATAATAATAGACCGTGATTTAACTGGATTGACTAGATTCATACATGAAAACTTGACCTATTTGGGCTATTTTGCGTAATGTAGCTTTCATAATTTTGGGCATCTGGCAAGACCGCATTAAAATTAAACATCATTTATTGTTTCCAAACATTCAGAATCCTTGACCATGATGATAAAATGACTCTACATACAACTCATTACATCACATGTGCTAAATCTAGGGCAAAATGCAGCAAATTTCCTTTTTATGAGAATTTTGGATTTTTACAAAAATGTATGTATTTCTGGCAACACCTTCCTTAGAGAAATAAATTTCCCCAAGCTGTTCTTATTAGATATGTTGGGGGCAAGGTATGTTCTACCAATAACCATAACGACAAAATCCTAGGTGAGCGCAAAAGTTAATTTTTCGTATCGCCAAAATCGGTAAAAAATGGCATTTTTCAAATTTGAAAAACTTGCACTGTTGCCAGGTCCAAAATCGATATTTAAAAACGAATCTCTAAACAAAACTTCGTTTGTAAATAGAACAAGGATAGAGCTTTTTATGATACAATTTATTTTTAAATACTAACTTGTATTCCAAAGCAACGAGACGCCCTTTTTAGGGCAATTTTCACTTTATTAGCTCCAAAATAGGCGAAAATTGTAAAAAAAAAACACAAATTGGGACTTCAGCTGAATTTTCGAAATGCATTTTTTTAACCTCCAACCAAAGTCCTTTCACCTCAGCAAGAAAAAAAATGTTTGACCGTGGCCAACCCTACCAAATAAATATCTGATATTGCACTTTAATGTTTTGCAAGAAACAGATTGTTGAAAAAGAACGAAAAGGATTTCACAGAACAAAATAATTATGAAGCACACTGACAGTTAACCACAAGTACGCATTGTGTTGAATGATCTTTCTTTCAAACTTGGAATGAAGTGAATTGACGCATGTGTTATGTAATCGCTCATTTCTTCGCAATCAGTCAACCGATTCCAATCAAATTGGCGTATAAGCTTGAGAACAAGATGGGCTACACGCAGATGTTTAGGTATTTGGATTTCTGGGACACCCTGTATAATTGGCCGCTGAGACACAATGAGAGAATTATCATGGGGACTTAAGTTGAGATTGCCCGAGTACCGACTGTGAACTCAGGTAGTACAGTGGTAAAATTTATCTATGCCCGTGTTATCTATGCCCGTGCAACGGGGCATAGATATTGTATTTGTTGTGTTTAGTCTTCGACTTCTCCTTCTCCTTCATCTTCTTAAGACCACGCCTTTGCACTCCTCTAGCTCAAAAACTAAAGTAGCCTCGGGGCCCATACTTGGTATAGTGATGGCCCATGGCCCCAGAAAATTTCGTAGGGTAGCCTCGACCCCAGAGGTCAAAGGTCACGGGCTACAGGGGCCAATATGTGAAAAATTTCAAACAGCTCTAGCTCAAAAACTGCAGCGCCCTCAGGGTTTATACTTAGTACAACGATGGCCCATGACCCCTAGAAGTAACCTATGGTACCCACGACCCCAGGGGTCAAAGGTCATATGCTACAGGAAGCAATATGTGTAAACTCTTAAAACAGCTTTAGCTGAAGAACTATAGCGCCCTTAGGGTTCATACTTTATACAATGATGGCCCATGACCCTTGAATATTTTTTGAGGTAACATCGACCCCAGAGGGCAAGGGTCATGGGCTACAAGGAGCAATATGTGTAAAATTTCAAACAGCCCTAGCTCAAGCACTACAGCGCCCTTAGTGTTCATGCTTGGTACAATGATGGCCCATGACCCTAGATGTATTCTGTGGTAGCCGCAAACCCCAGAGGTCAAAGTTCAAAGGCTTTAAAAAGCAAAATAGGTACGACCTATTAACACAGTGTAGCGCAATAGGTAGTATTTTGTTAGCTACCTGTGTTTGCAATGATAAAGGTCTGAATCTTGGGTCACTTGACAAAAACTCCCTTAAAAGGGAATGTGTAGGCATTTTGATTTTTGATTCTGGACCACCTCAAAAGGTTGTCATGATGGGACAAGGGGTGTGGTTGGTTAAGGGATGGGATATTAGAGAGAGTGTGGTCCAGTCTGGCGGTGTTTTAGAGAGAGTGAGGGTCTGATGGGGTAAAAGAGAGAGAGTGAAGGCTCGGCAGGGTAGGCCTATTAGAGAGAGTGCGTGCCAGTCTGGTGGTGTTTTAGAGAGAGTGAGTGTCTGGTGGAGTATAAGAGAGTGAGGGTCTGGTGGGGTATTAGAGAGAGTGTGGTCCAGTCTGGTGGTGTTTTAGAGAGAGTGTGTGTATAGTGGACCAGTCCAGTGTTATGAGCATTACATGTATATCAAATGAAAGCTTAAAACAAGCGCTTTCACATGGTGCTCACCAAGTTTTCGTTTGTGAATAGGAGAAGGGGGTTAGGTGTGGTCACGGGCATAGATATCCGTGTTTGGTAAAACACATTACTGTGGCATCTAGTTTGGACCTGTAATCCAGCGAGTCCTGGTTTTTTTCTCTCTCAAAATTGTCATATGTCAGTTTGCTCGAGCCCCAAACACATTATTTAAATCATAATTTCTCGTGCTTGCTCCGTTTATTTCCGATCCTCGCATATATTTATTTGTGTCTCGCATTGTCTTACACCATAGATTATCAAAAACATGCTTACACCCTGCTAGGGTGAAGCATATAGGTCGCCTCCTTCTTCATTATCATTATTAAATTTAAATAAAAAGAGAGATTTGAAACAAAATGTTACGTCTCTATTGGTAAAAAGATTGATATTAAAATAACTTGTCTATTCTTTGATTATTAATTAATTTATTAATTAATTTATTTATTAATTAATTATTAATTAATTAATTTATTTATTTATTTATTTTACGAGGCGGTATTGTCACAGACAAACACTGTATGGGCTAAGTGCTCATTGGTAGAGCAAGGCGACTAGTAATGCCAAGGTTGTTGGACGAGTCCTCATGTCAGCAAAGTTTATTTTTGTGATTTTAATGCTGCGCTACGATTTGTTTATTTATTTATTTATTTATTTATTTATTTATTTATTTATTTATTTATTTATTTATTTATTCATTTATTTATTTATTTATTTATCGAATGGGTCTGAGAAGGTGTAGGCCTATAGGCCTGTTTGTTTGTTTGTTTGTTTATTTATTTATTTATTTATTTATTTATTTATTCATTTATTTATTTATTTATTTATTTACGAGTAGAACTTGTGGAACGAAAATTGTAACTCTGAGTTTCACGTTAATGCGATCGTCAGAGTTCATGTGATACACTACCGTCGTATTATTGACACCAATTCCTAATTTCGACATTACTTTTGCGACAGGTCATTCCATAATCAAATTAGTACACTTTCTGTAAAAAAAAACCAAATCACTGGTGCCTGGTCTGTGCCTGATGGGAAATACTAGTACGCCACCACCGGTTTGCATTCGGGTCTCATAGTGGGCGCGCTTTCAAGCTTGCTACTTGCATTGAACAGGCAAAGTTCGCAAAATTATCGGCGTGGTTATTTGCCAACCTTTAGTCAAGGGACGCACCATTAGATACCAAGGGGGGGGCTGGGTAGTTTTTTGAAAAAAAAAATTTTGTCGCGCCATCTGAGCAAAAAAAAAAATTTGCTCCACCTCAGACTAAAAAAAAAAATCTGCTCCACCTCGGACCAGAAAAAAAAAAGATTTGATTGTAAAGGGTGAAACAAAATTTGTCACAGTTACTGAAGAAAAATTAACCCCATATAGCTTATATATTGCAAAATTTTTCGCGCTTCGCGCAAATTTGCTCCTTATTTCATCAAGATTATTTATTTTAGCTTAGAACTGGTATGTATTTTGTGTGCATTTCTTTGTGAAAAGTTATTATGTGAGCCGGGTCTGTGAGTGAAAACACTTGATTACTTCACAGATTTTCACCAAATTCCCCCAATATTTGCTAGGGAGTAGTCCATACAATCATCCCCAATGTTGACGCCTGTGTGGGTTTCTGACGAAATTAACCTAAAAAACCCCAAATTTTGCGCGCTTCGCGCGCATTTATTCTACATTAATGTACCATATTTCCCCAGTTTAGTTTCAATACTATACCGTATGCCAAAATTGTTCGCGCCAAAAGGGGTTCATTATACTTCAAGAAAATTTTTACACATAAAAATAATGATGTTTTTTGTGGCATTCGAAATTTAGGTGCTACAAAACGTAGAAATGATTAAAAATATGGACAAAATTTTACAACTCGACAAACAAATTGTTGAAAATTATAGGACTTTACGATTGCAAAAAAAAAATTTTGTCTCTCCGAGGTGTTGAAAAAAAAATTTGCTTCATCCAGGGGCTAAAAAAAAACATTGCTTCACCGAGGTGCAAAAAAAAAAATTGTCACGACCCCAACTACCAAGCCCCCCTTGATATCTAATGGTGCGTCCCTAATTACACAATATGAATTTTTGATAAACGATCGATAACTGGCCTCATTTTTTGTGTCAGTTCCTGCAGAACTGACACCTTTAGTACAGGTTTGACGATCACGTGACAAATCGAATCTCTGACGTCAATATTAATATCGATATCAATTTAAGGCTGTTCTAGTTAAATTACATACCCATTGGCATTTGGCTGTTCCATTTAATTTATATACTCAACATTTCCCTGTGCACTTAGTCCATGAATTAATCCTGATTTGCATTGTCGTATAGAGTTATATTTTTGTACACAACAGGGATGTTACTATTGTTTTAACTAAATGAAGCATACGTTTGCTTAAATTAGTTTGTCCTTTATTAATTATAAATTAGGTGATTTAATTAATATAATTCTTTGTTTCAGCGACCCAGGGGTAAACAGACAAACAAAAACATGGGTCAAAATCCTTCAATTTCTGTTAAAATTGAACAAAAAGTACCCCAATCCCTACATTTTATATCTCCCTGTGTTATAGACAAATTGTATACGTCACATTTAAAATCATTTAAAATGACTTATAAATTGCCTTATGCTATAATGGGGTCTTTTATACATTTGTATTGTGTGAACTTTGTTTTTAAATGCCTTTGGCTTCCAGGTTAGTTTCTCGGAGCTGGTGAGGTGTATCTGGGTGTAACTTGGTAGGGTGGTGGTAAGTTGCTGCCCTAAGACTTGATGCATTTTTTGGCGCAAAATATGCAAATTAAGTAGCTAATTTGCATATTTAACTTAATTTTTTTTTGCCATTTCGAAGAACTGGTGAGGCGTATAGGGATATAACTTGATGAGGTTGTGGTAAGCGGCAGTTTCACGGAGCTGGTGAGGTGTATTGGGGTATAACTTGGTAGGGTGGTGGTAAGTGGCTGCCCTAAGACTTGATGCAATTTTTGGCGCAAATTAGGTAGCTAATTTGCATATTTAACTTTCAAAATTGTTTTTGGGTGGGTTTTTTTTTTGCCATTTCGAAGAACTGGTGAGGCGTATAGGGATGTAACTTGATGAGGTTGTGGTAAGCGGCAGTCGTAAGATCCGATGCAATTTTTGTCGCAAGATATGCAAATTAGTCACCACATTTGCCTATTTTTTTATTTGTCGAATTGCTTTTGGCCAATTTTCGGAACCATCTTTAACATTACATTCAAATAATAATTACATTGAAAATTGGAACTGACACCAATTTTTTTCAGGAATATCTTGTTTAGCAAGCAAACAGTGGGATTTGTTATTCGGTTTGGCGTGCTTCATAGAACAACCGTGAATTTAGTGTTACCCCCTTGGTGTTGATCTAATCTTCCTTCAAGGTGACCTACTACCCAGTATATACACTATGCATAAACCATCATAAATCAGAACTTTAGCATGTATGTGTTTTAGGGCAAAAATTGAGGATGTTAAAATAAAAGCTAATAACTCTAAATGGGGTCAAGTCACATTAACCGCATTTCAAGCAAAGTGGCAAATAATAATATTATGTCCATGTTGGTAAAATGCAAGGTGGAGGTTATAATGTTTCGATACAGCATTACCATGATTACCACACTATTTCACCATGAAACTTGCATAGAGGGTGCGGAGAACCCACTAATAGCAGAAACTGACACTATAATAATAACTCCATTATCAAGACATTGTGACAACTTTATTTTTAGATATTGGGTCCTCAATTTATCAACCTAACAAAATCATCAATCTTTTGAAACTTATGTATATCGCAAATAATATTTAGTAAAAATCCGGAATTGAGAGAAAAACAATTAAAGGCCCTTTCAGAGATCCCAGCGAAAGTGCAAAAATTAAAATTGTTTATAAATTGCCTAAAAGTAAAGAATAGGTCATTAAAATTGTAAAAGGTATTTTTGAAATAAAACAATTTGGCAAAAAAATGAGGAAAACAGCAGTATTGTCAAAGTTGAGGGCCCATTCAAATACATGTAGCTAATTTATATATTGTCAGTATATAAATTACAGATTTCATGTAAATGCCTTATTTTGGCTATGTTAATAGCACATCTATGACAATGACAAAGGTACCAAAATCTGAATTTTGAAGATTTTCACGATTGTCCGGATGAGCAAATCACTCAATGGGCCTTTAATGGATTATCCTAAAACAGATTTTTTCCACCTCATAGACACCATTTTAATTTTTTATTTGACAAACTATAAAGCATAACGTTGTATAATGAACTAGTGACCCAACCTCCTAAATCTTGGCTTCATGCCCTGATCAGGACACATTTTAAAAGGCATAATCATTGCTACTTCTGTATTCAACCTCAAGGCTGGGAACACTTTATACATCCTGCTTCTTCTGTAGTTGCGGTTATTTGAAACAAGGACATAATCAGTAAAGAGATTTCAACGGGTGTATTTCTTGACGATCTAAATCTGATTTGTGTATTCTATAGTTTTTAATCTTTCTTGGAGTGACAAACAAGTAAGTGTATACAATTAAATAGGAAACTGACTTTGCCTTTTTTCATGTGAAAAAATCTTCGTCTTTTTTCTTTTTTGTTGTTGTTGTGTATTTGCGACGTATGAAGCTTTACATGGCCATTTAACCAATAAATGGAGCTGTATACAGCTATCTCGCCTGAGAGTGTTTATATAGCTGGACAAACATAGTGACATACCAATGTACACCAACTTGACATAGGGAAACAAGTAAAATACAAAGGAAAAAAACAAATGTGCCTCGTCGACACACATTTTAATTAGTTATTGCAGTAAAAAGACTCATAAAAATAAAACAGTTTTTGTGATTTAATTTATTTTTTCACAGAAGGTGACTGTTGAGACCATTTATAGACACAGTATATCGCGTCTTTGCCCTAGTGCACTTTTTTACTCGCCCTGTACTTGCTGATTGACATTATAACCCATTAATCCAGGTATGCAGTAGACGTGTTCAAGTTTGCCAAATTGGGCATCGGCTTAGCGGAGATACACAAAAACGACAAATGTAGGCATAGAAGTAGGTAAAGTTCGATAGCCAGAAATGACCAATTCCAAGGCCCACAGAAGTGTTAAACAACAGAGATCAATGTGATTACAAAAGTGCACGTGATAGCAATCCCCGGCCCATAAATGCGGACATCATTTCAGCAAACCATGATATGGCAATGTTCATGTAACATTTTACTTGTTGGAAAACCCCGGGTAAGTTACCGTCAAATCCCGGTTCTCACCTGTCTAAAATTCCCACCCAATTTTTTCCCGCGCTTTGGCCGACGTCAATTCTTATAGCAGTTCCCGGCCAACATCCTCCACAACAGTAATTTGAATCAATTTCCGGGTACTACGATGTCAAGACCCGTGCCAAATCCCGGGTACAAAAGTTGCAGGTATATAATTGCCAATGAACTTTGCTTTAGGTGGCTTGCATTTTGAGTTACTGGAGTAGGCCTACCTATAGCAATCGGTTAGATACTTAGGTCTGTATGCACAAAACAAGTTAGACCAGGTCTAACTTCAGACCAGGTCTTACCATGGAGATTGGTCTTACGGAGAATGAACTTTTTGGTATTTACATACCTTATTCTATATTATTGCAGATCTTGTTATTGGGCAAATACATGTAGCTTAATATTAGATGGCGGTGGTTCAACTTTTGTACTTTGCTAGGAGTAAAGGAGGAAAAGAAAAGATTAAAGGATCCTTCCCTAATTCTAACCTCCATGGGTAGACCAGGTCTAATGTTAGACCAAGTCTAACTTGTTTTGTGCATACGGACCTTACAGTTTGATCAGCTCGTAATCGGCGGGCCTCATAACATACAGGTCAACTATATCACTTTTAACGTAGGTCTACTTTTCGGCGTACGAGCTGATCAAAGTATAGCTGTTGTGGCATTGTTACAAGCCGACGACAAAGTCGGCTTGTTCTGTTTTACGCTAATTCTTTCTTTCTTTCTTTCTGGCAATCTGCCTCTTCTTCTACAAACAAAATGCGCCGAAGCTCTAATTAATACATGTTGGTCACTAGTGGCATGGGTATTCAGGGTGTTCACAGCTTGACCATTGCTTGACCTTTGACCCCGTATGCAATACAAACTAAATTTGATCAACAAGATATGTCAAGTTATAGTGCTGCATATGATAAACCTTAGTGAGACAAAACAAAAAGTCAATGGTGACATCTTTGTACAATGTTTACTTTGGGGTCAAAAGGTCAAAATGTGTATAATTTGAAACAACGAGGTATGGCAAATCTGAGTGCTGCATATGATAGACTTTAGTGAGACAAAACAAAAAGTCAATGGTGACCTCTTTGTACAATGCTTACTTTGGGGTCAAAAGGTCAAAATGTGTATAATTTGAAACAACGAGGTATGGCAAATCTGAGTGCTGCATATGATAGACCTTAGTGAGACAAAACAAAAAGTCCATGGTGACCTCTTTGTACAATGCTTACTTTGTGGTCAAAAGGTCAAAATGTGTAAAATTTGAAACAACGAGGTATGGCAAATCCGAGTGCTGCATATGATAGACCTTAGTGAAACAAAACAAAAAGTCAATGGTGACCTCTTTGTACTTGGGGTCAAAAGGTCAAAATGTGTAAAATTTCAAACAGCGAGGTATGGCAAATCTGAATGCTGCATATGATAGAGCTTAGTGAGACAAAACAAAAAGTCAATGGTGACGGTCAAAGTTATGATAGACCTTAGTGAGACAAAACAAAAAGTCAATGGTGACCTCTTTGTACTTGGGGTCAAAAGGTCAAAATGTGTAAAATTTCAAACAGCGAGGTATGGCAAATCTGAATGCTGCATATGATAGACCTTAGTGAGACAAAACAAAAAGTCAATGGTGACGGTCAAAGTTTAGGGGTCGAAGGTCAAATTTTGAAATTGGTCAAAATTGACCCATTAATGTTATATTTACTGCCGGCGGCTTGTACTCAGAATCTATTGACTCTAGTTCTGTCTTACGCTAATTCTTTCTTTCTTTCTTTCTTTCTGGCAATCTGCCTCTTCTTCTACAAACAAGATGCGTCAAAGCTCTAATTAATACATGTTGGTCACTAGTGGCATGGGTATTCAGGGTGTTCACAGCTTGACCATTGCTTGACCTTTGACCCCGTATGCAATACAAACTAAATTTGAACAACAAGATATGTCAAGTTATAGTGCTGCATATGATAGACCTTAGTGAGACAAAACAAAGTCAATGGTGACCTCCTTGTACAATGTTTACTTTGGGGTCAAAAGGTCAAAATGTGTAAAATTTCAAACAACGAGGTATAGCAAATCTGAGTGCTGTATATGATAGACCTTAGTGAGACAAAATAAAAAGTCAATGGTGACATCTTGGTACAGTGTTTACTTTGGGGTCAAAATGTGTAAAATTTGAAACAACGAGGTATGGCAAATCTGAGTGCTGCATATGATAGACCTTAGTGAGACAAAACAAAAAGTCAATGGTGACCTCTTTGTACTTGGGGTCAAAAGGTCAAAATGTGTAAAATTTCAAACAGCGAGGTATGGCAAATCTGAATGCTGCATATGATAGACCTTAGTGAGACAAAACAAAAAGTCAATGGTGACGGTCAAAGTTTAGGGGTCGAAGGTCAAATTTTGAAATTGGTCAAAATTGACCCATTAATGTTATATTTACTGCCGGCGGCTTGTACTCAGAATCTATTGACTCTAGTTTCTGTCTTTATTTGTGTATGTATTAATTTAAATCTACTCTTTCGGTCTCTCCTACATTCAAAAGATTATAGGCCCATTCAGTGATTTGCTCATCCGTACGATCGTAAAAATCATTAAAATTCAGATTTTGGTAGCCATGTATTTAAGACAAAATAAGGCATTTACACGAGATCTGTACTATGCTATCAGTATATAAATTAGCTACATGTATTTGAATGGGGCATCAACTTCATCAATACTTAATACAATTATTTATTTATCCATTCATTATAATTAATGAATTAATTCATTAATTCATTCATTCATTCACGCATTCATTCATTCATTCATTCATTCATTCATTCATTCATTCATTCATTATTTAACTGAGTACTCTTTCTTTCTTTCTTTCTTTCTTTCATTCTTTATTTCTTTCTTTCTTTCTTTCTTTCCTTCTTTCTTTCTTTCTTTCTTTCTTTCTTTCTTTCTTTTTTTTTTTTTCTTTCTTTCTTTCTTTTTCTTTTACATTTCCTCCGTGCATTTAAAAGGATAATTATGGAAGGTTATTTTATATTTATACGAACTCTGCCAAGTTCTCTCTTTAGAGCAAGTGCCAACAGCCTATCGCGCATACATGCACATGCACCTGTAGGCCTACTTAACTTGTTGATTGACCCCGGGATTGACCTTATAACCCATAATCCAGGTATGTAGTAGACGTGTTCAAGTTTGCCAAATTGGGCATCGGCTTTAATAGCGGAGATACACAAAAACGAAATAGGGCCCAGTCCTAAAAAGTAATTTTGATGCTGGCTGGCTTGCTTGCTTGAGACATTACTATTTCACTCAGTGTACTTTGCTTGATTGCATGGAAAGGTAAGCGGAATATGTTATTGTAGAAGTGCGAGTGATTGACTAGTGCATGGGAGGTTCTGCATTCAACACGGGGATTCAACCGATGCTTGCATAATACATTTTGCATGCTAGGCCTATAAATGTAAATAATCATAGTCAACATTTGGACACCTATGAAAGGAAAGATATGCTACCCGGGATATGTTACTGCTTCGGTATGGTGTGTTTCTTGATGGTTTAGCAGTATGAATGAAGGAACCAGTTTCATCTTCAATTTAAGACAATATATGGGGCATGGGGAAAGTATACATTGGGTACTCCCACGCCACGTCTGTTTGAAGACACTGGGTCTATTCATATAAAACCTTCGACCCATGTGACCCATGCATAAACATCTTACTGATGTCATAGAAGGATGCACTTGAATTTTTTAGATATTTTGAATAAAACGCAGGAACCGTCGTTTTATCATTACGATGGAACTATTCGTCGAACGCGTACACGATGTGTATAAGACAGTACGTACATGGCGTGCGGGCAGTCGTGACATATCAAAAGAACAGACACGACTCATGTTCGAATGGCGACATAATGCGCTGGTATTAAGGGGGGTCGATCTTTTGTGCGTAATTATAGAGGGCAAGGGGATTCACTATAAAATAAAAAAAATTATTTGAAGAAGTCAAAGAGCCCTAGGAATAAAAACTATAGTGTAATTCACGCCAGATACAATTTCTTTATACGACAAAAATTAATTTTTGTAATCGATCAAAAACAAACGTTTTATATCAATTTTAAATTTAGCCTGAATCCGTAAATATGGTACCTCTCGCCCTTTTTTTAGGTCAAGGCTATTTTTACCATTATGCAGCGAACCATTGTTGAAGCTATTTCACATACATGCACAAAACATTCTAGAGAAAGAATGAGGACATATAGTGTTGAAATATCTTTTGTTGATTTCGAATGATAATATCATGAAGTCGTAAATTTTAAGGTCAAATTCCTAAAACCAAAACAAAACATTGCGACGCAGATAATTCCCGACTTACGCAATTTCATCATCACATCAGTGTCTTTATTATTTGTTTGAAACCTTTCCCAAACGTTCGTGCTATTTATGCATAAAACGGCTAATCTATCTTTACAAAACGCGTCTTTTTTAGTAAACAAAAGGCTAAAGATGGCATTATGAGATTTATCTTTTATCATTACACTCATCCGCTCAACTGCCACGGTGGCCGAGTGGTAAAGCGCTAGACGCGTAATCGAAGGAAGTTTAGGATCGCTGGTTCGAATCCCAACGAAGCCTGTGGAAACTTTTTTTTCTTCAAAATTCATGATCGCATTCCGAAATGAGTCACTTGTCGGTAAATCATGTATCGTATCCTTAATGCGTCTGTTTGCATGGCTTGGGTCCAAATTAAAAGAGGACATATCTGACAGTGAAAACTAAAACTAACATTTTATACCAAAAAAATAAAATTCTATTTCTTATAGAAATGTTATAACATAGCTTTAAAAGCAATAATTCATCATATCTATCAAAAGAAACAATGAATCCTGCTAGCAAAATGACTTTGGCCATTCATCAATAATGTCAGATTCAGTCTAACTAGTATTATTTTTACGTATTTTTCTCCATTTTACTACAAAGTCACAAGTATATTGATGGTAGATTGTAAATGGTGGATGGACGGAAGCAATGATGAGTAATTTTGATTTGTTGTAAGTCAACTTATATTCTAGTCTCGCTCCCAGCCGCTTTGCGCTCCTCCGTCAGCAATCAAACCTTTTTAGCGACGGAGGAGCACAAACGGGCTGGGTCCGAGACTACTTATATTCATCCAAAAATACTTTACTATAAAACATCATTACATCATTTAAATAAAACTTGAAACTACTGGCAGTTAGGGAACAAAGATCTTGGTGGATAAAGTTACACTCCAATATAAAAGTGACGTACCTATGCCTACTGAAGTAGGGTCTATATATTGAAAAATGGGGTCATTCAGTGGCGGCTCCAATAAAATGGGGGTCATTATGTGTAAAAAATTGGGTGTCATTGAACGTGAACAATAACTTTCTGGGTCAAAGTGTGCATAAGTTTGAACGAGTTTGCCATTTTGAAGCTACAATTGATACCAAAATGTTAAAAAAATTAATGTGCGTATAGCGCTTGCAAATTTGGTGCAAATTTCTTTAACAAGTTGGTCATTGGGTGTAAGCTGAAGAAAAAAGGGGGTCATCGGTGCGACAGATGCAAAAAGGGGGTCTATTGACAAGCACATTGCGCGTGCCAATCCTCGGGAGAGTTACCTGAAGGAATATATTACTTACAACTTTCCTTCTATGTGGTGCTCAGTTACAAATATGGATTAATTGATTTTTATGATAATGTGAAGCACCGACAACGAAGAAATACTTGAAACTAATTAAGAAAGTTTTTTTGATTTACATTATTAATACATAGTTGCGTCGTTTTGATGTCATAATACGAGCCTACCAAGAACGGGTTTGAACATGGAGTATTTAGCAATGGGGTATGTGCTTCTGTTCTGTTCGCTGTTTGCATTGGTGAATGGAGTTGGTGTGGTCAGCCCATCGGAATATGTATGGATGACAGGTAAAGTGTAAATAAAATTGATTAGAAATAAGTTGACGATTTGCATAGTAGAGTATATTAAATGTCATAGGCATGGGAAACATGCACCCCTCGTTCATCAAAGTAAACAAATTAAAGTATTCTGTAGAAAAATGGAGTTTACCCCTCAATTAGGCCTTAATAACTTGTATGTAAACAATGGACTTTACTCTTTGAACAAGTTCATTAGGAATGTTGATTTCAACTGTGAATTGTGTTCATAATGAAAAATCCCAATTAAAAACGAGGGTGATTTACTGACGTTTTAGTAAACAAGAAGGTTCGATTCCCTTCCTCCACACCCTAATTACCAGAACACCAGTGAAACTCTGCATCTACCGCAAGAAAACTCACATTGACCAATATCTTCAGTTTTCCTGCCACCACCTCTTATTACATCAAGACCTGCGAGTTGTTAGAGCGCTGTTAGACAGGAGTGACGCGTTGGTAACTGAGCGAAAAGAGAAAAGATGACAGTGAGAAAACCAAAGCCCCCCATCAATTAGAGGACTCCAAAGTAATTGATCGTGAGTCTCATGGAAGCATCCTAGAGGCTCCAAACACCAGCTGTACTACATCCTCATCTACACCGTACCATCCACAGTATGCTCGTTAATTAAAAGGATAGACTTCTCCCTCAACAAAAAGCGGAAGCCATTTACGAGATCCCTCCGGTGACTGCTCCAGTTCCTACATTGGTGAAACGGGCCATCTCTTTGGTATCCGACTTAAATAGCACCAAAAAGAGGCGGAGACTCTTTATTTATATGATTAAAGTCCTATTTATTCATTCATGATCTTACTGTGGTAAGTGAAGAATATGTTGTAATTTTTATTGAATATGTCTTTTTCCAATTTTCCTTCTGTTCTAGGTGAATGGGACAAATGTCAAGGTGCTCAATGTGGCTTTGGTGGAACACAAAGCAGGACAACGTGGTGTGAACACATCGAAGGCTGGACAGCCAGGACATCAGACTGTGACCCCATGTCTGTGCCAGAAAATGAAAGCACTTGTTTCAAAGTGTGTGCAGAACACGCAGAACTATTTGAATGGCAAATAGAAGAATGGGGCCCATGTGAGAGAGACGGTGAACAGATAGAGTCTCCAACAAGCTCAGGTGCCTGTGGGGAGACATCATTAGGAAAACAATACACAAAGATCAAATGTGTGGAAAAGAATACTACCTACATTCAGAGACCACATGAAAGCTTTGTAAGTAATGAAGTCTGTTTGCAACTTCACCCTGAGCTCATTATATCCCAAGAATGTATCACCCCTTGTCCTCAAGACTGTGTTGTCACAGAATTTACACCATGGACAGAATGCACAAATACTTGTGGCAATGGCACGCAAATACGGACTAGACGAGTTGTCATACCGCCCTCAAGAGGCGGCTGGCAATGTCCGCCACTTAATCAGTCGAGAGTTTGCGAGGATACACCCCTCTGTGAAGTGGAACAGGCATATACATATTCTTTCAAGATTGGACCTTGGGGAGAATGTGAACGATTTGAGACAGAGTATCCTGAAGTTATGACATGGGGCACAGGATTCCCAATAGTAGGAATGCAGAACAGAGACATCTGGTGTATACAGAGTGATGGAGCAGAAGTCAATTTATCGTAAGTGAACATGAATTTAGATAAAATCTTATGACAGTGATGTTGGTTGACCAGTTAGTTTCTTTGCAATAGTTACCACAATTTCTGTTATATAGTCTTTACAGAGAGGAATAGTAGGTTATAAAGGAGAGTATGTCATAAAATTTACAACTTTGTTTATACTGATATTGCAGTGTAAAGAAGTCCTTTGATCCAAAATTTATGTAGGCCTAGTTCATTCCTTTTTCTATTTTTGTGATATTTCCATTCATTTTGAATAACAATATTTTCTTATAAATTATATTTAATCTCAGAAATTGTCTCACCGGTTATCGATCAAGATATCCTGCTAAATATCAAGCTTGCATCATCAGCCGAAACTGTGAGGTATCCCAATGGAGTGATTGGTCATCTTGCCCGGTCATGTGTCCACATCCTGATGGAATCACTAATACATCTCAGGACAGGCCTACAGCGTACAGGATTCGTAGTAGACAGGTGTTGCAGTTGTCGTTGGGTGCTGGAAAACTTTGTCCCAATCTGGATGAGAGACAACCATGTATGATTGAAAGCTGTCCAAGGTTTGTATGAGTTGAAAGGTGATAGAAGACTGCAAATTATGATGATAAGCAGTGGTGGTGGGGACAGTGTTAGTGGGTAACAATCATGTAGGATTGAAGAGGTTTAACCATTAGGCCAAGAAAAAAAAATTGTTTGCTTGCCCTCAATTGAATTTTAACAATTGGGTCGGTCGGTCGGTCGGAATTTCTTCTCTTTTTTTTTTTTTTTTTTTTTAAATTACTAGGAAACTCTACTGTTTGTATATGAAAAATCAGACAATTTTGGTGTCAAAATGAATCAACTAACATTATGAAACAACTAAAATGTTGAACACAAGTTCTAAAATATATTTTTTTACATTTTCAGTATGCAGAAATTTGAAAAGAAAAAAAAACTTTTTCAGGAATTTCCAAAAATAGGGTCAGTATTCTTTTGTACAGTAAATAGAAAAAAAAAAAAAAAAAAACAATTTTTTTTTTGATTTCCAAAATTAGGGTCAGTCGGTTGAGGGCAAGCAAACATCTTTTTTTTTTTTTCTTATTGCTGAAGCATTTCCAAGGTTTGTGGGCATGGATAGATAAGATGTAGGAAGAGAACTACATATGATATATGAAGTACACTCATCAAAATGATGACCTGCCAAAGCTACTCAAGTTTGTGTCAGATTTACCGATTTTTATGGTCACATTTTGTTACGAGCCGCAATGAATTAAGGCCAAAATCACCTTTTACCCAAATTCACACGAATGCACAACACAAATACACTGTTTGATTAAGCTAACAAAATCTAAGTCTTTAATTGAAAGTAAAATATGATTGGTACATATTAAACAACAATTGCATATACAATATAATTACACAATCACAGTTTTAACTAATTAGTACTTAACCAGTAGTCTTCTTCTAGGTTATCATAGAGTTCTTGCAATGTTCTGGATGGCTGATGTATATCTTTATGACTTGTGATGCGAACATCAGTCCATTGTACACATGCATACATAAATCCTTGTGTAAAAAAATCCTCTCACAGAAATGGTGCTGCTTTCTCCAAATACTTTACTTCTTGCGCAGTTCTCCTAACACTTAACACCTTGCGCAGTTCTCCAAACACTCAACTCCTTGCACAGTTCTCCAAACACTTATCTCCTTGCGTTCTCCTAACACATAAATCCTCCAGGAAACAGGCTTCTTTTTGCACTGCTCATACTGCAGTTACTGTCCGTTTTCCTATACACAATACACAGTGCTCTTACCATTAACCCGTAACCTCTACACATAGCCTACGTTTAAAGTATGGGGATATGCCTAGTTAACGTCGCTGTGTGAAAAATAATTCTAGAAAATATAGTTTTGTAACATGTCCTAAATTTTTAGCTAATTTTTGTTTGGAAATATTCACACTTTGGTGTTTTAGTGTATGTTATAGATAAAAGTACATTGCCTAGTTAACGTCGCTGTGTGAAAAATAACCGGCCAATATTAAAAGTACTATTCTGAAATTCTAGAAAATATAGTTTTGTAACATGTCCTAAATTTTTAGCTAATTTAGGTGTTTGGAAATATTAGCACTTTGGTGTTTTAGGAAGGATATGTAAACGACAGATAACACCAAAAAATATGAAGAAATTATTTCCAAACCGTGTTACGGCCCACAGCCATTATGTTTCTCATTTTCAAGAATGTGGTTAACAATATGCACAGTATTGTCTCATTTCGTGAACAAAGGCCACACAGTAAGTGTTACCTTGCGTTTGCTTTATACTCGTTCACCCAACTGAAACTATAATACCAGCTCATTGCTCATTGTACAGGTAAAACAGACACACGTGTGTGTGGATTTAACCAGAGAAGATCTGATGTAACATAGTTGAGCTGTTTTCAATGAGTGTTATCTTGGTTTAATAGCTTTTAATGGGGTTTAAGTCCTGCAAAGGTCGTGGTGAATTCTACTGTAGACATGACTGCATCATGTTCACTTTATTGACAGATGTGTTGTTTTATAAGCCAGACTCCATCAAGTCTCTTAACATCCCCTTCGTTGCTGTATTAAAATAGCACATTATTGGCTATGTAAACCTCCTTTTGAAGCACAATGATGAACAACACACACATGTAGAGAGTCTACAATCTCTCTTCACATTCTGTCATAATAAAGATTATTGTCGCCTGTCAGATCTGTATCCAGATGATAATAATTGTAACTTTTTCCATAAAATCCAACACAATCCGCAGTAGACCCTATGTCTTACTTTGGTCCATTTTTGTAACCATATACTCCCAGCATGTCGGTGAAGACAAATACGTAAGCCCTGTGGGCAAACAACGAATCCGCACTTTACGCTCAGAGGCTGCTTTAAGGCACTCTGGGAAATTCATGTTATCCATGGGCCACACTCAGTAATACTCTTTCACAAACAACTCCTTGAGTATCCTGATTTTAACTGGTTAACATTGCTCTCTTTTTGAGAGCTAGCTACATCCATTCACATTACAATCATATTGATACATGTCTGCCTAGAATTCCTAAAAACATGTTTTATAGCAAACAATCTGGGATTTTTCCCAATAATAGACATTAACATTACTTCCTGTGAGGTTTTGTGATGATGTCATATTCTCTTTACAATCTCAGGGATTTTCCCCTTGACATAAAAAAGTCTTGATAAATGATGTTGTTATTTCCATCATAGGGGTTTTCTAGAAAAGTCATAATAAACAAAACTATTTCAGGATTATAAAGGTAACTTCCCCTATTTCATGATATAGGATTATACAGGGTACACCACATGGATGCTTGATAAAACCACTATACCCAGCAAATGTTTTAAAAAAAACTCTCAAATGTCGGTTTTCAAACGTGTCAGTAACAGAAAAAATTAATACACTTTTGAAAATTTGCTTTAAAACATTCTAACATAATGTCAATGCTGACAAAATATTTTGCAAAAAATATTTTACACTGAAAAAACATTGTGACAAACAACATTTTAAAAATGTTGTGGTGTTTTTTCACATAAAATGTTTTTAAAACGTTTTACAACCTTATACAGCCCAACATTTATGTTATTAAAATATTTAAACCAAAAATATATCCATGTTGATACACGTTTGTAATGTTTAACAACATTTTCGTGTTTTGTTTGGTATGTCTCTAAATCACATAGCTTTTGGCCAAATCATACATGCATCAAGTGTATCAGTTATTCACAATTAGATTAGACAATAAGCCTTAATGATTGTTTTCCATTTTTTTTTGTCCAGGTTCATATGGCGTACAGGACGCTGGAGTAATTGCAGTGTGTCAGCAGTCATGTCACAACGTCATGCTGTAGAGTATGCCAATAACAGGACTTTGTGTGGAGGAGGCTTACATAAGAGGCATGTCTACTGTACTAGAATGAATGACACAGGTAGGCTGACCAATGGGGTGTGCGGTAGGGGTGGTATATACGGCATGGTGTGCCCAATGTCATGTCAGAGTTCAAATTCATAGAACAAACATACTCACCAATAACTGTTGGAAGTTCTAAGAAAAAAAAGTGGTATATAATGCAATGTGTTTGTTTATTGTTATTCAGAGGATCGTGGGAAGTGGGGAGGGTCTTGGGCAGGGCCTAGGAAGAGGGGGGGGGCGGATTGATGGCAAAGAGTTATGTCTACTTAAAATGACTGACAATGGGCCACAAATTGACAAATGTTGACGAACAATTGGCTTTGGCCCCTCACAGCAAAATTCTGGCTACGCTACTGATCCTGGGTGTGATGGTCCAGTATGATGGGTTGTCATAATACAGCTAACTTCGACTATGGTTATAGATACGCATTTATAAATATGCATGTGACCCATGGCATCGTCATAAATAGCAAAATTATCATATTTTGGGATTCTAAAATTTTCGAATGTTATGAATAACAACATTTTAAAAGTATTTGCCGGCGGAAAAAAATATTTATCGACCGAAATGTTTACAATAATACAGTCTGTCTCCAAAAAAAACATTGTGCAAGTGAAAAGTGCCCTCTATGGCAAAAAATTAATACCGTTGTAACATGATGCTTAAAACAACGTCAAGGGCGTATTCTTAGCTCTCAAATGCCGTTTCTTCTGTTCAATTTGCTTGTTTTAATCTCGAGATATGTGTAGTTAACACCGAAAGGGCAACATCACAATTGTGCCACTTTTACTAGGGAAGAGAGCTGTACATGTAAATCAATGATAGCATCAGGTTTATCAAGAGTTCCTTCGTGAAATCAAAATAATGCATCAATTACACAACAATACAAAATTGCTTTTACTGTTTTATCACGATACAGGTATAATAATTATTCTATTTTTCCACTTTTAAACAGATTAAAAGATAAATAAATATTTCACATCTGCTGCAAAATTGAATAGATGTGCATGTCAATGATTTTATCATGGTAAATAGGCTACTGTTTTCTTTGTCACTCAAGACATCTTAAAAGACAAACAAATATTGCACACTTATAGGCTAATGAACGCGTATTACTTGGTGGGAGAGAAATTAGGCAAAATGCGCGTGCCCTGATGTTAATGCGTCTAATGCACCGAAGGGGGGGGGAGCGCATTAGACGCATCAACATCAGCAATCACTTATTTACATGTACAGCCCTCTTCCCTAGTAAAAGTAGCACAATTGTGATTTTACCTTTTCATTATTAAGTAACATATCTCGAGATTAAAACAAGCAAATTGAACAGAACAAACGGCATCTAAGAGGCAAGACTGCGCCCTTGACGTGGATTTAAGCATCATGTCACAACGGTATTTTCTAATTGCCAAAGAGGGCGCTTTTCACTTGAAGAAAAAAATTGCGCACATTCCGGTGTCGCTTTATTGCCTTTGCATTTAAATGTCAGGAAGACCACCCGCGGTGCTAAAGGTCACTCTTCCAAACTTCCTGTTTACAAGCTGTTATGGCAGCGGTCACATGCG
Organism: Amphiura filiformis; assembly: GCF_039555335.1. NCBI lineage: Eukaryota > Metazoa > Echinodermata > Ophiuroidea > Amphilepidida > Amphiuridae > Amphiura > Amphiura filiformis. The sequence continues at coordinate 20,793,351 of NC_092641.1, forward strand.
TATTTATAAATACATATTTATAAATATAAAAGTGGTTGACGCGAGCTGTAATATACGCTGACAAGCATAGGCATAAAAGAATATTCCAAAACTGCTAATGCTGGATGGATAATGAGTGTTGTTAACTTTCACAGCAAAATATTGCTCTATCTTGCAACATCTTGATAGTTTGCATGATAGCACCATTATATTGAATTTGTGTACATCAAGTAGTGGATAATTTTACATAACATTTACCTCCGTGTCTTCCATCAGCAGTTTTCATACCAGTGCCAAATGAGTTATGTGAATCTTCCAGTAAACCACCATCAAATGGAGAGTGTAGTGTACCATGCCCCAAAGACTGTAAAGTATCTCACTGGGGACCATGGAGTGTTTGCAAGACTACATCATGTTCGGTACAATCATACAAAAGAGTGAAAGGTAGGTTTAGTTTGGGGTTGGAACACACGCATTTGAGGCAAGCGTATTACAGGAACCAATTTGGTCCAGTTGTAGTTTAACTATAAAAATGTAATGTAGTTTTAATATTATTAAATTGTTTTACATGATGCAGTCATGTCTACAGTAGAATTCATCTCGACCTTTGCAGGACTAAACCCCATTAAAACCTATTAAACCAAGATAACACTCATTGAAACAGCTCAACTGATTAAATCGGATCTTCTCTGGCTGTGCACATGTGACTGTTTTCATGTGCGATATCGCAATAAAGTTTGTATTATAGCTTCAGTTGGGTAACCGATTATAAAGGAAACGAAAGGAAACAATGGTATGTGTACTTTTGTTCACGAAATGAGACAATGGCGTGCTTTTTGTAAACCAGCATTCTTGAAAATGAGCAATATAATGATTGTTGACTTAACACGGTTTGGAAATAATTTCTTCATATTTTTGGTGTTATCTGTCGTTTACATATCCTTCCTAAAACACAAAAGTACGACCCTCTCCAAACACCTAAATTAGCTAAAAATTTAGGACATGTTACAAAACTATATTGTCTAGAATTTTAGAAGAGTACTTTTAATATTGGCCGGTTATTTTTCCCACAGCGACGTTAACTAGGCAATGTACTATTACCTATAACATTAACTAAAACACCAAAGTACGAATATTTCCAAACATCTAAATTAGCTAAAAATTTAGGAAATGTTAAAAAACTATATTTTCTAGAACTTTAGAAGAGTACTTTTAATATTGGCCGGTTATTGTTCACACAGCGACGTTAACTATTCATATCCCCATACTTTTAACGTAGGGTTATTTGTAGAGGTCACGCGTCAATGGGAAAGAGCACTGTGTATTGTGTATAGGAAAACGGACAGTAACTGCAGTATGATAGGAAATGAGTCACGAAATCGCATTTATATTTACAGAGGTCTTGTGTATCTTGGGTTAAGGCCAACGATTATGTCAAAACTAATAACTATTATAAACTAACTGGTAGATATTTGAATCTTCTATTTCAAAAACAGAGCGGTCAAAAAGTATGTGATAACTGATACAGGGTGTCCCAAGAAAAAAGAGGCCCCTCATTGTGCCCTCTTTTTCTCCTATTTCAGAAATATTGATCAAGTATATGTTGGTATGTAAAGAAGCCTTTACCCGTTAGCTTTAATAAACCGAAACAGTTATTTCAATCGGCTTTTAAAGAAATGTATCCGTTTTTCACTCTGTCCACGGGGGAGGTTTGGCTACTTCAAAGATTAAAAAATGCATGAATATAAAACATTCCTCGATGATAACTTTATAAAATAACAACTTTATTTTAGGGAATGGGCTTTACCGGTGGGCTCATGGGTTATGGATTTTGTTAAGTGTCATTAATTTGGGCGAAATTGATGTGGGATGGGACTTCTTTTGCTATACTTGCAATTGCTTATATTTTTCTCAGTTATTTTATGCCTTTTTGTTTTATTATTTTTATTACTTTCTTGCTTTATTGTTTCTTGCTTTCTTTTTATTGACAACATAAGTCATTTCTCTTTTCGGAATAAAAGGTAGCCCTGAAAAGGGCTGTTTGTCTTTGGTTCTTTTGAAGTTAGTTTACTGTGCTGCTCTGCCCTCTACCTGGTTGCCTCCTTGACAAATACAGGTTTCAGCCCTAGTCCTCATTGCATCAATTGCGTTGCGTACCAGCCGTGTGCGCCGGATACTTGCGAATATAGCAGTAATACGTTTGCAATGATCTTGGATTTTGACACAAATGAAACAATTAAGTGGTGTGAGGTCTGGTGATCTTGCAGGCCACTCCACAGCATGACCCATGCCAACCACTCTGTTTGCTATCCGTGGACAGAGTGAAAAACGGGATCTTCAAAAGTTGTGAGCCGATTGAAATAATTATTTTGGTTTATTAAAGCTAACAATTAAAGGTTTCTTTACATACCAAAATATATTTGATCAACTTGTCAAAAATAGGCGAAAAAGAGGGCGCAATGAGGGGCCTCTCTTTTTGGAACACCCTGTATGTTCCTCGACCACAACTGTTCTGGTATTTAGTTTTAGTTTAGGTTTAGTTTGGGCGTTAGTTAAAGTGCTCAAACATTTCAGTGTCCGACTATTCAGTTCTTTCTGGGACAACATGTACCACAATGTCAATATTTGATGAAATTGTCTGTTGCTTCTAGGACATCGGATTCGAACCAGAGATATAATAACGCAGCCAGACATCGGTGGTAAACAGTGTGCTCATTTGGCAGAGTTTCTTCCATGTAACACTCACATGTGTTATGAATGGGCCATGGAACCTATTGAAGAGTGCGTTATCCAAACTGGTGACCATTGTGGTGAAGGAATTCAGCAATATAGAGTTACTTGTGTTGGACCTGATAAAGTAAGTTAACAAAACCGCACCTATTGAAATTAGCAGCGTATTAGATGATCTTGGAAGGGGGTTAGGTAGTGTAAGATTCCCTTCACCATAAATGGATTAAAGAACCCTGTGAAGTGTATAGTGGTAGCTTTTGTGCATAGTTTAGCAACCAAAAAATATATAATTGTTTGTGATGGACCTAGTGGCATAGCCAAGAGTCACAAAATGGCCCGGCCTTAGTACGTGCCGTGTAATGAGAAGAGACCATAATTTTTTAAGAGACAGTCCCGATTTGAAAGCCATGGATTTATATGCAAGAATTTTTGTAGTATTGATATATAATTAGCCCCACCCTGCATCTGTCAATCACCAATGCACCATGTGCATTGCACATCCAATGTTGAACATACTGGCTATACCGTATATCCTCGAATAGTCGCCCCTTCTATTAAGGAGGCTGTGTACTCAGACATGCATGTTTTTAAAGTGCAATAACTTTGTAATTATTCGCGCAAGACATATAAAAGTATACATTTTTATGAAGGCAAGACATCAATAAATCTTAATATAAATACAGATTTGGGGTAAAAATAACAATTATGAAGAAAATCACAATAAAGTGAGTTTTTGGCAATATTTGTTAGGTACATCATAACAAAAAAACACTATTTCCAAAATAGTTTATTTTGTTTTTAGCTCAATCTTGAGGCTCCATTCCAAAAACGGTTTTTTAATTTTTTTAATATTGGCCTTATTTTTTGAGATATTGACCATATAAGGCAACAAATTGAACTTTTTTAAATTCACAAACGCCTATTTGCACAAAATGATGCCTAAAATCGGAAATAGACCAAAATATAAAAAAATTTATTCTTGAGTCGATCATGTTTTTTACGATGATCATATTTGCTTACCTATAAATGCTGTATTTATTGAGTTATCGTGTACCTAAATCGTCATTTTACCGAGAAAATGAACATTGAAATAATGGCCGTTGAAGTTTAAAGTGGTCACATTTTGCACTTTCATCGAATCTCGCAGGAGAATGCGGCAGTTTTTATTTTTCTACCTTACATTACATAAACAACGGGTAAATCCACGGCCCCTTGAGAAGTTTGAGCGAAATCCATTCATAACTTGATATTTAAATCGGGGGGAAGAACTTGAAAAAACCCACATTTTATCAGCTAAAACAGAGCCATTTGACCACTAGGTTTTTGTGCTTCCGTGGTGTTTCCATAAGATGCGCCGCGCATGCAGATAAGCGTCGCGTATGCGTAGCGTATTTGTGCGTTAACAAATTGCGCGATACGCAACGCGATGCGTTGTTGCGCGCGTGTACCCTGCTGGTACAACAAAGATTTTCTTTCCATTTCAATTTCAAACACGAGTGGAATAGTGAAATAAAATCCTTAAAATATTGCAGTTGGAGTTTACAAATCTAGATTTTCATTCCTCGTATTTATAAAAAACATAACAAAGTACAAACATATCAAAAAAACTCAATTTTGCGATAGAAACAATGTCTAGAGTACACAGCTGCCTTAAACAACCCCACCATTATTTCCATACAATCTTGTGCAGTAAGCTTACCAAGGTGCACACACAATCGCGCGCTATTAAATGGCATCGGTAGTTGACAAAAGTCTGATCGTAAAACCAGAAGTGAACCGGAAGTTATCGTACCTAATTGCATAGTTCGTCACTTCAGCGTGAATTTTAAATTTACCTAATGATTTTAACGAGCAATATCTTCTAAAATGACAACTAATAAACGCCCCCTTTTGGAAAATGCAACGCCGGGGTGGGGGGGGGGCTGGGTGGTGGGCGACTAATCGAGGAATACGGTACTTATGATGAAAATGTAGAAACAAATGTAAATAGCTAGCTAGCCCTACGACAAAGATGCATACTTGGAGCTTCCTGAAAGGTTAAAAAGGTTATGTCTTTTGTTTGTTTGTGTGTTTGTTTGTTTGTTTGTTTGTTTGTTTGTTTAGGGGATCAAATAGGGTGCAAAATTACGCTGAAAATCATTGTTTAGGGGTCGTTTTCGGAAAAAAAAACCTAACATGTTTTGATCTCACGAGTGTAGGCCTCCCGGGGGCATTAGTATTTCAAGTTGTATATCACCCGCGTACAACGGCCTGGGGCAATACGCGACTATATCGTTCAGAGTATCAAAAACGAGCAAAAATGGGGGAAAAGGTTACCTTATCGCACAGATGTTGCTCAAAAAGTGTAGGTAAATTCGGCACCAAGATGCTGAAAGAATTCACTTGAAAAGAAGATTAAATTCTGGAGGAAATGCAGGACTATGTAAATGAATGAACTGAACAAGTGTTTTGATGTGTTTTGTCTCCTAGACACCTATAAATGATCGTTCCTGTGCTTCTACCATCTTCGAAGATAAGCCTACTGCAGAACAATCATGTTCTATCCCATGTCCGGATGACTGTGTCCTTACTGAATGGGGACCATGGAGTGCTTGCTTAGTGGCTTGTGGACGAGGGGGATTAGAAAACAGACGGAGGTCAATAGTGGCAAGGAATAAACCAGGTTTGCTTTCAGCGGTGTTCACTGTGTCTCTGATTGTGTATGTGCAAGCATGACTTGTGTTATCATCTAGTAAAATGTGTACACATATGTGACGTGTCATGTCAAAAGGAGACACTTTTGGGCAGGATATCAATTTTGAGGTTTTTACATATCTTAAATATAGGGATATTTTGCTCCACAACGCCGTTTTCCCCAATGAAATCGGACATTCACAAGCGAAGATATTGAGTTCGTAGGTTATGGTATTATAAATTTGGAAATTGAGATATTGGCCTTTAAAAATATTATTGACAATGTTGAGATTAGTAATTACCTTGAATAATGTCTCAAAAAATACAAGATGCCAGTTATATTCCGGTCTGAAACTATCAGACGATATTTTAAACATTAATAACATCACAAATTTGCAACAAACCCAAATTGTGAAAAAATCTTCCCCGGGCAGATTTTTGGCTATTTCTCCATTATATTTTACGATCCTACCCAAAAGTGTCTCCTTTTGACATGACACGTCACATATTTTAAATGTGTAGTGTTCCTGTCCAGACATTGCATGTCAAAACCTATTCATATTCTACAGAAGAAAAGGGATCTTACTTTTATTCAACACTCAGAGATGCAATTTTAACATTCAATTTGTGGCATGATGAGCTTTTGATGTTGTTCATTGTACGCTGCAGGTTCAAAGGAATGTGATTCGGAGCTTACAGAGGAGAGACTGTGCAACAGTCATAGTTGTGTTGGTTTTGCTTGGATGGCTACCGACGAGTGGACTACATGTCAAATTGTTAACTATCCCATTCCCCTTAATGAACTGATTGAATTAACCTGTGGAATAGGGCGTCAGAATAGAATACAGGAGTCAGTGTGTGTAAGAGTCAGTAACTTTAAGGAGGCACCTGATAAAAGGTTGGTTAAATGTCACATTTAAGGTTAAGATGCAACACTAAACAGTGGCAGCGAAAATGATCATTTAGGGGGTCTGGGGATGAGCATATTTTCTTCCGGTTTTACTGATTTCTTTTTCAGGTCATTTTAGGCCCAAATGAGGTGTGTTTTGCCATTTTGTGGGCCAGTGCGCCCACAAAGCGTGCACAATTTTGCAATTTTCCCCTATTTGGACCCAAAACACACATATTATTTATTGACGGGACCTGGCCAACCCATCTCCACCCCGCCCCCGCCCCCGCTCCCACAAACACACACCCCCACACACACCACCACCCCTCCACCGCATATGACACAAAACCAGCACGGTAACAGCATTATTATAAAATCACATACAAATATTAATTTCCATTGATTTGCCTGACCAGGACAAATTCATCAAAATTCTATTTTTGACTTTCATTTTTGGAGCAAGCATTCATGTGGTAATAAACTGGGGTTTAAGTCACTATAGTAACATCAGTTGCAAGATTAGGATGTGCTGTGTTCATCAAGGTGTTTACTATAAAGACACATGTTGAACTGTATAGCTTAAAAGAACAAGTGGGAAGTGTAATGCATCTTGTTTGAATGTGAGGTTTTTATTATGATTAAACTACGATTGAGCTACTTATAATAATGTGTAGATGGAGTAGGTATGCAAAATATTGTACAGAAAATCGGTGAATGTTATTGTACTGCACTGTTCACTACTATATGTGACGTGTCATGTCAAAAGCAGACACTTTTGGGCAGGATCGTAAATGGAGAAATAGCCAAAAATCTGCCCGGGGTGATTTTTTCTCAATTTGGGTTTGTTGCGAATTTGTGATGTTATTAATGTTTAAAATATTATCTGATAGTTTCAGACCCAAATATAACTGGCATCTTGTATTTTTTGAGACATTTTTCAAGGTAATGCCTACTCTCAACATTGTCAATAATATTTTTAATAATATTTTTAAAGGCCGATAAAAGTGTCTGCTTTTGACATGACATATCCGATATGTTTATGTATTTATTTTACAACAGATGTAGCGATATGAAGAAGCCACCTATCAGCCAATACTGTAAAATCCCCTGTCCAAGTGACTGTGAGGTCAGTGAATTTGGGGAGTGGTCACCGTGTCCAGAGTCATGTCCGGAAGGTAAGTGTATCGGAATACTTAAGGTGGCAGTAAGGGTCACTATAAGTGGGATATGTTGGACATTGTTTTGTATTGTATATTAAAGTAATGAATGTAAACTTACCTATCGTGCAAGTATACCGCCCCTCCCTAACAGACCTTTTCAAATCAAAGTTTTCCGAAATCCGCTGCCGTTTGTTTACGTATGACCCAGTAAATTTATAATAGATATCAACAAAAACACTACCGCAACTCTTTAGCTTGAACCCAAATCTGCCTGGAAGACTTGATCAAGCGCGGGGTATGTCTTGTGTAAGAGATTGATGTTTATGTTGCAAAGTGTCAATCTGTCGAAATCTATAAAGTGCCGAAAACTGACGAACATTTATTTGCACTTTGCTTTTCCATTACTGGCATATTGTGAAGTGCCAAATAAGGGAAGGCGTACACAATTTACATGATGATTCTGTGTTGACATTGGCTAAATACGCTGCATTTTTGCTCAAAATGGTACCGTGATTCATGACATTTCTTGTCTGCCATTTTGACCCCCTAGCTTCCGAATAAATACCGCTCACTGCACCTGGTTTGAAATGGTCTATTAGAAATTATACGGACAATCTCATTTAGGCACCAGAACCAAATCTATTCGATCTTTGGATCGACCGTCGATGCTGCTTCGATCCTTGTTATTAAGGAACTAACAACTAATTAATGATAATCAATGCTAAATTTATATTGGTCAATATCAAAACATACTAAGATTTATCTGTCACAATTAACAATAGTCAATTAATTGATTTCATAAATAATAAGGATCGACCAAGCATCGTTGGTCGATCGAACGATCGAACTAATTTGTTTCGATTGCCTTACAAGTAAGAATGTTGGTCCATTACAATTACATTTAATAGTATGATATTGCATCTTCTTATCATGTGAATTTCAGGTCGAGGAGCAGATTTCGTCCAGACAAGGCAACGTTACATCCTCAAACATGCTGTCCATGGTGGGACTATCTGTCCTGCTTTAACAGAGAAGAGGTTATGTATCATTCCAAGTTATTGTTACAAATTTAGGTGGTTTCCAAGCGATTGGAGACTATGTGAACCAGTTTCAGAGGAGAATGGGATACCAAGATTGAATGAAGATAATCAGAAGTGTGGAATGGGACTCAAAACTAGAGGTAGGTCTCTGTGTCAACCAGTATCAGAGGAAAATGGGATACCAAGATTGAAAGAAGATAATCAGAAGTGTGGAATGGGACTCAAAACTAGAGGTAGGTCTCTGTGTCAACCAGTATCAGAGGAAAATGGGATACCAAGATTAAATGAAGATGATCAGAAGTGTGGAATGGGAATAAAAACTAGAGGTACAATACATGAATACATGAATACAAAACCCACCCAAGTCCATGGGACGTGATTTTGAGAGAAAAACCTGTGTATCATTTTAATTCCTTCAGTTAGATTTACCTGGTCAATATGGTAAGTTTACGTGCAAATGAGTGGATTAACCTGTATTAGGTATGACGATTAGCATTTCAGGGACTTCGTGGGGTTCATTTTAAATTCTGGACTTGGGTGGTTTTTTGAATCATATACAAAGACATCAATGTTTGAATGAGATTACCACTAGTAAGATAATGCAAAATAAAGCACACAGGTATGTATAATGTTGACAAGCATTCTGCCATGTAATATAAACCACACACTTTTCTTTATTAAACCCATTTTTTTTTTTTTTTTCACTCTCCAGCAATGAATATGTTACAAGTGGACTTTTATACATACTGGATTTCAATCAATGTGTTACAAGACTCAAATCATGGAATTGGGTGGTTCTTTCATACATGCTATTTTCTCATGCTCAATTGACACAGAGGATGAATTTGAGTTGTTCTTTCATACATATGACAGGCCTATGTATAGCAACAATTTCCCATGCTTAACTCAATTTGGCCAACGTATGGACTTGGGTGGGTTTTGTATTCATATATTTAATTGTAAGTCTCTGTATAAGTCAACCAGTATTAGAGAAGAATGGTATACCAAGATTAAATGAAAATGATCAGAAGTGTGGAATGGGACTGAAAACTAGAGATAGGTCTCTGTGTAAACCCATATTGGAAAAGAATGGTATACCAAGATTAAATGAAAATGATCAGAAGTGTGGAATGGGACTGAAAACTAGAGATAGGTCTCTGTGTAAACCCATATTGGAAAAGAATGGTATACCAAGATTAAATGAATATAATCAGAAGTGTGGAATGAGAATGAAAACTAGAGGTAGGTCTCTTGTAAACTAGTATCAGAGAAGAATGATATACCAAGATTAAATGACGATGATCAGAAGTGTTAGGACATAACTAGTAGGTCTCTGTGTTAACCAGTATTAGAGAAGAATGGTATACCAGTGTTTAACGAAGATGATCAGAAGTGTAGAATGGGAATGAAAACTAGAGGCAGGTCTCTGTGTAAACCTGTATTGGAGGAGAATGGTATACCAGGATTTAACGAAGATGATCAGAAGTTTGGAATGGGAATGAAAACAAGAGGTAGGTCTCTGTGTCAACCAAAAATCAGAGGAGACCAAGATTGAAAGAAGATGATCAGAAGTGTGGAATGGGACTGAGCGCTAGAGGTAGGTCTCTGTGTAAACCAGTATTAGCAAAAGAATGGTATACCAAGATTAAATGAAGATGATCATAAGTGTGGAACCAGTATCAGAGAAGAATGGAATAACAAGATTGAATGAAGATGATAAATGTAGGTATTTATAAAGCGCCTTTCACATAGGCACATGTATCAAAGTGCTTTACATGGGATGTATGTAGGTCTCTGTGTAAACCGGTACTAGAGGAGAATGGTAGGCTATACCAAGATTGAATGAAGATGATGTCACATGGGCACGTGTATCAAAGCGCTTCAAATGAGAGGTAGGTCTCTGTGTAAACCGGTATTAGCGGAGAATGGTATACCAAGATTGAACGAAGATGATCAGGAGTGTGGAATGGAACTGAAAACTAGAGGTAGGTCTCTGTGTAAAACCGGTATTAGAGGAGAATGGTATACCAAGATTGAACGAAGATGATCAGGAGTGTGGAATGGAACTGAAAACTAGAGGTAGGTCTCTGTGTCAACCAGTATCAGAGGAAAATGGGATACCAAGATTGAAAGAAGATGATCAGAAGTGTGGAATGGGAATGAGGTAGGTCGTCAGCTGAATTAAGCACATGATATGAGAAACATCACTTTCAAAATTTGATGGGTAAGCTTGTGGAAAACCATGCATTGCTTGTCGCTTTTATACTCAAGCTGTAAATGACATTGTTTTGTAGATTTCATTAAAATGTTTTTGAAACAGCACAAAGAACATTTTCAGGGCATCCATTGATTATTGCTATAATGCATTGATTCACTTCTGAAACTTTATTATCGATAGGAGTTTAAGGTATGTGACCAGATGGACAACCTCATCCCCTCCCCCATTTCTTCTCATTAAAACTGAGATTTTTAATAAGCTCATATTTTTCTTATTACCCCAGGAAACATTAACACCCGATAAAAACGTGTTTTGTTTAGATGGTGGAGAACAAGTATGTGAGAAATATGTACTATCATATGGGCATTGTTATAGATGAGGTGACATGTGTTTACATTTGATACGCCCTCTGTTGGTCTGTGATCAAAATTGTCAGGCAAAAAACACTATAGTTTACATGGAAGAAGTTGATTTTTATTCATTAACTTTGGTTTCAAAGCAAATAATACAAAAAAATGGTATCAATCTTGTTTATAAATGCATCAAGCTATATACATAATATCACACAAAACTTCAAAGGTTTTTAAAAGTTGAGTTTTAAAGAGATTTATGTAGTCTGTCATAGACACTTCTGTGTTATTTTGCCTGCTTTGAAACAACAGAGGGCGGTCTGAATGTAAACATGTGACATCATAGGTCACCTCATCTATACACTTGTTGTTTCTCATATCAAAATCGCTGGAGCAATATAGGCCTATACCTTAAAATTTGGAAACATTGTATTAGTGGTATACCTCAAGATAGAAAACAGTCATAATTGGCGGTCATTTCAAATCATCCCCAAGTCAACGAGGTTTAAGAAAGTTCTCTCATTGTTAATTGTTGGTTATGCATACCTATACAAAATACAATGCCTGGTAACCCACCACTTGAACAGGATTTAGCAAAAGGAAACAAAGACCAGAGCTATTAAAAGTTCTATAGCCATCAGGCTTCATAAGGTAGAAGCTTACTATCCACTTCAACAATAGGATAATTGATTAGTGTTTCACTATCAAAATGAGATCGATGTCGGGCCAGCTTAAGTTACCGATGAATACGACCTTCGTACACATTTTACACCGTAACTCAGAATACAATTTAGGGAATGTACGGTTCATTTGTGCTGCCGGGTCACAATTATTATTTAGGCGATGATTGGTCAATGTAGTTCATGAGACAATAATGACATCGCTCGGTGGTTAAACATTTTTTAACATGCAAATGCGACTATTCATAATCTATTTACTTTACCTTATATATTTTGCTAGCCCAGGCCATTAACTAAATTTGAATCTATTTTTCCACAGAGATCCGTTGTGAGCGTAAAGACGGCTATCCTTATCGTGTAGACGAGTGTTTGAAATACAGTGGTCCTATGCCGACCTTATCGGAGCCATGTCATCTGCCATGTGATGATGAATGCGAGTTTATGGAATGGGGAAGATGGACAGATTGCCCCACATATTGCCAGGGAGAACAAATTAGAAGAAGGAAACTAACTGGTAAGGAAGCTCGCTTTTGCCATCATCTACTAATTGTCTCATGGGTGGTCATACCGGGTGTCCCAAAAAAGGTTACATGTAGATTTTTGAAAATAATGTAAGTTAAAGTTAACAAATATAAATATCCTTTTCATGACATAATCTATGTACCCTCTACTAGTTACCCTGTGAATGTCAAGTTCACAACCTACGTACTTAGTCCACATTCCACGCATTCCTGAGCAAGCTATTTACGTGACATAATGCTACACGAGGTTCTGATTATAGCACCGTCACAGCCACCGTGCATTTAGCGGGGCACTTGAGTAGGCCCAGCCATATCATGGCAGATGCAGTATTTTATTCTGATAAACAAAAAATAAAACTTGTTCAGTTTTATTTCAAGAGTTCAGTCAGAAATGTCAAAAACAAACAGCAGCGATTTCAAGTCAACAAAATTCAAACAAGGTCTAAATGCAAGGATGTTATTCATTTCACTATGTTGATGACAGGAGATACAGCGTGCAGAACTGCTTTCACCAAAAACATGTTCTTCTCTAATGACCTTCTTCCTTTATTTGCTTCTACCAAGAGTCAAGATTAAGCTCTAAAACTGATTTATTTTCAGTGTACAATTTATAATGTTTCCATATTTTTCTTTTGTGCAATAAGTTCAACAATGAAAAATAAGAGAAACATAAAAAGTAATAGAGAAAAAAATCTGAAAACAAAGGTGTGCGTGTGTTCACTTTCGTTGTGCGATATTTTGATGGTTAGTCACTCTTGACACCCCTGTCATCTTGCGCTCATAAGTTAAGTTGCTTTTAAGATACGGAATTGAAACTTATCACACAGTTAAAATAAGGAATAAGGATCAATAAATAATATCTGAAAAAAAGACATTGTTTTGTTGTACCATCACTAAATGCGGTCCATTTTCTACATGTAACCTTTTTATGGGACACCTTGTAGATCACACCTCTGCTACCACACCGGGCCACCACACCAATATTAGGATTAAAGGTTACTCTGATGTGATAATCACATCCAGAAACATATTTTAACTTCACTTGTGTAGCATATTAAAAGAGTGAAAAAGCAAGCTTGATGTGGCTAAAGTTCAAGTGAATTTTCCCAAGTAGATTGTGATGTCTTGCCAATTATTGGACCTTGGCCACCATAAGCACAGCATCTTTTTTAGTGCAGAAACTTCCCACGCCCCAAAGATGACCTCAGATGCAACATTCAGAGTTTATCTCTGCCGGTGATTGAGACACTGATTGCATAATTACTGCTAATCAGTCTTCACATTGTTTTCTTTCAGGTATAAGTCGTAAGAGAGAAGAATGCAATGATCGGACACTATTCATAGAGCGGCGGTCTTGTACATGTTCGTCGTTCTATCTGGTTCCTGCTGGTAGAGAATCAAATTGCATCTTGCGTGCAAATTCTCCCTTTGGCTTTGGTGACTGTGGATTTGGGTACAAATATAGAGCTTGGCAATGCCGAGATGAAAATGAAAGAATTATGCCTTTCTCCTATTGTAGTTCTGATTCAGGTGAGTTGATTTATGTCCTTGTGTATGCTCTCAGCGAGCATTTTGAATGCCCAAATGCCCAAGTCTTAATTGGGTTTTGTCCGCCCTCCTATCAAAACAAAAATCATGAACAAATTCCACAACTTTGGTCAAATATTGTCCAATTTTAAGCTGATTTTCAGATTGTAATACAATGCTGAAATTGACTTTGCCCATGTTCCCCATCCCTCAAAAGAGAGAAAAATCCTGAAAAATGTTGGCGGTAAACAAACTTGAGGGAAAATGTTCAGCTGAAAATCCCCAAAGGTCTTATTGACTTCGTGTAGTTTGGAATTTTATTTCTGTGAAAAAGCATATAAATGGAATATAGCTTATATTAGCCAATACACATACAATGAAATATAGAACAAGATCACTTATATTGTAAATATATAATATCTTTTAGCATTGTTGATCATTTTCCTGCAGAATTCACAGAGTCTTTGTGCGAGACACCATGTGCACGTGATTGTCAATTAAGTCCTTGGTCTGAGTGGATTGAATGTGGTCAACTGACAGACAGTGTTGGACAGAGAACTAGACGACGACATATCCTGAAAGGGCCTGTCAACAATGGAAGGCTATGTCCTATGCATGATAGAGAAGGATATGTAAGTAATGAACAGGATCTATTTTGGGGATAAATTTTGATTAAAAATAATTTACCATATTGTGGTCCACAACATGGTGTTGCCGTAACGGGGACCATGCACAGGGCAGTTTTGGGTAAAGCCGGCTCTCAGTAGCGTAGCGACGGGGACAGGGGGGGGGGGGGGCACGTGTCCTAGGGGGCGCCGAATTGATCAATTCAGCATCGCTTCTGCGACGCCTCCTAGCGATGAAAATCAAAATGTTCGCGCGCATTTCAACACAAAATCATTAAAAAAGATCAGTTTAAGACCGATAGGCTTTTCCACTTCATTGTAACCATAATTAATCAGTGACAGGCCCTATTTGTTCAAATGTTTGAAAAAATTGGGGAGGGGCGCCATTGTGTATCCTTAGGCCTGGGCGCCACAACCCCTATAGCAACGCCACTGCCGGCCCTGCTAAAAGGGCCCCGTAGCTACTGTTTCTTTTCGTCCATAGGCCCCCGAGGCTCTTGCTACGCCCCTGTTGTAACTATTATCATCATTTATCGTTATTATTTCCAATTTAGATTTATGAGATCAAGCCATGTCAGTTATTTAATGATAGTAATGTGGAGTACTATTGGAGTACTGAGATGTGGCAGGAATGTCATTTAGATGTCAACATTGCACATGAAAATGCTTCTTGTGGGTCTGGCGGATTCCAGAGAAGAGCTGTCAGGTAATGGGCTATTCCGGTTAAAATCCATAATACCTCTAAGGAAATAATGATCTTGATCTCCCACACAGGAGATGTATTTCAAATGGAGTCTCCCATTGAGGTTTGAAATCTACACTCCGTGTGTGGAAGATTAGCGTAATGTCTTCCATATATGGGTTTTAAATTGAATAGCCCACTGGTCTTTAGAGGTATGTTATCAGTATTTAAGATTAGGAGTGAACGTTTCCGGATGTTTTTGTAAAATTTACAAAAGCAACGTTAACAAATAAAACTGCAACAACATTTTTCAAAATGTTGTCAATAATGTTATTGCAAACATATTTGCAAACATATTTACAAAATATTGTTGTCAACACTTGGATAACATGTTACAATGTTTTGCAGCTAGTTTTCACGCTTTTCTAAATGTTATTAAAACATTTTATACCCTTTATCTTGACATTTGTATTTGCAGGATAAGCACCGCCTTAAGGGCTGGGGTAGCAACGTTGACACAGTATTTATTTTGGGACCTGAGAGCACATCAGACACATCAAATTGCATTCTTAATATGAAGAATGTCCTTCTGATATCAAATAATTTTGATTTTTTGAAATTGGCGCTATAATACAAATTGTATGGCAAATTATTAAAAATTGATATTTTTACCATTTCACAGTCCTCGAAGTCCGAAAATTAAACTCCTTTTGCAGACAGGTAACACACATGATTAGGAAAAATTTCCAACCGTTTTTGCTAAAAATCACTACTGCCGGCAGTAAATATGAATATTTTTTCCGAGGAGCTTACAATTTTTATGCCTTTTGGGAAACTTGATTTATATCTTCAATACGGACGGTCAATTTCGTCGCAATTTCGTCTATATTTCATACACTTTAAGTACATAGCATTAGATTTATGAAGAAGTTTTGGTGAAAATGTGCACTTTTGACATGACACTCGGGGCCGAATACAGCGAGAATATGATTTGTAAATATAACAGCTGAATGCTGAGACGTTTGCAACCCCGTCACTTTCACACCCAACCATTTACACATCCTGTCACACCCATGTCACGTACTTTTACAAGGCAAAAAGCAGCTTTTCTAAGCATTGTGAACATGGTGCCTTCGCCAAAGAAAGTTTCCTACTATAAAGACCTAACTTTTGAGATGGTTTGCATGTCGAAAGGTGCAAAATTAACAATAAGGCGCCCGGTTATAAATCCGCGTTCAGCAAGTCATCATCACGACACTTGTAAACAAACCGTGCTCGAATTTGATTGACAGTTGACGTCAGACGAGATAAATTGTTTTTATCTTTGTCTTTCATTATAGTCATAACTCATTACGGCAGCAAACACCGCTGGGAGTGGAATGCACAGCACGGGGCCAAAAATATCTCACGTTTGTTTTGCTGTGCACATTTGTCTTTAAGAAATTGGATAATTATTGTTTTTTTCTTTAGGCCTACAAAAATATTGGTAAAAGATGGGATCTTAAAAGAATTTTGTTGGAACTATAAATAGGCCTATGCCTATCTGATAACAATTTATTTAAATTTGTGACAATATTTCTGTAACAGAGTATCTTCTCTGATATAATACTCGTAATTATGTTTATAGGACTATCAATAACATTGTAAATAAGAAAGTTCAGAACTCATAATCGACCCAGGCCCCACAGCTGAAAGGCACCAAGCCGTGCAAAAAAGAAATAACAATTATCATAGCTGGCTCAGTGATGGTCTCCCGTAGAACACCATAGGCCCCATACTAAAATTGTGTTGAAAGTAATGTAAAATTTTGCACTTTCACTCTATACCCAGCAAACACAAAAACGTTTTAAAAACGTTTTAAATAAGTTATATTTTGGCTTTTGGTTTAGGTAAAAACGTTTTAATAACATTAAAATGTCGGGTTATATAAAGGTCATGATAACGTTTTAAAACGTTTTGTACGAAAACACACAACAACAATATTTTTAAATGTTTTCAAAAAATGTTATTGTAAACTATTTTTGCAAACATTGTTGCCAAATATTGTGTCAATACTTAAATAACATTATGTTAAAATATTTGAACCCAGTAAACACAGAAATGTTCTTAAAATGTTTTTTTCAAAATGTTTTAATAACATTTAAATGTCGGGTTATATAAAGGTCATGAAAACGTTTTTAAAACGTTATTGAAAATATTTTGGGCAAACATTTTTCGCAAAATATTTTTTCAACTAAAATAACATTCTGTTTAGAATGTTTTGTATCAAGTTTTCAAGAATGTTTTTGGAATGTTATTAAAACGTTTTTATACCCTTTATATAACCCGACATTTAAACGTTTTCTGTAAAACATTTTTGTTTGCTGAGCAGTAGATTATCAAAAATGTTGTTTAAGGTTATGAAAACGTTTTATATTCTTAATATACCCTTTATATAACCCGACATTTAAATGTTTTCTGACAACCTTTTATAACCTTTTGCGAATGATGTCGAAAACGTTTTGTGTTTGCTGGGTACCTAGGTAGTGAACCCTCGTTCAAGTGCACATTTCGCTATATGGAGCTATATGGATATTAGGCTATGGGACTGTAGAATTAGTAGGAACCTATATTGCACTAATTTAAAATAGATTTCCGGGGAAACAGCCCTAAATTATAATTTAAAATCTTCATTCATGAAAACATACCTGCAATTTGAAATTAAGTGCAGAAAGATTTTAACACTAAATATAATTATAATGCTATGGAACTGAAACAGATTTAATTTCCACATTATTATTTAGAATTAGAAATGATATATCACTAATGCTTTAATTTCAGACATGAATTATTTTTCATGAAAATGCAATGTGATCAATGGTGTATGCAACGAGTGTGTATTAAATAAACTGAAGTTATGTACATCGTATCATTATATCCACATACCGCAGTTAGTCCGTTCACATCATGCATTAGGCCTACTATGTTTATGAATATCAATTTTCTTCATTCGAAGCACATCGTCCCGGAGGCGTTATTTCTTTCTGCAACCATAATGGGCCGCAATGCGATAACACATAGTACATACATGTAATTAATAGGCCTATGAGGCTAGATATAACACGAGTTTATTACCATTATTATTTCCTCTTACTTAATAAAATAAAAAGAAATCGATATAATTAAAATTCTATAACGGTTTACCTGGGGTTCGAACCCACAACCTTTGTATCCATAGTCTAATGCCTACACGACTGTGCTATGATTCGTTGTGCCAGAAAGGTGTTTGTTTATGATACTTATTGATTACGGAATAAACTGCATACACACAATATACTATTACTAGTATAATAAATACGAATATAATCCTAACCCTAACCCTAACCCTAACCCTAACCCTAACCCTAACCCTAACCCTAACCCTAACCCTACTAACCCTAACCCCTAACCCTAACCCCTAACCCCTAACCCTAACCATAAGACCCTAACCCTAAGACCCTAACCCTGACAATAATGAACCTTGCCTCGGACTATGCGGTTAGTGATATATTGTGGCCCATTATGGTTGCAGAAAGAATTTACGCGTCCCGGAGCACATTATACATGTAGGGCTACCGGACATATAATCAAACCGGAGAGCACCATCAGCATAATAGGTATGCCACTTGTTTATTAGTACACACCTGGGCCGGGCTTCAAGCAATCGATCATGCCGCTACCCGCAGTATAGACAAAAGTGCACAGGAGTGTGTAATTGAATGGGAGTGAAATTGCGAAGGTGCGCATAGGTGCGAAGGTCCGCATAGACTGCACGGTGTAATTACGAGTTACCAAAAATAGAGCGTACAGTGCAAAGTAAGTTCACGGGGTCACGTCGGAAAACTTGGATTTATTTATTTATTTTATACTTTGAAACACTATATGCACTTTATAGATAGTTAATATATTATTTGCTGATATAATACGGTACTTCTATTTGATTTGGCATCGTAAATTGCTGGCATGATGCAGTCATGTCTACAGTAGAACTCATCTCGACCTTTGCAGGATTAAACCCCATTAAAAGCTATTAAACCAAGATATAACACTCATTGAAGCAGCTCAACTGATTAAATCAGATCTTCTCTGGTTGTGAACAAGTGTCTGTTTTCAATGTGCGACATCGCAATAAAGCTGGTATTTATAGCTTCAGTTGGGTAACCGATTATAAAGGAAACGAAAGGAAACAATGGTATGTGTACTTTTGTTCACGAAATGAGACAAAGACCTGCTTTTTGTTAACCAGCATTCTTCAAAATGAGCAACATAATGATTGTTGACTTAACACGGTTTGGAAATAATTTCTTCATATTTTGGTGTTATCTGTCGTTTACATATCCTTCCTAAAACACAAAAGTGCGACCCTCTCCAAACATCTAAATTAGCTAAACATTTAGGACATGTTACAAAACTTTATTTTCTAGAACCTATTTAGAATAATTTAAATGTAGCTTTTACCGTTTTTTGTGGCATCCTTCAGAAGTGAGCGGTCCGATACCAATATTTTTGGTCAAATCTCCATTCAATTAACACGGGGAGTTGGCTAGCTATGCCTTGCCCTCACTCATATTTTACAAAAGTGCGACCATTTCTGAACATCTAACCTAGCTGTAATTTTAGGTCATGTTAGAGAAATATATTTGCTAGAAGTTTTGGAGAATAAATAAAATATTGACTGGTTATTTTTCACACAGTGATGTTAACTAGGCAAGTGTCCATTCTCCCAACATACATCATTTATAGGGGTCACGCGTCAATGGTGAGAGCACTGTGTATTGTGTATAGGAAAACGGACAGTAACTGCAGTATGGATTTTCGATCCAACAGTATTGATCACTTTTGCTAAGATTATTGTATAATTAAATCGCTCTCAATTCAGCATGTAGTGTAGTGGTTTGATCGCTTGCATGTTGATGCAGGAGTCCCGGGTTCGATTCCCACCAGCGGGTTATTGAAAATAATGAATACTTCATCCTTTTTCAATTTTCTATTACGAAAAGGAAAAATTATATTGTAAATCAAGATGTGTGATTAGTTATTAGCCTATTTTGCGCACACTTTTAGTTCATACTCTTCTGTGGCTATTCCGTTTAACGACAACCCTCCCTCTGGAATCTACCGGCGGATGGGTACATTCCACTGCCCTTAAGTTACCTTATATCAACATTTAAAAATTATTGATTGAATGTTATAAAACAATTAAGGGAAAACAAAGAAGAGAAAACATTAAACATATGATATATCAATCTGACCCAGACAAGGAATATGGCAAATATAGAAAGTACAAAAGCCCTCTAATTGTGTTTGTCACTTGATAGAGTGAAAATCTTAGCGTTCTTAGCACTAATACTAATGTTGTTTCTTATTAGGACAGACAATGCCCTTTAACTTTTCCTTAGATTCTACAACAATATGAGTGTCCTTATTTAAATTTACATTGCAGTTACACACATTCCCTCCTTGTACAGATACACGTTTGCTTAGGAACCGGGCCTGAGGTGGGTGTAAGTAAGAAAATGGGATCATATACTGGAATACAACATTTCCTGATTCCCAAACATTAACAGGTCATCAACAGAATTTAGTTTTGTCAGCCACCACCACCACCCTCCCCCCCCCACCCCCACCCACCCCATGTTGACAATCTTCATAAACCACTGTTTTTAACTATAGACATTTCTATGATGTACTATAATGATGACATTTTCGCTTTCTGGTTATATTGTAGGTGTATCATGAAAAGTCTATTTGGTGTTATAGGCTGGGCAAATCACACCATGTGTGATTTAGAAAGTAAACCAGAAGCAACAAGAGAATGCACAAAACCGTGTCCGGGAGAGTGTGTTGTCAGCGAGTGGGGAGAATGGTCCATTTGTCCAGGGGTAAGTTGACCATTGATGACCTATTCTTCACAAGGTATGGTTAATAATGACAAGCAGAGACATCTTGATAGAAATAGTAGACGGTAAGTTTAAATTAAGAGAACTCGTTCACATGCGCTACAAACAAATGATGTTAAACTTGCCGTACATGGCAGAGTAATAGTAATTCTATAGAGTTGATTAATTTAGGCTATGGAGCCATTTCAAGAGCACCCCCCATTTTGTACAGAGAGTCAAGTTCAAAGCTACTCAAACTTGTTCAGAACCCACATAATCATAATTATCTGGCCATAAAGGATTCAGAAAATGAATTTCAGTTATGGAGTTAAGGGTAAAGGTGATGTCATAGATCTGATGGCTGCACAACGAACGTGCCTTATGTTTTGTCTCTTAATTGACTATAATTTTTATGTGATACCCGAAATGGCTGAATAATTTGGATATGTCAGGTGGCCTGTTCTGACACCAGTTCCAAAATTGTTGTTTTGAACCAATGTGAAACTTGATCACAATGTGAAAAGTCAACGATCTTTCCCCACCAAGTCGAAATGGCTCCATAGCCTAGAATGATCAGCGCTATTATAAGTACTGCATCACTGCCAAATATGGCATTCCATGTTGACCTAAAACGTTTCTTAAAGCCATATTGTAACATTTCCATAAGAAATAGAATTGTATTTTTTGTTCATAAAATGTTCGTTTTCGCTGTTAGATATGTCCTCTTTTAATTTTGGTCCAAACAGATGAGGCAATACAAACAAAATCGCTATATAAATGCCAGCACATATGTCGCCAATGCAAGCCACTCCTTTGAACCTGAATCGGTCGGTACTTTTGATATGTTTATGACTGATGGTATTAGTACAATCACAAGTTGCTATTGTATTTAATTTGTGTGAGTTTGACAGAATAGTGTTTATATTACTATTCAATCATTGAACACTAATGGTGGTTACAACCTAACATGCACTGGTTCAAGGAGTTGGCCACATTGGACTATCCATTTAAAATCCACATTCCCCCATGGAAGATTTAGCTAAAGTCTTCCAAAGATGGAGTATAAGTTTCCAATAGAATAGACAATTGGGTAACTTCCATTTGAAATACTCACTCCAGTTGTGGAAGATATAGGTAACACCATAATACAGGGGATGGGTTTCAAAATGTTATATGTTTTGATGACACCAGAGATATTTTCCAAATGGGAATGTCCCGCAAATTTAAACAAAGTTATTCATTATAGATTAAGTAAGGTTTTTGCTGTCATGCAATCTTTGTCTGTAATATCTTGGATATGTTTTGGATTGTTATTTGGTCGGGGATCAGAGATATATTAGGCGATAAAATTAAAAGATGTAAAAGTACATTTTCATTGTATGTGCACTTGATCTTACATCAGCAGTTGGTTAACCATTTTCTTATTAATCCCAGAATTGTAACTTAGTCTCCTTCATACATCGAACACGAGAAATCATCCGCGAGCCATCGCCTGAAGAAGAGGACCTATGCCCGGACCTCTTGGAACAGCAGCAATGCATGTTGGGTATTAATTGTTATGAGTATGTTTGGAATGTGACGTCATGGAGTACTTGTGAGCTAAAGCCAGGCGCTGTATGCGGTGAAGGGACCATGACTAGGATACTACAATGTAAGGAGAAGAATGGAGCTGAAAATGCGGTGGATATGTCTTACTGTGAAGAGGTGAGATGACATTACAAACGCTGAAAGCCTTAATGTACGATTTCCATCAAATTTTAGTTAGTTATTCTGTACTCAAAATGCTCAAATAATATTAGTAATAACTGATGGGAAGCCTTTCTGTCCACTACAAACGAAAGTGAAAGAAACCCCATTGGCTATTTTGGTCGTTTAACTTATGTCACGATTGCTCTGTTGACCTACAAACACAACAAATTAGGCTGATTCCATTTAGATGTAAGTTGGGACATGTGTAAACATTACAAATATGCCAAAAAAATCAGGTTTGAAAAAAAAAATTTCATATTATAAGATCGTACATTATGACTTTAAAAGAATGGGTTGTGACCGGAGGGCACTTCATTATTGGAGTGCATTTTGGGCTGTTAAGGGTACCCTTAGTAGCATAGCAATCACCCAAAAGTTTGAAGTTGATCGGTAATTATGTTGGAGCGGGACGGTTGATTATTGGTTTTGCTTCTGCTCGGACAATAAGCCAGACATGCAGACAACCTGACAGTACCAAGCAACCATCCAGGCCATAACCTAATAACATAAGCACCCACTTATGTCTGGGGCCAACATGATAACACTAAAAACTTCTTTTGTTGATTTCTCTCACATTCTTTGATGGGTTTCAATAGTACGTGGACACAATGACCATTGGGTACATTGGCATGTTTGTGAGCTGTGATGTCGGAGGTCATCTAAGGGTAATTTGAGGTCATTCTGCAAATATGTTTAAAAAGGTGGTTTTTTTTAACTTTGAAAGGGGTATTCAGAATTTTCTTTCACATTTGGTTCAAGAGGCGGCCTTCTGGCGGGGACAAATTGTATGCACCAGGTAAAATCTACTTTTTATTTCTTGTCAAACAGCGAATACCACCATTCAATCAATCTCTTGAAGGTAAATGTCACGTAGGATGTTCTATAGACTGTCTGCTATCCGAGTGGTCAGAGTGGACCAAATGCTCTGATGTATGCGAGCCTGATGGTAAGTCATATGTCATATAGGATGTTCCGAGCTGTCTGCTACCTAAGTTGTCAGAGTGGACCAAGAGCTCTGATGTCTGCAGGCCTGATGGTAAGTCATATTATGTCATGTAGAATGTTCTATAGACTGTGTGCTGGGTGATTACAGTGGACAAAATGCTCTAATGTTCGCAGGCCTAATGGCAAGGTCAACTGTCACGTAGTCTATAGACTGTCTGTTATCTGAGTGATCAGAGTGGACCAAATGCTCAGATGTCTGCGGGCATGATGGTAAGTGGACCCTTATTCCAATTCTCCAAGAAATTTAACCCATTTTAAAACTTAGACCGATTTTTTGCCAAATTTGTCAAATTTGGGCTCCAGTTATGTGTAAATGGGTATTTTTTTAAATAAAAATTGAAAACAGTGACCAAGTTTTATACTAAAATGGATCGAATTGTTTCTATTGTTATTCCATTATGATCATTTGTACTGAATACTGGGTTTTATTAAAACTGATCATATTACACTAATTTCAAAAGCCAAGGAGTAATACCATGCCTAAATATTCCTAGTCCATTTCTCCCTGCGTTATGAACCTGTACTTTTGTTTGTTGTTTTTCTTGCCAGACTAATAAGTTACCCAGTGGTATGCAGGCACATGTACAGGTTCGGTCATGTAAAGCCATGGTGGTGGTAATTAGCAAGATATGAAAGAAACTGCCGAAATGACATCAAATAACATTGATGAACCATAAAAGCCTACTTCTAACATGACGTCATCCTTTATTATAAGGAATGATGGGCAAGGTCCATCCCATCAGCACCAGTGGAGTAGTGTTACAGTGGATGGGGCATCCTTACTGTAGTCTAAATTTGAACAATTTGAAAGTTGATAAAGAAGTGACTAAACCTGCTAACATACCTTATAGATTTAGTTTCCTCAAATAGAAGTCAGAGCTTTGCCTCTAGGCAGATATTCAATCACTCTATTTCACATAAGATGTTATTTCAATCACAGGATGAAGATCAATACATTGACTTGAATAGCTATAAATTTAATTAATGACTTTCGTTTTTCAACAATATAACCTTTATGCGTTTCTATTATTGTTTTCAGTTGGTCAAATTAGGACACGGAATGTGCTTCGTGAAGTCGCAGCACTAGGTAGACCATGCTCAACTCAATTACAACAACAAAGACCCTGTAAAGCAATGCCATGCTTCCAGTGGGTTATGTCTGAATGGTCTGAGTGTATTGTACAGGTAAGCCAACAAAGACACTGTAAAGCAATGCCGTGCTTCCAGTGGGTCATGTCTAAAAGGTCTGAGTGCATTGCACAGGTAAGCCAAAAAGACCTTGAAAAGCAGTGCCATCCTTCCAGTGGGTCATGTCTGAATGGGCTGAGTGTATTGCACAGGTAAGCCAAAAAGACCTTGTAAAGCAATACCATGCTTCCAGTGGGTCATGTCTGAATGGTCTGAGGTTATTGCACAGGTAAGCTTACTTAATGTATGAATCAATGTTCCTACACATTGGCTGTCCAACTCCCGACGCAAGCATTCCTAAGTGGTTTCAGAAACTATTATATTAGCGCACTATAATAGGCAAAACTCGCGGTCCATTGCAACTTGGCTATTAATTTTGTGCTACTGTAATGAACTCACATCTTGGCTGATTTGTTTCTATGATTTAATAATATCTCGTATTTAGTGAAATCTTCATTAATTATTCTTTTTATTTCTTTTAAATTACATTTTAGGATGGTGAGTGTGGTATGGGCATCAGAACACGCAATCTCTCATGTACACAAAATGATGGCGTTGCCATAGAAGACGGTTTCTGTATTGGTAATAAACCATATAACAACAACTTTAATATAACAGCAGAAGGGATGAAGTTGCTTGAGAAAACACAGTTATGTACAATCTCTTGCCCAGGAGAATCAGTCGGACCGCCAGCTGTGACCTCTAGTAAATTATTAGGTGAGGACGCTGTGTACGTATTTTGAATTTGACAATTTCAAAATCAAATAGTTGCATGGTCAAAATCAACAAGGAATATGTCAAAATAAGAATCTCGTTTAGTTTTTAAAACAACAAACAAACGCGAACCAAACAGCATTACAGGATACAGATTCGGTGAAACTTCCGTGATTTGTTGAGGGTACTTCCATAAAAATCGGACATGCCGCAGTCACTAAATGCGTGGAAAACTTGATAGAAATAGTATTAGCCGAAATATACAACAACTCCATTCAAGCTGAAGATAGTATTTATTATTATTTAGCTCTCCAATTATTGCAAGGAGTGACATGATATTAATTTATAATAATATTCTTCTATTCTCTCCAGCAACTCCAACGATGTTCCCAAACAAAACATCTACTGCATACCCTCCTATATTCTGCGATAACAAAGCTGACGGAATACACCCATGGCCCGGTAGTTGCTCTGAGTTTTACATATGTCTTGAGGGAATCACGTACGAGGGTTCCTGCACTCCCGACGCCTATAATCCAGATAGCCATCGTTGTGATGATATGGCCAATGTACCTGGCTGTGAGCATTACATTCCCTGAGTCAACTAATGTGATATTTACTCCGCACGATGTACTCGTGCGATACACTCATGTTCATGTTTCATGTTCATTCACCTGTATAGGAAGGACATTTAATTTTGTCAAATGTCAGCGTAAACAGATATCTGTGGAATTTATGAATCTATCATTTGCTTATTTTGGCTGGATTGGACTGATAGCAAATAGGTGCGTCTATGATTAACAGCTCAGAG
Source organism: Amphiura filiformis (assembly GCF_039555335.1). Lineage (NCBI taxonomy): Eukaryota > Metazoa > Echinodermata > Ophiuroidea > Amphilepidida > Amphiuridae > Amphiura > Amphiura filiformis. Next base: position 20,819,790 of record NC_092641.1, read on the forward strand.
TCACTGATGCATTTAAACAAAATGCGTGATACGGGACAAAATTCATAGCCAGAGTACCAGGTCAAAATCGAATGCTCATAGTCGATTTTTTACTCGGGTTTCGCGGTCAATAATTGGGTAGATCCCAAAATCAAAATTTCCCAAAAAGTATCTTATAATAAAAGACAGAGATAAAAAGACTAGTTCGCGTATGAAATACTGACAACTAGACAGAAAATGGCGTACTGCGCAAGTCGGCAAACAATCACGGCGCGCCTTTGCCCTGACGTCAGACGCGATTTAGTCTTTTTATCTCTGTCTTTCATTATAATATGTTTTCATTATATTTTATTATTTACTAATTGTACTTTTGAATTTTTTATCTGGTTTAATGATTCCATATTATAATTTTATTGGTGTTTTCATTCTTATTCCACATTGTATCATCATCAATATTGTAGTGTTAGATTAATTTCCATCTTGAGCAAATTTGGTGCCATAAGCTTCACGCTTTGAAACATCGACTTCTCTTCACTCTTTATATTCTTATGGTTTCTCTTACTGTCTGTTCAATTAGCTTAGATTCTTGTTTTAATTCAATATTTGATAAAGTAGCGATAAATGTGAAAAATAATGAATTAAATTTTGCGAAATATGGTCAGACCCAACAAATTTTCAAGTTGCACTTGACAAATTTGATGATAAGCACTCAGTTCTTTACCAATATGGTGTTTCCCGCCTATAGATTTGTAAAAATCTGTAGAACGTCAGGTACCATACACTTTTCCGACGAACTCTAGATTGTGCCATTAGTTCAATAGGCGTGGTAATTACTGTTTCATTTTATCATCGGGTGGCATGTGGCGATGTTAATATTATGCAACCAACCATAGGCCGAATAATGATTTTGGTGCAAGTGCTGTCAGACAAAAATTGTATTTATTTATTTATTTATTTATTTATTTATTTATTTATTTATTTATTTATTTATTTATTTATTTATTTATTTATTTATTTGTTTGTTTGTTTTGTGCAGGATGTGTGTCATAATTTACAGTAAATGTAATATTCAAACATGTTTATATTCAAACAAATACAATATTGAACTTTGTATGCAGCACTCACGGTTCATTGGTGTGCTTGTTTAAAACAAATTTGTAATCATTTTTGGTATAATATTATAAAACTTACACTGGCTGCAGACAAACTATATCGGTAGATTGTTTTCAAATAAAAAGAACCTTTCTTGTACAAGTAAATATTATCTAAACAAATCACCTAAGGTGGGCCTACATTGTTCCCAAATGAATGGTATATAGAAAACAATATTTTTGTTAAGTCAATTTGACATTCCAAAGGACATGCTGCTTATTTACTCATAGGCTAGAAAGAAGAAGATGATACCAATCAATTCCATTTCCATTTCGATTTTACCCATGAAACCAGTAATAGTAAGGATCGCGAAACCCATATATTTCAATGAATTTTGCATGAAACATGTACAATGCTCAGAACAAAAAGTAATTGCACACGAAAGGACATCACCTCACGACGCGTCTATGGCAAGTATATTGCACAATAGAACAGAAAAACCTGGTTTTTCGATCGAGAAACCTGGTTTTTCGGTGAAAAACCAGGTTTTTCGGCAGAGAAACCTGGTTTTTCGCCGATAAACTTGGTTTTTCACTGATAAACCTGGTTTTCAATCGAAAACCAGGTTTTCAAATTCGATTGTCATAGTTTTTCGAAAACCTGGTTTCTCGGTCGATAAACCTGGTTTATCGGCGAAAAACCAGGTTTCTTGGTCGATAAACCTGGTTTATCAAAAACTATGACAATCGAATTTGAAAAACCTGGTTTTTCGATTGAAAAAGCAGGTTTATCAAAAACTATGACAATCGATTTGAAAAACCAAGTTTATCGGCGAAAAACCAGGTTTCTCGGTCGATAAACCTGGTTTTTCAAAAACTATGACAATCGAATTTGAAAACCTGGTTTTCGATTGAAAACCAGGTTTATCAAAAAACTATGACAATCGATTTGAAAAACCAAGTTTATCAGTGAAAACCAGGTTTATCGGTCGATAAACCTGGTTTATCAAAAACTATGACAATCGAATTTGAAAAACCTGGTTTTCGATTGAAAACCAGGTTTATCAAAAAACTATGACAATCGAATTGAAAAACCAAGTTTATCAGTGAAAAACCAGGTTTATCGGTCGATAAACCTGGTTTATCAAAAACTATGACAATCGAATTTGAAAAACCTGGTTTTCGAGAAAAACCAGGTTTATCAAAAAACTATGACAATCGATTTGAAAAACCAAGTTTATCGGCGAAAAACCAGGTTTATCGGTCGATAAACCTGGTTTATCAAAAACTATGACAATCGAATTTGAAAAACCTGGTTTTCGATTGAAAACCAGGTTTATCAAAAAACTATGACAATCGATTTGAAAAACCAAGTTTATCGGCGAAAAACCAGGTTTCTCGGTCGATAAACCTGGTTTTTCAAAAACTATGACAATCGAATTTGAAAAACCTGGTTTTTCGATTGAAAAACCAGGTTTATCAAAAAAAACTATGACAATCGATTTGAAAAACCAAGTTTATCAGTGAAAACCAGGTTTATCGGTCGATAAACCTGGTTTATCAAAAACTATGACAATCGAATTTGAAAAACCTGGTTTTTCGATTGAAAAACCAGGTTTATCAAAAAAACTATGACAATCGAATTGAAAAACCAAGTTTATCAGTGAAAAACCAGGTTTATCGGTCGATAAACCTGGTTTATCAAAAACTATGACAATCGAATTTGAAAAACCTGGTTTTCGATTGAAAAACCAGGTTTATCAAAAAACTATGACAATCGATTTGAAAACCAAGTTTATCGGCGAAAAACCAGGTTTCTCGGTCGATAAACCTGGTTTGTCAAAAACTATGACAATCAAATTCGAAAACCTGGTTTTTCGATTGAAAAACCAGGTTTATCAAAAAAAATATGACAATCGATTTGAAAAACCAAGTTTATCGAAAAACCTGGTTTCTCGGTCGATAAACCTGGTTTTTCAAAAAACTACGACAATCTAATTCGAAAAACCAGGTTTCTCGGTCGATAAACCTGGTTTTTCAAAAACTATGACAATCGAATTCGAAAAACCAGGTTTATCAAAAAACTACATTGTAATAGTAATGGCGACACACTTCATGGCGCGCGGGCATGGTGTGATCAACGAGGTAGAAAGGATAGAGGTCCTGCCGATTTGGTAAAGGTGCTCTTACATATACCCGTTACGGTTCGCTATCTCTAAGGTTCGCTATCTCTAAGGTTCGCTATCTCTAAGGTTCGTTATCACTAATTACGAAAAAGGTTCGCTATACCTAAGGTTCGATATCACTAATTTTGAAAAAGGTTCGGTATTTCTAAGGTTCGATATCACTAATTTTAAATAAGGTTCGCTATCTCTAATTTTAAATAAGGTCCGCTATCACTAATTTATTGAAGGTTCACTATCTCTAAGGTTCGCTATCACTAATTTTAAAAAAGGTCCGCTATCTCTAATTTTAACAATCCCGGTATCCCTAAGGTTCGCTATCTCTAATTTTAAATAAGGTCCGCTATCTCTAAGGTTCGCTATCTCTAAGGTTCGCTACCTCTAAGGTTCGCTATCACTAATTTCAAATAAGGTTCGCTATCTCTAATTTTAAATAAGGTTCGCTATCTCTAATTTTAAATAAGGTTCGCTATCTCTAATTTCAAACAAGGTTCGCTATAGCGGTCCTTATTTAAAATTAGAGATAGCGGACCTTATTTGAAATTAGAGATAGCGGACCTTATTTAAAATTAGAGATAACGAACCTTATTTGAAATTAGTGATAACGAACCTTAGGTATAGCGAACCTTAATCGAAATTAGTGATAACGAACCTTAGAGATAGCGAACCTTAATTAATTAGGGATAGCGAACCTGAAACAAAATTAGTGATAGCGAACCTTAGGTATAGCGGACCTTTATTGGAATTAGTGATAACGAACCTTAGAGATAGCGAACCTTCAATAAATTAGTGATAGCGGACCTTATTCAAAATTAGTGATAGCGAACCTTATTTTAAATTAGTGATAGCGAACCTTATTTATAATTAGTGATATCGAACCTTAGAACTAGCGAACCTTATTCTAAATTAGTGATATTGAACCTTAGAAGTAGCGGACCTTTTTTTATGTATAGCGAACCCTTTTCTCTATTAGAGATAGCGGGATTCTGATCTCCATAGACTTTACACGTTAGTGATAGCGAACCTTAGAGATAGCGAACCTTAGAGATAGCGGACCTTAGAGATAGCGGGATGTCACCTTGAAGATTCCACATCCATCCTACCAATATCATGTTAAAAACCTGTAAGCACATCATGATTTATCACTAAATGGCGGACGGAAAATTGCTGAAAATTTGCTGGCATGGAGTGTACAGTACCAGGGGGAATCGATGCGTGTACGAAGTTGTGGTACTCGACAGTTTGTTTTCAAGCTCCTTGTAGGCCTATGTAGCGTACAGACCACAATAAATCAGCAAATCCACTCGGCTTCATAAGCGTCTGTTGTTTTATATTCCCCGTCTCTGAAATCAATGACGTAATCAAAATCTACTCAATATTCATATTTTCGAACGTTGTTTGCTCCAGTCCAGGCCCTGCTCCAGTCCTCAATACAACACAGTGAAGCGGCCGTGCGTGAGTACCGGTATTCGAGGCCTGGAGGATCTAGCCTAAGTGCAATCGGGGAGTGCAAGCGTATAGTACTCGATTGTCATAGTTTTTTTTGATAAACCAGGTTAATCAAAACTATGACAATCGAATTCAAAAACCTGGTTTTTCGATTGAAAACCAGGTTTATCAAAAAACTATGACAATCGAATTGAAAAACCAAGTTTATCGGCGAAAACCAGGTTTCTCGGTCGATAAACCTGGTTTTTCAAAAACTATGACAATCGAATTTGAAAAACCTGGTTTTCGATTGAAAAACCAGGTTTATCAAAAACAACTATGACAATCGAATTGAAAAACCAAGTTTATCAGGGAAAAACCAGGTTTCTCGGTCGATAAACTTGGTTTATCAAAAACTATGACAATCAAATTCGAAAAACCTGGTTTTAGATTGAAAACCAGGTTTATCAAAAAAACTATGACAATCGAATTGAAAAACCAAGTTTATCGGCGAAAAACCAGGTTTCTCGGTCGATAAACCTGGTTTTTCAAAAACTATGACAATCGAATTCGAAAAACCTGGTTTTTTGATTGAAAACCAGGTTTATCAATAAAAACTATGACAATCGAATTGAAAAATCAAGTTTATCAGTGAAAAACCAGGTTTCTCGGCCGATAAACCTGGTTTCTCAAAAACTATGACAATCAAATTCGAAAAACCTGGTTTTTCGATTGAAAAACCAGGTTTATCAAATCGAAAAACCAAGTTTATCGATTGGATTGTCATAGTTTTTGATAAACCTGGTTTATCAGCCGAAAAACCAAGTTTATCAAAAAACTCTGACAATCGAATTGATAAACCTGGTTTTTCGATTTGAAAAACCTGGTTTTTCGATCGAAAACCAGGTTTTCGATTGAAAAACCAGGTTTATCGACGAAAAACCAGGTTTTTCTGTTCTATTGTGCAATATACTTGCCATACGCGTCACCGAATTTCTTCGACTAGACCCGTTCTGAACATCACCACCTGTTAATTGAAGTAAATTGATGTATAAGATAATAAAAAAAGCAAGAAAGAAAGAAAGAAAGAAAGAAACTATTCATTCATTCATTTTAACATTATTAATACAATCACCTCCGAATCACCTATTCTTACCATTTATTAAGCCCTTTTACTGTAATCTCGATTACCCGGTCTATCTATCTTCACGAGTTCTATATAAAGCCGTCAATATTTGGTGATATTAGAGTCCCACTCTGAAAATGGGTAAGAAGAAAGCACTCACGCTGGAGCTGAAAATACTAGAAATGCGGGTAATCCATTGATTTCCGCGCATACAGGCTGAGTCAAACAGAAGTAAACTCATTTTTGAGGGGCTGTAACTCGAGATCTGCAAGGAATCTGCAAAACATCAAAATACCACTGAAAAGAGCAAATTCTACACGTCTAAATAAAAAAGAATTGTTGCAATTGCTTACAGCAAATCTAAGTTATACGTATTTGAATACAACCACCCATTTTTGTAGCTGCACACGGCTGATTGATTTTTATCCATTTCAATTTCGACGAATCAGCAAAGTGCTAACAGGATTTATTGTTGAAAAGACAACTTTTGCTTTTAATGACGGTACTATAGTTTGTAGGGATACCAATTCAAGTCTTTACGAACGATCCGGCAGAAGCTTGATTGGGGAATGTTGGGTAAAGATTGAGCTGATCTTTGGTCTTGCTGCAACGCATGTCTAACTCTAGCAATGTTCACTTGTGATCTAGCAGTTCGTAGTCTGCCTGGAGCTTCCGGCTGTCTGTTTCTTAGTGTCCCATGCACAGCTTGTTCACATTATTATATACTGCTCCCTTACATGAAACCCGGTCAGCTGCAGGAAGTTGGAGACGAAAACGACGCTGAACTTCAGTGGGACTCTGAATTTCATGATACTTCGTCGACAGAAACGTGCGCTCCTGTGCGGTAAATTGTGGTGCCATGTTGTCAGTTGGCCCGTGTTATTTATAATGTAGTGCAATGAGGTAAAATTCATATTAAAAAAGCCCTTTAACATGTAGGAATTATTGATCGAAACCACACCTGCCACAGAACTTTATTTGCATTTGAATATCGCGCCTTATAATAGGTAGGCCCCTACTTGGGAAGTAAAACCGTGTGCAGCTACAAACATGGGTGGTTGTATTCAATTGAGTATAACTTGAGTTTGCTGTGAGTAATTGCAACAATTTTATTTTTTATTCAGACGTGTATAATTTGCTCTTTCCAGTGTTATTTTCATTTTTAGCAGATTCCTTACAGATCTCTAGTTACAGTCCCTCAAACATGAGCTTACTTCTTTTTGACTCAGCCTGTACGGCTTGCCATACTAGCTCATATTATTAAGCACTACATTGTACGGCATACACTATTCACATTAATACTTTGGCGTAATGTCCTCCCTAAGCTGAGAATGGACCATCTCAATAGATCTGAGTCGAGGTCGCAAACTCATTCGGTGAACCTAGATTACCTTCGATATGCGGTCAAAATGAGTCAAAATTGAATAAAAATGGGGTTAAAAAATGGAATGAAAAAAAAAGCATAATCATATCGGGTCTAAGAGTGTTCTATTACTTTTCTTTGATAACTTGGGCCAATTTTTTTTTTTTCAACTATCTTATAAACACCAAAAATCTAAGCTAATTAAACAGACAGCAGTAATATCATAGTGCATTCTTTATCTTGCATTTTTCATTTTTCACAACGTTGATGTGAATTGAGACGAAAACAAATAAACGTCAACTTAGAACTTGAAAGTGAGCCCTCATAATGGTTTTATTTTTTCAAAAATGGACTATGGCATTATCGACCGGAGTATCAGTGTTACAATGACCAAATTGGGCATGTTGTAGGATGGCATCACGCGATTATCCTATATAAGTAATTGAACAATAAGGCTTGCACTTGAATTTATGTGTTGAAAGAACATGATAGTCTTTAGCCAGCGTATTGACAAACAACCGTGCGTTTTAAAATTTTAAAAAAAACATGAAAAAAAATCAGATTTTATATGGCGCAGGACAAAAAAATGACAGCTGCCCTCATTCAAAAACACTCGGTTCACGGAACATAACACGGTACTATATTTCACTGTATACCACTGGTGGAGGCAGTCTAAATGGGATGACGTACCAGGCCCGGACATCTACAGAGGTCAGTCACCAGGCTATTGTCAATAGCCTAAGTCGGATGTCCCTCGGCCCATTATGCGTCTCAAAACTATTAAACAGGTCCGATAAAAATGGTCATACGTGGCTGTTGAAGAACAAATGGATTCGTTCTACCATCATGGCGATTTCTGCTATGAAGAATTGTCACGACCCCAACTACCCAGTCCCCCCTTGATATCTATTGACGCGTCCCTAAAATGTTGCATCGACATAATGTGACCTTACAACTCTCCCCCCGAATTATCTTGTATTACTCAGTATTATGTACATTGACATGACCAATTATTAATAGAACAGTTGAAACAATTTGATAACAAATCTGTCAAAATCGCCCTCTAAAAAATGAACTCGTGTTTATATACATGATATATGTTCAAAGTTGATTACTCTATTAAAGTCGACCAAACCTGAATGCCAATGTGCGTATATGGTCGAATCCAACCAAAAGTGTCCACGGGCCAAAAATAAATGTCCAAAATAAAAATGTCTCCACAATTTTTTCCTTTTGCTAGGAACCAAAAGTGCTCGTTCCAAGTACTAATCTTGAAAAATAAATCCAGGACGTGTGATAGTAAATGTGACATAATAACCCAATGTTACCTACGAATACCACTAGGATGCTTTCACTATCGCAATACGAATCAACCTAATCAAATGGAATATTCCCATTAATGCTTTTTTCGTGTAATGTAGAACACAGGGTGTCAGGAAATGCTAGCTCAACCAGAAAATATTTGTTTTTATTTTTATAACGCGATCAATATGATCTTATTCAATTTATGCTAGTTTATTTTCGAAAATGAAGTTTAGGTCAGTTTCTATATTTTATTTATCAAATGAGTATGAATCAATTTACATAATGTATAAGAAAGAGTGGAATATCAGTTTTCAGGAATATTAGGAACTATACGCATACACCTAACGCTTTATAAAATGATAGGTGAAGAAACCCGGATATTCGTAGGTAACATGATCGATTTAACAATATCTATATTGAGTTTAGAGGTTCAAATTTTGCTATTATGTCAATGAATGAATACAATGGTAGTTTTTAGATCTGTTTCAGATGGTACGTCCAAATTAATAAATGTTATTACCTTAGATCAAAAATTTTTGATGCTTTTAGCAAGATTTTGAACACTTCATTTTGATATACAGGTAGTTAAACAGCAAATTTACATAATAAATAATTGTTGAATGAATTCGTATATGGGTAATAATATTGTCCGGGGTATCGCTTAAAGTTTTTGACAATTAATTTCCATTAGTAGGGACACTTCATTACACATGTGATGTATTATGCTGTTTTCGTAAGTAACATTTCAGTATTTGTATGTAAGTATTAGACCTTTGGTGGATATCGCAATCAAATCTTCATTTTATAAAGCACTTTGAATGTAGTATTATTTTCTTTATGTGCGTTAATTGATACTAGAGACCCTATCATGTATTGATAATGTCGGTTCACAGCGGTTGAATGAGGATTGAAGTAAGAAACAAAGGCACTAAAGTGAATTTAATTTGCTTAATTGCACACAAATCGCTCAAAACCGTTATTACATACAGACTTGTGAAGTCCATCTTGGAGTCAGTTACGTCTTGTGGCCTTTCGTTTGAGGGCAACTACAATTATCTTTATACCCGGGTCCATCACTGTGTTGTATAGATTATGAGACAATGAGAACACTCGTTTTGTCCATGGCATTCGTAGGTAACCTTATAGTGAAAACGTCAAAAGTTACCTTCGAATAAATCAATTTGGACACAAATTACTCAGAAACCAGGTCGGTAAATGTTTAAAATGATGCACGCATGACAGCTGACAAATCCAAGTATTTATCCCATACTAATCTTCCTCGAATCTGATTTTTCTTTCAAATGAGCAGACCGTCGTCTGTTTCAGTACATAATTTTATAACAATAATTAAGCCGTATTCAGTTTTGAATGCCAGGCATGTATGTGATTTCGCAACTTTCATTGACATATAATTTGATAGCGAACGTACGGGCCTTCTTTATGTACCGATACGGGCATTGGCATGAATGGCGTTGTTTCACAATAGGGTCATGATGTCAAATTGTATTTGTAGGCAACATTCGGTTACCGAAATCTACCTACGAATACGTACTTATTTTGTTAATATCTCAGAAATTGGTTAAATACAGGCTATTGAAACTTGTATAGTATTAAAGAGTGTATTACTCTGCACCTATTGCTTAAATATAATTTACTATTCTCTCAGTTTGTGGAAATGACAAAGCTTTTAACATGTATTCGGAGGTAATGCATATTTTTTACCAAACCTACCTTTGTGCCATTTAGAATTTCTGGCAGCTAAACACAATAATAAAGATGTCTGAATGCAATGCATTTCAGTATTGGACATATCAAAGCTTGTATCAATCGCGCACTTATTAGTGATTTCCATTTTTTAAAGATATATCTAGTACTATGAAAAATTGTATTCATAGGTAATGTAAAAACATACCACTCAAAAAATTATCACAAAATATTCATAATTATGTACAAATATGTGAACAATTGAACAGGCAATCTTTGAATACACACCTTTCAGGAAATCAATTTAGATTCAATCCAATGACTGCTTTTCATAACTGATGTAGATGTTTTTAAAAATACTTTTTTGAAAAAATAGGTCAAAATATCATGTTTTTAGGTCTCTGTGTTTAAGTTTTTCACAGAAGGGGTCTTATTATAAATTATATGGCGCGAAGCGTATGATCAAGGCGAATAAACACAATACAAAAACGAAAGCCAATTGTGTAAAGTTATGGCCCTGAACATGCCGTGTATACTTTTCGTCGGATTCGACCATATGTTCATTCACCAGCATATCAACTGATCGTATTATGTACTTTATGCCATTCGCTGCCCTTCAACCCCTGCCCTTTAACAGTATATCGCTAACAGCAGCAAACACGTCAGTTTGGCGTTTACCTTACATAAACCAATTATAGCTTGAAAGAGAAACATTCACAAAATGACCAATTTCATCATAATTTTTAGCATTTTGTGTCAAATGCGCCATGTCTTCAGTCAACCAGTAGTAACAGTTGAACAAGGACAGATAGTGGGAGACACTGTTCATTTTGAGAATGACTATCTCGATATCCAGAAAGATATTGACGTGTTTTTGGGTATCCCATATGCGGAACCTCCCATTGATGAGAGGCGGTTTTCAGCACCGCTTCCAAAGGTACCATGGAGTGAGGATGAGACCTATAATGCTACTTACATACGGGATATATGCGTGCAGACAATTGCGGACCCTAAGCTTTTCACACAAAGTGAGGATTGTCTTCATCTGAATGTTTATGCTCCTAATCCTAAGGTAAGCTTTACCGTTTACGACAGGATGAGTGGGAGTTTGAAAGGGAGAAATGGAGTTACTCTTAAAGCCATATTATAACATTTGCTGAGGAGAACGGCCTCAAAAGTGGTTTAAATTCTGGTTTTTACACGATTGTAATGTACTTTATTCAATAAACATACTCTGCAAAGATCAAGACTTTAGTGCTGTAGTTTTGTCAAAATCCGAGATTTTGAATAAAACGATGGAACCGGCGTTCTATTATTACGATGGAAATATAAGTCGAACACGTATGCACAGTACGTACACGGCGTGCGGGATACACATACACACACACCCCGAAGATCGTACCGTATTACAACCGCGGGAGTAACATGCATTGGCGCTAGTAGTAAATTCAAACGTTCTACTCTACCTCACTTGTTCGACTCAAAATTAAAAGGGGACATATCTGAGAGTAAAAGCTAACATTTTATGGAAAATAAATGCTAATCTATTTTTACAGAAATGTTATAATATGACTTTAACCTGAGATGAGGCACGCTATCAACGCAAATATTTCATATCGAATGATATGTATATTTTTGTATTTCCATTGTTCAACCTTGGATTTTAGCTACATCGTTGTATATGTTGCAAAAATATTTCAAAATATATTAATAAATAAAAGTTATGTATTTTGTCATCAGATTTTAGTTTTACTTGTTCTGATATTTATCTCTATATGTTTAAACATGAACTATTCTAGAAATTCAATAGGTAGTGCTATTAAACAATCATACATAATCTTAACCACCAGAATGATCATGATTGCCACATGATGATGGTGGCGCTATTACAGTAAACATGTACACAGGTGAATGATTCTAATTGGTTTGTGTTGACGTGATTAGCTATTGTTAGAAATGATGTAACATGTTGTTATATGACATAAATAGTAATGATAATTTTAGAATGGTAACAAATTATATAAGCATTAAGGTTCATTAAGCATTATGAATGATAACTGAAAAAGAACACACATTTTGTCTTGTTATTTATGATTCCCAGGTTATTAATGTTTCTTATTTTGAGCGATATCTTGTGACTTTCAGCCCGTTGATGCTGCAGTTATGTTTTTTATTCATGGAGGTGGATTTGCATTTGGCAACGGATACTTTGGGTACTATAGCGGTGTGCCCTTGTCGAGTGTTGGAGATATTATTCTCGTGACAATCAACTATAGGTTGACAGTTTTTGGTTTCCTAACAACAGGTAAGCGGCGACAGAATAATTATAGGCGAGCCTCAATACATTGCGGATTGGTGTTAATGTTCTATTAAGTAAGTCTTTAAAGAAGAAGAAGAAGAAGAAGAAGAAGAAGAAGAAGAAGAAGAAGAAGAAGAAGAAGAAGAAGAAGAAGAAGAAGAAGAAGAAGAAGAAGAAGAAGAAGAAGAAGAAGAAGAAGAAGAAGAAGAAGAAGAAGAAGAAGAAGAAGAAGAAGAAGAAGAAGAAGAAGAAGAAGAAGAAGAAGAAGAAGAAGAAGAAGAAGAAGAAGAAGAAGAAGAAGAAGAAGAAGAAGAAGAAGAAGAAGAAGAAGAAGAAGAAGAAGAAGAAGAAGATAGCCTAATTGGTGCAGATAAAACTTTCAAGCAAGTGGATGAATTTTTATTGATTTTCCTTTGCACATTTTTCGTTTACATACTGATTCACAAGGAAGTACACTCGTGTTTGTGGTGCTTTTGTACGAAATCTATAAGGAATCCGCTGTAAAGACTTATTGTATTTTTTTTTTTCAATTAAGGTTAGCAACTATTTTAAATTGTTGCGATTTGGTAGTTCACAGCATCTTGCGAATGGTAGTGAGATTTGACATAAATTGCATTGCTCAATTCATAGCGAGCGTGTAGAAGAATCCAAATATCACAGATATACTTTTGTAGATCCTGTGGTTCTTGAGTTATGTTGCAAAGAGGGCCGAAACAACAACACTTTTGTAAAACATACATAACTCATTAGCAACAATAAATCAAGCAAGTTTTCAAAGTATATGATTTGTAGAAAACACTCTTGCAAAACATCAAAGTGTTATTTTTCAATATTATATTGATTTCGATAATGACAATCGATTTTTTGGTTTCTTCGACCAACAATACCTCGCCCACCCTTAACACGTCAGACTCCACTCTTTCCCCGTGATATTTTCATTTACAGCAGATTTCTTATAGGGACTGTACAAAACCACAGCATACCAAAAGAAAAGTGAACTAATTCTGACTCGGCCTGTATTCAACTCCGGACAGCTATTCATCAACAGGTTCTCACACCAAAGGCACACTCATGGATACCCGTATCACCACATCACCAATAACTAGATCTTTCCATTCATTTGTCATGCCCCATGTACATGATTTTTCTCGGAGGGGGGAAATGCCCAAAATTGCAAACCGCAAGGACTTAGGAAGTTTAAATTCGATTATTGGCTTCCTTGACTCAGTTTGATACTATAATTATGATCAATGTATTAATATTAAGGATTACACTGCAGTATTTTAGTCGAAAGACTAAAACTGGAAACATATGGCTCCTGCCATCTCTCTCACCTTCAATTCTCGCTATTCACAATAAGGGCGCCGCCAGCGGATTTTGCGATGTAATCGTGATGTATCATGGGAAAAGGTCACATCAAGTCCGCATTATACAAATCGATAGAGAAAAAATTATTACCATGCTATTACAGTATCGAACACGTGACAATATTTTATTTTGACAATATAAAAAATATTGTCACAAGCAAATCGATAGATGGTAATATTAATATGTGCACTTTCAAATCGACATTATTAATGTATTCACGATGAGTATCGATCGCAAACCAAACTGGCGGCGCCCTTATTGTGAATAGCGAGAATTCATTATACATGTTATAGAACATTGTTGCTAGGTCTGTTATCTGTTGAATTGATTTTTTTTATTTTCTAGGTGATGAGGCGTCACCAGGTAACTATGGCTTGTTGGATCAAGTAGAAGCTCTTCGCTGGATAAAAACTAACATACAGGGTGAGTATATAGACCCACGTGGTGGCGATGCGATATTGGGAGTTTTCACGTCGCTATTGGATCAACACATAATCATGAAATCTTCAGAAACAATTCCAAATAGTCCAATAAATTCCCGTAACAAATGTGAAAATCATGTTAAATTTGCTGCATTTAGGAGAAATAGAGTACTTATAGCGCTGATCATTATAGGCCATGGAGGCATTTCAACAGCACCCTTATTTTATGGGAAAATGTCGTTGATTTTTTACACAGAGGTCAATTTCAAAATTGCTCAAACTTGGTTAAAAACACACGCAATGTGTTTCTCTAGTAATAAAGATTCAGAAAATATAGTTTGACCTATCTGCGATGTATGGTTATGGATTTGTGAGCAAAAAGGTAATCTTGGCACAACAGGGAGCAAAATCTAAAAATGCTCCAATGTTGTTGAAAATTGTCCCAAATTATTGGTCCTTCCGTGATAAATCAGAAAAATAATAGTTTGTATTATGTAGGATGTTTCGTTTCCTCAGTATTTTTTCTAAAAGTTTAAACTGACTTTCAGCATAAAAAATCAACTAACCTTGAATTTTCGATGTGTGACACACATCCTCATCAGAACAAGTCCTAAGATGTTGTGATGAACTTACCCTTTTGTTGACCATTGGCGACTTGCGGTCGAATGAGGGCGTTGTATAAGGTTGGCAATTCCAGTCCTTGATCGCGATTTAGTTCTGGCGATTTCTTCTTGATCTGGATGGCCTCTCGCACTAAACGGTGGTACTCTCTATCATCCTTGGCCAATACCTTTGTGGATTACCAGTCAATATTGTGGCGAGAGTCTGTTTTATGCTCTGCGACAGCATAGGGTAGATACCTTGGAGATAAACTGAAGGAGAATGAGTCAACCGCCCCAGCCGCAAACCGTGAGATAATTTGCGTAATGTGACCAAACGCTTAAAAGCCAACACAACTTCACACTAGTATATCATGCTTAAGGTAGTATGAACGGCTAATCAAGCTTGCAGCAAAATAGCCACAATAGCAAATTGGAATTGTGTATTAATTTAAAACTTACAACAAACTAAAGATAAGTCTTCACTCCACCTATTTTTAGAGTTTCATAAAAATTTCACCATTTCTTATGTATTTCTTTAATTTTTGAAAATTACCTATATTTTTCCACATTATAATTTTCTTTGCCAACATGGAGTGTGCTATGGTTTCCAAACTTTCAGGGATGGTGTATAAGCTTAATATCTAAATTCTCTCGCCAGCTTTTTTGGATAAAGTGTTTAATTTTATAGAAAATTAATTTTTAAATTTTTGATTTTAGGGAAATTTAGAAACACCTATAACTTAATATAGAAACACTTAATTTAAAAAAGCTGGCGAGAGAATTTTTAAATTTGATTACCTTTCATATGACACCTTGTTTGTTGAAATTGGACCTATAGTTAGCTCCAAAAAAATTCTAGAATTTAGGTAATTTAGTGTTTCTAGAAAAAGTCAAGAAAATTGAAAAAAGTACTAACATTACCATTTTATATCTCCTTTGTTAAGGCCAATATCTTGGAAAAAAATTACTGTCCTTAATTAAGTAGCATTTTTGCAATAAAATAAATTAAAAACCAGATTTATGCAGTGGGTATAAAGGAGAGAAAATCACATTTAAACAAATTACTTGTTTTCAAAAATTAAGCTGATTTGAAGAACTTGGCAACACGCCAAAAACATGCCGTGTGTAAAGTCAATGGGGTTTTCCAATCACAAAAAATTACATAAGTCAAAAACGCTCTTTTGGAAATAATGGTTTTTTAACCGAAATAATGTTTGTACACTCATAGACTGACTTTTGTTGGGTACAAAAACTCATACTTCTGACTTGAAGCTGAGATCATTAAATAGCGGTTATCCCAGCAAACACAAAAACGTTTTAAAAACGTTTTTAATAAGTTATATTTTGGCTTTTGGTTTACATAAAAACATTTTAAGGGGGCGCAACACTAAATCACTACGCATTTTATGTAAGAACGAAATTCGGCTAATATAGTCCATAGTGAATAGAAGATTGTAGCGACCATATCTACCGACATGTTCACTTTAAATCACTCAAAATCAGCTCATATGAATTCGACAAGTGTCTTCAATGATAAGATGCAGAAAAACCGGACATTTAATCTCAAAAGCAATTCTCTGTGGCGGATGAAGACAACTTCCGATTTTGAAATGTGAGTGGTGAATTTAGTATATTTTTAGGCCATATTTTTTGCACCGCGAAATAGCGAAAAAAGTCAACGGTCATCGATATATGCCGACAAAAGTTTTGGAATCTACAGAAACACAGCTTTAATTTGATACCAAATTTATTTTGCCAAGTATTGCAGGGACGCCAGGAATGGCGCTCGAAGTAGGCCGAAATCACACGTTATCCTATGGGACGCTTATTAAGTGTTACACACCTTGTAACGGCCGTCGCTATGAACGCGTTCTTTTTACATTCTTCGCGCAAAATAAGAAATGCGTTTCATGAAATGTGTTCTATTTCAATCATGATGATAAACAAGTATTACAAAAAGTCACCCTGATGAATTATTATTGGGAAAAACGCTTTATTGGCCTAGCAGGCGCCTTCAAAGTCTAGAAATTGTACCCAAAAATCTTCAAAAAGGCTCAAAAACGGGTTTTAAAGTTAATAGACATTGTTAATCTGCATGAAGCCGTATGGCTGCATATTCAGTAGGCCTATGCAAAAATATCATAATTGTTACTACTGAAACAGGGGGGGGTGTTTATACTTTACACTCATTAACAAGTGCTTTCCAAAACAAAATGGCAAGACAGATAATCTAGAAAAGAAATTAAACTTGGTTCAAAGACGTGCTTAAATTGTTGTCTGTCACCAGTTTAGTGAGTTTTGTACAAACTCTCGCATATTGGGGGCCCAGTCGCAATCTGTGATTTCCCGCTTTTCGGCACTGACCTGTAAAACAACATTTCTCCTGAACGAAATGTCGCAGAGACATGAAATCTTCGGTGTTGAGCTACAAATTTTCTCTAGTTTAATTAACAAGTGACAAATGTGGATTTTGAAAACTTTTAAATCCTTATAACGGCCGTCGCTATGAACGCGTTCTTTTTACATTCTTCGCGCAAAATAAGAAATGCGTTTCATGAAATGTGTTCTATTTCAATCATGATGATAAACAAGTATTACAAAAGTCACCCTGATGAATTCTTATTGGGAAAAACGCTTTATTGGCCTAGCAGGCGCCTTCAAAGTCTAGAAATTGTACCCAAAAATCTTCAAAAGGCTCAAAAACGGGTTTTAAAGTTAATAGACATTGTTAATCTGCATGAAGCCGTATGGCTGCATATTCAGTAGGCCTATGCAAAAAGATCATAATTGTTACTACTGAAACAGGGGGGGGGGTGTTTATACTTTACACTCATTAACAAGTGCTTTCCAAAACAAAATGGCAAGACAGATAATCTAGAAAAGAAATTAAACTTGGTTCAAAGACGTGCTTAAATTGTTGTCTGTCACCAGTTTAGTGAGTTTTGTACAAACTCTCGCATATTGGGGGAAAAGTCGAAATATGCGATTTTCCGCGTTTCGGCACTGATCTTTAAAACAACATTTCTCTTGAACGAAATGTCGCAGAGACATGAAATCTTCGGTGTTGAGCTACAAATTTTCTCTAGTTTAATTAACAAGTGACAAATGTGGATTTTGAAAACTTTTAAATCCTTATAAGGGGGCGCAACACTAAATCACTACGCATTTTATGTAAGAACGAAATTCGGCTAATATAGTCCATAGTGAATAGAAGATTGTAGCGACCATATCTACCGACATGTTCACTTTAAATCACTCAAAATCAGCTCATATGAATTCGACAAGTGTCTTCAATGATAAGATGCAGAAAAAACCGGACATTTAATCTCAAAAGCAATTCTCTGTGGCGGATGAAGACAACTTCCGATTTTGAAATGTGAGTGGTGAATTTAGTATATTTTTAGGCCATATTTTTTGCACCGCGAAATAGCGAAAAAAGTCAACGGTCATCGATATATGCCGACAAAAGTTTTGGAATCTACAGAAACACAGCTTTAATTTGATACCAAATTTATTTTGCCAAGTATTGCAGGGACGCCAGGAATGGCGCTCGAAGTAGGCCGAAATCACACGTTATCCTATGGGACGCTTATTTAGTGTTGCGCCCCCTTGTTAATAACATTAAAATGTCGGGTTATATAAAGGTCATGAAAACGTTTTGTATGAAAATACACTGCAACGATATTTTTTAAATGTTTTCAAAAATGTTATTGTAAACTATTTTTGCAAACATTTTTTGCCAAATATTTTGTGAACACTTAAATAACATTATGTTAAAATATTTGCACCCAGCAAACACAGAAATGTTCTTAAAATGTTTTTTCAAAACGTTTTAATAACATTTAAATGTCGGGTTATATAAAGGTCATGAAAACGTTTTTGAAACGTTATTGCAAATATTTTGGGCAAACATTTTTCGCAAAATATTTTTTCAACCCCAAACTAACATTCTGTTTAGAATGTTTTGTATCAAGTTTTCAAAAATGTTTTTGGAATGTTATTAAAACGTTTTTATACCCTTTATATTTCCGACATTTAAACGTTTTCTGTAAAACATTTTTGTTTGTTGAACAGTAGATTATCAAAAAATGATTTTGAATGTTATGAAAACGTTTTATACCCTTAATATACCCTTTATATAACCCGACATTTAAACGTTTTCTGACAACCTTTTATAACCTTTTGCGAATGATGTCGAAAACGTTTTGTGTTTGCTGGGATTTAAGGTTAAACAAAATCTGTTATGGCTTTGTCAACTCAAAAAACATATTATCATCTTACACGTAAGAAAACATGCATACCAATCATGTGAAATTAAAAAAAATTAAAAAAGTGTAAAATGACCATTTTAGCTTATTTTGTCACCTTCAGTCAGCTCCTATTGTTAAATTTGTTTACCGATGCTTGGTAACAAATTTGATTGACAAACAATAGCTTGTCACCTGTCATGCGCAAACACAATTATCTCTATAAAACATACTATAAAGATGTCAGCCTCATGCAATTATACTGATCATCAGTTGCAAGCTCGACCCAAGACGCATTCGGCCTAAAAGACACTGCCCTATTGTAATGCAGCCAGAAAAAACCCGACCGGCCCGGTCAATATTTTTTGAGGCCTGTGATTGGTTGGGTGGGAGTGGGGCACCCAGGGGAGTCGGTGGGGATCATCCCCACAGATAATTTTAAGGAATACATGGGAACAGCAAAGAGTCCTTAAAACCGGGCCTTAAAATGACTAAAAATGAGATAAGAAATTTACAAATTGGGATAAAATTTGTCTTTTCGGCCTATTCCTCACACTAAAATCCTGGCCAATAACGGGCTGTGCTGGAGTTTGATTGACAGAATCGTTTCGGGTAGGCCTATCACATTCATGTTTTATATAGCACGAACGGCCGACGGGCTTGCGTTTCAAGATGTATTTGTTTGTAGCGCTCTGTTTAGTTAGTTCGTTGGGGTGGGTGTTTCATGTTTATTTTGTTTGTTTTAGCAGAGAAAATGGGGACATCTAAAGGCTGTGCAATAATTATGAGCCCTGGGGGAAGGTAAAATTAGTGGGGACAAGAAATTTTTGGCGAGCCGAAAGGGGATGGGAAGCAATTTTTGGCAGGCCGAGAGGAGGGGCAAGTGAATTTTGGCACATAAAACAATGCTTAGGAAAACCGTACGGAAAAGCTTAATGCAAATTTTCCTTCACGCTGCGCTCGCAACATGTATAAAGACCATTTAAAGTTGGTAAATTGACATCCCAAAAATTTGGCATGTGCAATGGGGGGGGGGGCAACGATTTTTTGGCGGGCCGAGAGGGGGGGACAAGCGATTTTTGGCGGGCGGGGGGAGCAATTTTTGGTCTCATTTTCCCAACAAATTACTCTTATCATACAGTGTATTCTGCATGTACATTATTACCCCCCCCTGGTGTGGGCCTCCTCCCACATACCCGAAGAGGAGGGGTCAAATAATGATGAATTATTGTTTTTATATTGCGCATTATATATATCAAATTTCCGGATCTGAGAAAATCTCGAATTTTAAAATGAAAATTCCTTAGAACCCTGACTGGATGACTCGGCTAGATAATGGTACTCATTTTTTTTGGCATCGTGGCCAAATCAAAGTTTTATATTATTGAGAACACATTTTCATGCCAAAAATTGATGAATTTTAGTCCATTATCGGACCAGCATGCCACTGATTGCTGTCGGGTTTTGCGTTCAAAAACTCATCTCTTTTTCCTCAATGAATATTACCCTAGTAAGAAGTATGCAATGTGTATTAATGAACGATGACGTTTGAGATGCTGCTGCATGGACTGATGCCGTATAGGCGTATGTATACCATGTATACTCTAAGATCAAGTCATGTTTAAGTCTAAATGGAAGCAAACTTGGGTCAAAGGTTTGATGTGGACCTTTTAGCTGTATAATTTCGCTTTGTGTGGCCGTCGGGGTGGGGTAGGTTGGGTGGGGGTGAGTGAGTGTGTGTATGTATTTCCCTTGGGATATAGGCCTACTATTCAAATCCCAATTTGTAGCGACACGCTGTATGTTTAACATACCGAATTTTACAAATTACTCTTATATATCATACCATGTATTCTTCATGCATAAGTACCCCATGTGGGCCCCTCCCACATCCCGATTGGGGGGGACAATCATTGTTTTTATATTGCGCATTATAGGCCTATACTATCAAATTCAGTCATGTAGGCCATGTTTAATATTATATTAGGTCAAAAAACTTTTCAAAAAGTCTAAAACACTCCGGTTTTTATGTCAAAAATGGTCTCTTTTGGGGTGCTAAATCTGCTAAAATGTTTACTGAACGTGAAAGCCCAGGATGGGGTGCCGGTAGGTGTGGTGGGGTGGGGGAAGCAGTGGATACCAAGCACAAAAAATGTTTAATTATTGCCTTATTTTTCTGCTTCAACATCAGCCATATTGGTCATGTAATAAAACCAAAAAACAATTTTTTAAGAGTGTCTCTTGTGCATAAAAGTATAGGAAACTCGTAACTTTAAAGCATGTTTTCTGGAAGAAGTATATAAGCACTTGTTATTAAAAGTGTATGAACAAGCCAGGAGCCTTGAAATGTTCTTTTTTAATAGCCTCTGAAATGTCCTTTCCTGTGGTGCGAAATGTGCAGAAACCATCTGGCTTACCCCACCAGGGCCCTTGAGCGGGCCCCCAATCCCCCGGCCGTGCTGGGCGACAGCTCCACTCGCTACGCTCGCTACGATTTGCAAGTTCAGGATTTTTTGGGGTCTGTCTGTGCATCTCTGAATTTTGTAACAATCCAAAAAGTTGAGGGGTCTCACCCCCTTAATTGTTGGACTGGGATTGACAAGCCAGTAGGCCTATATAAGCGCCAGTATTTAGGTCCATTTTAATATCATTAAAACTTTTTGCTCCATTCGTGCGAATTTGTTCCAGCAAAATCATTTTGATAGTAGGTCATCAAGACACAGGTTTTGCAATTTGAGGCCCTGCACTGGTACCCCCCCCGTTTTCGAGGCTCACATCCCCCCTCAGTCACCCCCCCGATGGTCGCGCTATTCCTGAATCCGCCACTGCCCTCTCGGCCTACTAAAAATTGCATGGTTTTTTTGCCATGCGGGGGGGGGGGGTATTTTTTGCAATTTTCAAAAGCCATTAAAATTTTTCTCCATATTAGGCCTATTTCACAACCCATTAGGTATAGGCCTATTAGGCCTAGTTTTCATGTGTTTTTTCTCATGCATTACTTTCATGTATTTAGGGGCTGTGAAGTTTCTTTGGAAGGGGGTCCCAAATTTACAAAAAGTCAGCGCCAATAAAATTGCGCCCCCCCTTCCCGGCCATCACCGATACACCTTACCCCTTAACAGGCTAAAATTGCATTGAAATCGGTCCTTTTAAATTAAATAAACACACTATCTGTAATCATCTTGTGACTCAGATTCTCTACATTTGGTCATTAAAAATTTTATGACCCCCCTATTTTTCTTTCCAAAAATTTACAACCCCCCCCCCCGTATATTTGGGACCCCCCCATAAGAAAATGCCAGTTTCTTAATATTTTTTTAAAGATTGGTTTTATGCCTATTTATTTTTTATTTACGTATACTATTTAGCCCTATTAGATTTCATATTGTAGGCCCTATGGATTAATTATATATTTTCTGAGAGAAAGAGAGAGAGAGAGAGAAAGAGAGAGGGAAAGCAAGAGGGACTGAAGGAGAGTGCGGGAGAGGAAGAAAATGGCAAAGAAAATTGGACACAGTTGTTTGACATAGCGCCGATAGCGGGTCAAATTGAAATAAGGCCGAGTTGGTACTAGATACGAGTTGTCACAGGGCACACAACGTGAGTGACCTTGTGACCTCTTCAGAAATCAACACGCTGAAATGCTGAATTCAAATCAAGTGTCCGGAGGATAAATAATTTGAAATTTTGACATCTTTGGACCAAATTGGTAAGAAGTAAGTTACTGATTAGCATGTAACGCTATTCATTAATCGTCATGTCTATTTTGACATCAACAGAATGAAAGATGTTGATGAAAGAGCGATTTTTTCGGCGTGTATTTTATGGAGTGGCCGTAACTCGCTAATTGAAAACCGTCACAAAATGACAGCGGAGTGTGCCTAAACGCCCAGATATTTCATTTTTGGTGAATCCTAGTAACACTAGCATACCACATATGTTATGGTAAGGTATCATAGAAATAATGTAGCTAAAAATTCTGGCGATAATATCATACACAAAAACAATATTATTGTTACAAAAAATGACCACAAGTGGTACCAGATTCCATGCAAATTTTGTCAATGCTTAAGCTTATAAAATAAAATCAACAATAAGCTTTATACAGGCTGAATAGTGCCATTATTTTATTGAACTGTTTATTATCTGTAGCCAAATTAAAAGCAAAATCGGGGCATGCATCACTAAATTATGGCCTCTGTCAAAAAAATCTTCATGCTCACGTGACGTGAACAAAATTGAAACACTGACAAAGTACATTTGTGTATGAGCTAGATTAATAAATCATAATTAATAATAATGCTTAGAATGTTAGCTCCGAGATGACCTATGATTTTAGGTCTACGATGTTTATTTTCTGGAGAAAAAAATTGGTTTAGGTGGCTACGTACAGCCCAAATTAGGACGAGAACCATAGAAATTTAGCGTAACCTTAATGCGCCATTGTAATTGAGACATATTTCCTAATATTTCCAGCTTATTATCAGATTTCGTTAAATAGTCAAGCAAAAAGAATCAAACAAAAAAGTATGCTTATATACCGTATGGCGCGTGCAAACAAGCGCGTAGGCGTACAACCATGCACATGTAAAAAGTAATAAAATTATAGTGTCTTTCGTCTCAAGTTGAGAGTAACGCCATTATGGATTTTGCAGTGGCCGATTCTAATCCAACATAATACGGACAGGTCGCCCTTCTACACGTATGTATACGCCCCTCAGCCTCGAGATTAGGTCAGCGCGCACGATTCGAATCCGCCACTGTGAAATCCAGCATGGCGTTACTCCCAACATGAGACTATAGAGTAATATCTGTGTCTAACTAATTCGGCATAATGAATAGACCCTCCCTCGGGTCCATGGAGAACGACTGGTAATATAGATTACATAGCATTAAAAATCGGCGTGGGGAGCGGTCACTGAATTTTAGCGTTCAATATAGGAGGTGTGATTAGTGTAGTGGCATCAATTTGTGTAGAAAGAGGAATTGATTTTGGGCGCTGGGAATTGGTTTTGAGCGCTGTGTATTTAGAATCGGGGGGGTGAAGGACTATGGCACATTTTGATAGGCTATTATGTAATTATGTATCGTTCCATTATCCAGGCCGGACCGAACCGAGACTGTGGGACAGTCTACATAATGAAGTGTGTCTTGAAGAAAGATTTTAAAAGTGTATATTGGCATTAATATTTAGCAAAGAAAATAATTTTGCCAATTATTACAGTAAGACTATGTATAATAAATAAGGTACCATGTTTTTATTATGACCTTTCAGTGAAAATACGCGAAGGTACAGTATAATTAATGTGCACAAGCATGTCTTCTTTATTTAGAACCCGTTGATCATGTATGCATAAGATTAGTTATATGTGACCGTACAGCACGAATGAGCCGTAAATGTCCTCAATTGTATTCTGAGTTACAGTGTAAAATGGGCATGAAGGTCATATTCATAGGTATTTCAATTTGGTGCTACGTGTATCTCATTAAATGAGGTACACGTAGCACCAAATTGAAATACCTATGAATACGACCTTCATGCCCATTTTACACTGTAACTCAGAATACAATTGAGGACATTTACGGCTCATTCGTGCTGTACGGTCACATATGTGCAGGCACAATGTGGTCTGTACATGTGCACTCATTATGTTTACATGTCAATGGGACCTCAAACGTTAAAAAAAGAGCAATTGTTGAATCTATAGCTTCCATCACTTTTCGTTTTATAACTTTATTGGAGTTCCTAATATTTGGAATGCTGGTTGATTCCTATACAACTTTGTAGACCCCTATGTAGGATTTTCTTGTTTTCTATTGTTTTTACTTTTGTTTTTTTAGCTTTCGGAGGTGATCCTAACATGATTACCATATTTGGAGAGAGCGCAGGCGCAGCCAGTGTGTCTGCACACTTGTTTTCTCCACTAAGTCGTGACCTTTTCCACCAGGCGATTCTAGAAGTAAGGACACAAATTGTATTTTGTATGCTAATATTCGAAAATTGATATCCGGCATGTAAGCAAGTATAATATTAGAATTATGTGCACCACAAATCGAGCTGTATAGATGTTTGGATCGTTTTCAAACATAATCATAGCTCTCCAGAAGAAGCAGATTTGTTTAATAAACTGTCCGTGCATGACTTAAAGCCTTAAAGCCATATTATAACATTTTCAAACAAAATAGATTAGCATTTCTTTGCCATAAAATGTTAGCTTTTACTGTCAGATATATCCCCTTTAATTTAATTTGGAGCCGAACAACTACGGCAAAGCAAAGAAAATTGGAATTTACTACCAGCGCACATG
Organism: Amphiura filiformis; assembly: GCF_039555335.1. Taxonomy (NCBI): domain Eukaryota; kingdom Metazoa; phylum Echinodermata; class Ophiuroidea; order Amphilepidida; family Amphiuridae; genus Amphiura; species Amphiura filiformis. Next base: position 20,845,215 of record NC_092641.1, read on the forward strand.
TCGCCAATACGTACCACTCCTTCGGTCATGTTGTGGTACGACCCTTTGTTGTGTATATCACCGTCCCGCACGCCGTACGTACTGTGTGTTATGAACATCGTGTATGCGTTCGACTAATAATTCCATCGTAATAATAAAGCGCGGATTCCGGCGTTTTATTGAAAATCTCGCATTTTGACAAAACTACAGCTCCTAGAGTCTTGATTTTTGCAGGGTATATTGGTATAATAAAGTACAATTTAATCGTGTAAAAAAAGGAATTTTAAAAATTCAGTGAGGGCGTCTTCCTCAACAAATGTTATAATATGGCTTTAATGTACGATCTTTTTTTCTTTTTTTTTCCAAAATGATAATATGCAATCATTAGGAAAGTTCCCAATACATTTGGACACGAAAAACATTGGCAATTTGCAAAGAAACAACATCATAAACTTCACCTGTATCACTCGAAACATCTCGCACTATTTGGATTAGGACAGCGAGTGCGGCCTCAGAGTTTCACTAGTTTGGTGAGCGTAACCAAACTGGCCGCGTAGGAGACTACGGTTTGCGATCGTGGCCGACATAAAATCATAATCTAAAAAATATGATTTTATGTCGGACCAACAGACAATCATCCCGTTTTACTACAAATAGGGCGAATTTGACAGATTTGCTCATAGATTTAAGTTAGAACATGTGTAAGTATTACAAATATGCCAAAAATCGGTTTTGAAAAAAATAAAGGTAAATTCTGAAAAAAGATCGTACATTAAGGCTTTAAATTTAAAACCTTCTCACATGAAATATTCTACCCAAAACAAGAAAAGGTGTAAAAGCAGGATAGCCCATTAACACAAAACATAGGCACACTGTAGCTATAATTATTTGTATCATACGTTTAGAGGAAAAAATTGTCTATTCGGGATTCTCAAAGAGTATCTCATTCTATTGATAAAGATTTTAATTTGTCAATAGATTGCAGGAATACAATGCAATAGGAATAGGGACTTGCACTGACCGTCAATCTACAGTGTAGTGTATCTATCTCATTTTTGACCTACATACTGGTTAGTCTACTTTGCGTCTATACAGCTCAATCTATGTCAAGTTTTTTTTCAAGCCAATACAATATTTCTAATTATGAAGAATAGAAATGACGGAAAGTTTGGAAAGCGTGAATTGCGTTTTTATAACATACACAACGCAACTGGAACCCCATGATTGCAATACTCGTAACTGAAAATAAGAACCCATTAGAAGAACCCATGAGAGACTAAAACACCCAATTTTGTGAGTCTTACATCCTGGCTATTGATTACCATGACGACGATGATAAGTTGATAACGAAGACCATGTTGATGTTGATATTGATGATTACTGTGATGGTGGTGATGATAATGATAAGACAAATAACGAATAAGAAAGTAACAACTTTATAAGTCAATCATCTTTTACGTTATCATAGAGTGGCAGTTTGTTAGCTTCGTGGACCTTTAAAACAGACTTGGAAGAACAGCGTGAAATGGCTTTTAAGCTTGGTAAACAAGTAGGGTGTTCAGCAACTACTACACAAGAACTGATATCTTGTATGCTCGAAGTAGATGCCCAGATTATTAACGCGGCCGCAAACGAGGTTTGTATCATATCCGTTCATTACTCTAATTAGTAGGAGGTGGCTCTTAATATAAGGGAATCATTGAAATCAAATAAATAAAAGAAAATAGCAACTTTATAATGCGAAAGTCCAGACTTAAGGGCTCGGGTATGAACGTTTGGACAGTATATATTGTGGGACATTAGAGCACATCAGAGATATCTAATTGCATTCTGAATACGAAGAATGTCCTTCTGATATCAAATAATTTTGATTTTTGAAATTCGCAATGTAATACACATTTTATGGCAAATGATTAAAAATTGATATTTTTGATATTTAACAGTACTTGAAGTAAACTTTATAAATCTGATTGTTAATACTTGAAGTGTATGCAGGTGGGATGAAAAGCCGACGATCAATTGAAAATTTTGACCTTTCGTATTGAAGATTTTCCCAAAACACCAAAAAAAAAAATTAGGTCTTTTGGGGAAAAATCAATATCTTCAATATGAAAGGTCAAAATTTTCAATTGATCGTCGGCTTTTCCTCCCAGCTACATACACTTTCAGAATATATCATTAGATTTATCAAATTTACTTCGAGGACTGTTATATATCAAAAATGTGATAAATATCAAATTTTAATAATTTGTCATAAAATTTGTATTATATCGTGAATTTCAAAAATGAAAAATACTTGATATCAGAAAGACATTCTTCGTATTCAGAATACAATTCGATATGTCTGATGTGCTCTCATGTCCCACAAAAAATACTGTCGAAACGCTCAAAACGCTCATTCCAGATACCTTAAGTGAATGAAAATCTGAGAATATTGTTGACACATACAAGAATGCGACAATTTATTCTGGACAACTGACCTTGTGATTCAAACTTTCTTTCTTCCTGACTGGTATGATATTGAATCGATTAGTAAAATGAAATATACTAAAAAAGAAACACACATCTATTAGGTTAAACCGCTGAAACTGTACAATTCCATTTGTCAAAACACATACAGATCGAGTCAGCGTAACGGCTAAATTCACTTCTTAATACTACTTCTTGAGACTACTCTGAAGACTACTCACAATTGTGACCACTATTGATTATCAAGACTGAATCATGATCTTGCTCCATATGTACTTTCAGATCTTATATGAGTCAGCACCTTGCGTGGACAACAATTTCTTAGTGGAGGCACCTTTGACGTCTATAAAAAATAGCAACTTCAAGAAGTGTCCTCTCATTCACGGCTTCAATAAAGACGAGGGGACACTATATATCGCCGGCTCGGAACTCGGACGTCAGTATCTAAACAGCTCAACAGCACCGTGTGTATCTAGAGAGACATTTGACAAAGAACTCAGCGCGTTCTTAACTATAAGTGACATTTACAAAAATGACCTTGTTGAGGACAGCATTAGACAGCAATATATTAATTGGTCGGTCGCTGATGACCCAGAAGCAGATTACTTTGACGCTTGGAATTATTATGCCGGAGATGTTGCATTTGCGTGTCCTGCTACCATGGAAACAAGAGCACACGCCATGGCGGGTGAACACGATGTTTACCAATACTATTTCACCCATGTCCCGAGTGTAAGTTATTTGAAAAACGAGTTTGGTACAGGATGGTGGGGTGCAGGCCATATCGAAGAGCTTCCTTTTGTGTTCGGATACCCATTTTATCCGCCGGATGCTTTTGAATTTAACGAGTATCCCGAAGAAGAGATGTCGCTGTCAAAACATGTGATGAAATACTGGACTAACTTTGCCAAAACCGGGTAAGGTGTTTGTAATATTCACATACGTTTCCAACAGGAACGTTAACCATAGTAAATAACCTAAAAACTATCGTATGTCGTCAAATAGCAGCATACTACAGTACATGGCTGGTAATTGAGTCCTCAATTTAGAAAAGATAGTGGGAAAGGTCACCTGTTTTGCATTCATGAGAGGTAGTGACAGCTGATCTTCGTCTTTTTCAAGTGCGTAAAAGATTATTAGCCGTTGTAATAAGCGAAATGCTCTTCATAAAGAGTTTTAATTCGACTGCCTATAATAATCATAATCTCTACAGATAGTAGCTCGGTTAGTAGAAAATCAGCATGGACCTCCTATTTTGATGCTCCTCCAACAAATGCAATGACCAAAAACATTTACACAATTGTAACGTGGTCAAGGAGAATGAGTCACATCTCGGCAATTTTCAATCAGAAGTTTTTACATCATTTTCTGGCAGTTTTTCTAGCAATTTATCAACGGCTAAACACAATATAAAACAAGAGAATTTGAACACTGTATTTTTTCAATATCTCAAAAACAATATTAGCGATATCCAACTCATTCCCCTTGATCATGTATTATCAAAAATCTAAATAGGCGTATAATTAAAAATGAAATTTCGATCATACAAAAAGTGGTCTCAATTGTAGCCAGTCTGCTTCTACAGTCATGGACAAAAGTTTGGAATATTTTTATATTTGTATCAAATGCAGTTTTCAATCATATTAGACACATATTTATTGTTCTGGAGAAGTGCTCAGTTAAATTTAATTGAAAGATATGAATGTCCTTTGACGTTTACATCACACAGCTTGTCAATTAAACAAAGAATTACCTGAGGAAGCGCATTACAATGGAAGGATCACACAATCGCAACACTTTTGGCGGTCTCTTTGTATCACAAAATGAGTTTAAAGACACTAGCAAACTTTATTGTTTAAACAAAAACTCTAACTCTCACTGTGATATATATAGATAAGTCTCTTGCTTGAGAAAACACATCTCAATATTTGGTGTGTCCACCCCTTGCCAGCTCAAGGTCATTTACACGACGTGACATTCCCTGGACCAGGTTTGTCAAGGTCCCTTGTGGAATATCTCGCCAGCAAGCAATGAGGGCGTATCTAAGTTCCTGCAGGGTGATTGGTTGGTTGTCTATGTTACCTATCCTGTAGGATACCTCTGCCCATAAGGTCTCTATAGAGTTCATATCCAGGCTCAAAGCCGACCAGTCCAGGTGTTCTACATTCTCATTTTCAAGGAATTCCCTCCCGCGTAAGGCTCTGTGTGTCGTGGTGTTGTCATCTTTGATCATGAAATTGTTCCCGAAGTCTCTTCTTGTGAACGGAAGCATAACTGTATCAAGAACATGCAGGGATTGGTCCTGTTTCATGTGTCCTTCTAGCATTTAGAGTTGTGATTTCGAACTACTGTGGAATGCCCCCCATACTATGATTCCACCACCATCTCCCTGGACTCTAGGAAGGATACAATCCTCAAGCAGGGCTTGACCAACCTGTCTTCGGACCTTGAATCGGGCATCTTGTCTGTAGAGAAGGAGCCGGGCCTCTTCTCTAAAGATCGCATTATGCCTATGGCCTACTGTCAAATCCCTATGTCTCTGTGGCCAAAGCAAGCGCGCATGCCGATGTCGTTGCAGAAGTATCGGCTTTCTTATTGGTCGTCTTGCGCGAAAACCTGCACTAACCAGTCTATTGTTCACATGTGTCCTGGTAACAGGCGCGTTTATGGACCTCAGCCATTCTGTTCGTAGCCGCGATGCAGACTTCGTGCAGCCATTGCGGCAAAGTCTCAGGATATATCGGGCTTCCCTGACGGTTGTCTTGGTCTAGGTGTAGAAGTTCCGGTCTCTCGACGTCTCTTCAAAATTTGAGAGACTGCACCTTTTGTAATTCTGAAAGCGGCACCAATATCCTTCTGTTTATAGCCGCGATTACCTAAGTCAATGACGCGGGCGTATAAATATGCGCTCAACCCGTACCTCATAATCAGAAATATCATATACAATAGAAAGATGCAACAAAGTAAAGCTGATTTCTTCATAAAAGCCAATGTAACCTTATGAATCATATCGCTAAAATAACTGCGAAAAGTATGCCCGATGGTTCATTGGTCAGGCATAAGAAGCCATTGTCCTACATTAGGTATTGTGTGGTATGGAATGGTACCTAAGACCTTGGCAGACACCCGTGATTCATTTTGCATGACTGCCGGGGTAATTGGTGATAAGAAATCTGCACTTAAAAACAGGCCTATGCAAAAAAAATTAAAATATTCCAAACTTTTGTCCATGACTGTATATATTGCTTGAAAATTAAATAGTCAACTTTTTTCTAACAAATGTTATAGAAATCCAAATAAAGAATCTGAAGCTTCCTTGCCCTACGATGACGACAGAGCCTGGTCAGCATATTCCTTTCCCAATTTAGAATACAAAGATATTGCTGTGAATCTTACCAGTGGTAGAGGAGGAAGGGCAGATGAATGTCACTTTTGGAACGACTATCTGATACAACTGACAACGTTTTCAGGTAAGATGAGACAACTGGTGGTTTTAGTCTTTCTTTCTTTCTTTCTTTTTTCGTATAAGGAATTTCTATTAGAATAGCACATTTTCTAAATACTTTCATAAATAAAAAACAAATTAAAGATACACAAACAATTGCGCTTTCAGAAATTTATGGTTCGAAAAATTAAACAAAATTATTTCAAAAATAAGATGATGTAAACAGCAAATCTCTCTTTCAGTAGCGATTGATCTTTTTGGTAAATCCCATAAGGTTAAATACCACTCATAGGCCTAGGCGATACATTGAAATACGGCGAGTAACTATTTGTTTTCATGGCATTCAAAAAGACTGCATTAAAATCGCTGAAATTTATCAAGTACTTTTTAGAGTTTGATGCTTCAAAATGGTACATTTTCTCTCATTATACAGTTAACAGCCTGGACAACCGATTCTTTTGTTTGGCAAGGCTCACTCAGTCATTTAATGAGGCAATACAAACGATCGAATTTGGTGTTGAAATGAGCTAAATTTTTAGTTACACCTTTTCGATGTAAAATTAATTTTCTCGGCCAAATGAAAAGCAATCATTTTCATTTTTTCAGTAAATGTCAGGAAAAATTGTAGTGCTTGATGCTGTATTTTTTTTTTCAAATTCTAGTGTTAAACTTAGGCGTGAAATTTAGTCATTTAGTGTAAGATTTTCGATTTTGATAGTTCGCTAATGAAGGATTTTTCCCAACTTTCTAACGCACATCACCGTGAGCGATATATCATAGTTTTGTCAGAATTTGCGTTTTCATTTCACCATTTTAACTGCCGGCTGACCATTTTTCAAAATCAACGAGTGAAATCTAAGGCTAATACTAGGGATGACCAATGAACCATCAACTTGATTAGAACACTCCCATAGACATGCAGGGAGCTCAACTGTGCACTGCTTGCACATACATTTCTAAATTGATCTCATTCTTTTATTTTTCAATATGTTTCTGTAAAATTTGGGAAGTTACTGCCAATTATATTTTGTAACTATCTTGCAAATTACAGCAACATAACTTATTTTGTTTTTCTGTAAGTGCGAGTCAAAATTGGTCCATCGCCACAGTGCGCTTAATTGCCAGTGGCTGAGTTTAGCACTGCTCAAGAATGGCACAAAATATTCAAATCAGTAAGATCAGGTGAAAAACGTGGCCTACTGAGCTGTAATTTGGCAGAGTTGCCAGTAATACCTCTATCATACCCTCTGTAAAACGGTTAAAAAATTGAACAAGTAGATCTCGAGTTACAAATTAAATCACCAGCTTTCCTTTGGAATTTTTATATTCCTTTCAAATCATGTTAAGAAGACACCTTTCTGAACATAAATGTGAAGTTTCGTGCTCATTCGATGTATTGTTCACCTGATCTTAACCCTAAACGTTTTCTTATATTTAGGCCTATAACATCTACAACTTGCTGCTGGCTATACCTTGTTTAGGACTTTCAAAAGAAGTACCTGAATGTGCAACTATAACTGTTTCAAAATAGCCCGCGATAGCCATGCAGGTAACTCCGAGGTCAAGCATTGAATTGGTTTGAACAAAGATACTCATAATGTATTGAGTGCTACTTTGGTTTGAATGAGGAATACTACAGGAATACACATGAGCATGATGAGGATAATCTCTATTGTTGTGAATGAGTCAATGACCTTCAAAACTTAAGATTTTGTTTACATACACCTACTAATTGGTCATATTAAACCCAATAACATTGAAATTCTTGGTTGTGAAAAAAAAGTTCACCTACTTAGTGCAATTTTGATTTTGTGCCATATCGGCTATCTTGGATGATTTTTGGCAAATGTCCTCTAAATGCATGATTTCAATGCCTTGGTTTGAAAAAATAAGTTATGCCAGTGACTAGTTAAGTGCCATTTCTACTGGTTGCTCTCGAGATAAAAGTACTGAGTTAGACATTTTCGGAGTATGAAGTGAAAAAGGGTATAATAAAAACGGAAATTCTAACAAAACTATAATATATAGACCCACACGATGTGCTTTACAGAGGTGGGAAATATCTTTCTTTAGCAAACTAAATTCTTTTGAGACGCTAAAAATGAATTCCGTAAAAAGCTCGCGGGCGAACTGAAGGCCTATAAAAATCAAAAATATCACACTAAAAGACACAATTTGATGCTTAATTTTAACACCAGGATTTGTAAAAAAAATGTATATCCAAGCAAGAAAAAAAAAAATATTGCTTTATATTTGACCGAGAAAATTAATTTCATAGCAAAAAGGTGTATCTCTGAATTGTGCTGTTTTTAACATGTATCGATCGACTTTCAGCGCGACTAAGCATTTCTAAAGAATCGGTTGTCCAGGCTGCTAACTGTATATGACATTTTTGTTGTAATAGTACCAAAATTCATACGCACGGCTTCGGTTTTTAGTAAATATTCGCCCTACCATATTGTAACTTTCAGCTTCGAGGGCGCACTGTCATTTTAAGGTGTTTACGGTTCAGTGCGTTAAAACAAGAAAAGTCTCAGGTCAGACCTATGTTGAATTTTTGATCATTTGTCATCTAAATCATATAGTTTCACCTGATATTAGTGGCATTGAACTGTGAGAGTTCTGAATATGAGAAAATTCCACCCGAAATTAGCCATTTTCCCATTGAAACCCGTGTAAATTATAATTAGTGGTATTTAACCATAAGCCTCGTCGTACATTTCAAAGCCATGAAATGCGCATCGGCGTTACAACATTATTGGAACTCGCCGTTTCCCAGGAAAATGGTAAAACAGTAATGCGGCCCATACACGATCAATTTGATTGATTACTGGGCCCTAGATGCAGGATTGGATACAAAATAATATTTCTCATCAATATTATTGAAGAGATCTAATCTTGTTTGATTTTATTGACGGTTGGACACAGTGGCGTAACTAGGGTTGCATGGTAGCGCCCGGGGCAAGAAACAAAATTGGCGCCCTTACCCCCTCCCCCACCCGAGAATATCGTAGACGCGGGGCACTGGGAATGGCATCGGCATTATGATTTGGCGCCCCCTAGTGGTATCGCCCCACTTGCCCCCCCCCCCTCACCCCCACCCCACCCTAGTTACGCCACTGGTGGACAATACAATCTGTTAGTGTCAGATCCCCCACTTTGCTTGCTCGCCCTAGTGCAATGAGCCTTGCTTGGTGCATCGATGGCATTGCGCCTTGATTAGTGATCGATCGCTGATCGATGCATCGTTCCTTCGGTGATTGCCTAGATTTCAGCCAAGATGCCGGGAAGTCATACGAGTTTTTAACCTTCAAAAACACTTTAAATAGCTTCATATAGAGCAAGTTATGGTGACATTAAATGTGTTTATGGAACAAGAAGCGTGTATTCTCAAGATTTCCTGGTCGTTGCTGAGTGAGTTGTATGAGTTAGGAAGGTTTGAACTCTTGAAGTTCGTCATGAAATAGAAAAGCTTAGAAACCTTCACCAATGTGGTATTAGAAACTACATCGAGTTAAAAACTCTGTAAATGAACGTCACGTAAATAGCATTGTCAAGCGAACAATACGAGGGCCTATGAATCAATATGAGTTCTACCAGCAGAAGTAGAAGAAGTAGTAGATCATGTAGATCAGGGAGTAGACATGAGAGTGTTAAGTCATATTATGAATTAGAGAAGAGCAGGGCAGTGACACGAAAGGCGGAGATGATATGCCGTGCAGAGGCATTGCAAGAAAGGGTACGCATAGAAGAGGAGGAGTTAGATTTAATGAGAAGAAGACGCAAATCAAACACCAAAAGGAGGTTTGAAATGAGAACTGAAATGAAGGTAGAAGATGCAAAGTTAGCAGCACTGGAAGAAATACATGTAGAATCATCGCAGTCGGGGGCATCTGCAAGATTAGGAATAGACACTGGACAGCCATCACCGGCACAGAGGTTGTCAGCGGTAAGAAGTTGGTTGTCTCAAAGCAACAGCGTATTTGAGTCAGAAATGTTACATCAAGCTGCAGGTAACAAAAATCCCTCGAACAACACGCCACCAATAGACCTTTCTTGTAAAATGCAGTCAAAAATGAAGCTGCAACCAAGTCCAAGGGAAACAGATATGTATAGTGTGTATAGTGACGCTGCAAATGATAAGCAGTCTCCGGTGGAGCTGTCAGCCTCGACCAATGTAGACCAAATAGATACATGTAAGCAGCAATATTTCATGTCAACCAGTGAAAGAGGCATGAAATGTGAAACAGTAGAATCACCAAAAATAGCGGTGTCTTCAAATGACGTGAAACAGGGGCCGGTCCAGTCGGAGCAAAGTTTTCATCTACAGCTAGGTGCAGCTTCACGCCTGAGTGGACACAAGACTCACAATGTAGGAGAGCCTTTATCATCTGCATCTATATTAGACAGCAAGCCAGTGTGTGGTAGTACCAGTGAAAACGGTGAAACACAAATGAAAAAACAAAGAGACCCAGCTGAAATATCACAAGTACATGTAGGCCTATCACAATCAGAGCTACCTCAACCTGTTAATAAACAGCAGCAGCAACAATATGATTTAACCCAGCTCACGCAATTGTTGATTAAGCAACAAGTAAGGGCATCACTACCACATCAAAAAATAGCAACCTTTGATGGGGACCCTCTGAAATACACAACATTCATAAAATCATTTGAATACGGTGTTGAGGAAAAGACGGAGGAAGCAAGAGATAGATTGATGTACCTATGCTTGTATACAAGCGGTGAAGCAAAGACACTGGTGAATAGTTGTCTGCACTATGTAAACCCAGAAGAAGGTTACAAGAAAGCCAAAGAACTGTTGCAAAAAAGATTTGGCAATGGACATAAATTTCACAGGCAGCTTTGAAGAAGGCTAGAGAATGGCCGGACGTTAAAGACGAAGGTAAAAGTCTGAATGAGTTTTCCTTATTCTTGACAGAGTGCTTAAATATGATGGGAGCTGTGACGGGACTAGGTGAACTTGATCACACACACACCTTGCAGACCCTGGTAGGAAAACTGCCAATTAGATTGAAAGGTTTGTGGAGGACCAAGGTTTTTGACATTGAACAGAAGCAGAAGACGGTAATGTTCCGTGACCTGGTGGAGTTCATTGACAGGCTGTCACAGATAGCTTCCAACCCTGCCTTTGGTAACATAAGAGATGAAAACAAAGCCAAGGGTAAGCAGATTGAGAACAAAATACAAAGAAGAAGAGCATTTACAACAGGTGCAGCCCAACACTGTGAATACTGTGGTGATAATAAGAAGCATGCCACCGTGGAGTGTAGAAAATTGGAAAAACTCAGTCCAAAGGAGAAGTCCACATTTTGCTTTGAAAAGAAACTTTGCTTTGGATGTTTAAGAACTGGGCATGGCAAGGCATCTTGTGATAAGAAGGAGGTGTGCAAGAAATGCAGTAAAACCCACCCAACTGTGTTGCACTTTGATAGAGAAAGGAGTGAACAACAAACTGTAAGTCAACAAGGTAAATCACAGGAAGACAAGAAATCACAAGAACCCAGTAATCATGTGAATTGTGGACTCACAAGTGAGAACTTCAGCTCATCAAATCCCTCCATCATACCGGTGGTGGTGAGATCACCAGAAAACAACGCCTCAACACGCACTTATGCATACCTGGACAATGGAAGCAATGCAGTGTTCTGCACTGAAAGGCTGAGGAACCTTTTGTGCCTCAAAGGAAAAAGAACCCATGTGCAGATACAAACAATCACAGGAGAGGAAAACACAGAGACTCACCTGCTCAAGAATTTAGAGGTTTTAGATCTTGATGAAGAGAATGTTATTAATATTCCAGAAATGTTTACCCAAGATGAGATCCCTGCTAATGCAGAAGAAATTATTACAGAAGAAGATCTTGAAGATTGGCCATACCTGGAAGATGTTAATCTGCCAGAATTAGAAGAGAGACACATAGACATTCTGATTGGTAACAATATCCATAAAGCCATGGAACCTTTTGAAGTCATCAATAGTCAGGGTGACGGACCCTATGCAGTGAAGTCCTTGTTAGGATGGTCAGTGTATGGAGTGAAAGGGAAGTTGCAAGCCCCCAGAATGTCTGTAAATAGAATCCAGGCTACAGAAACTGTAGAAGAGCAGATAAGAAAAATGTACAATCATGATTTCAATGAAATCTTATCTGACGATCGCATGGGGAGATCAAAGGAAGATGAAAGATTCCTTCGTATGGCAGATGACAGTGTACAATTTAACAATGGACACTATGAAATGAAGCTACCCTTCAAGAATGAAGACGTCAAATTACCAAACAATAGACAATTAGTTCAGCAAAGGGCTGATAACTTGAGGAGGAGATTTAAGGACACATCACTTCATGAAGCATATACAAATGCTATGGAAAAGGTAGTGAAGGCTGGATATGCCGAGAAGATACCAAAGGGTGAGATAGCAAGAGAAGATGGAAAGGTCTGGTATATTCCACACCACCCGGTGTACCATCCACAGAAAGCCAAATTGCGTATAGTTTACGACTGTGCGGCTACATATGGAGGCACAGGTCTCAACCAAGAACTGATACCGGGACCTGACCTCACAAGTAGCCTGGTGGGTGTATTGTTGCGGTTCAGACAAGAAAGGATAGCCTTGGCTTCAGACATAGAGAGTATGTTTTACCAGGTTGGAGTTAGGAAGGAAGATCGGGATCTGTTGAGGTTCCTGTGGTGGCCAGGTGGCGACATATCAAGACAATTAGAAGACTATAGAATGAATGTGCATATTTTCGGTGCCTCATCATCACCGGCATGTTCCAATTATGCACTCAGAAAGACTGCCCATGACAACAAAGACCAGTTTGATGTGGAAGTTATTGATACTCTTCTGAACAATTTTTACGTAGACGACTGTCTCAGGTCAACATCAACAGAAGAGAAGGCCACAAGTCTTGCACGGGACCTGATTGATATTTGTGGACGTGGTGGATTTCGTCTGACCAAATGGGTTAGCAACAGCAAGTCTGTGCTGGAGTCAATTCCACCCAGTGAAAGATCAGCAGAAACCAAGGTGTTGGATTTTGATGAATCTCTCCCAAGTCAGAAGGCCTTAGGAATGCTGTGGCTCATGGAACCTGACATGTTTGGATACAAACTAGACATCAAAGACAGACCAGCCACAAGAAGAGGAATGCTCTCTGTTACTTCCTCCGTGTATGACCCCTTGGGATTTGTGAGTCCTGCCATCTTGCCTGCCAAACAGATGCTGCAAGAACTATGTAAGAAGAAGATAGGATGGGATGATAAAATTCCAGAGGAGATTAGAAGTCAGTGGATCAAGTGGCAGTCAAGTCTACCAGGGTTAGAAGAGTTCCGTGTCCCGCGGTGTTGGAAGCCTGTGGGGTTTGAAGAGCCATCATCAGTTCAACTTCATCATTTTAGTGACGCCAGTGAGTCTGGCTATGGCGTAGCAAGTTATTTGAGACTAACCAATCATGATGAAGAAGTGGTGTGTAATTTGGTGATGAGCAAGGCACGTGTTGCGCCGATCAAACAGATATCCATACCAAGGATGGAGCTAACCGCAGCTACCGTGGCTGTGAAGGTAGACAATATGCTTAAGAGAGAACTCGAGGTACCAGTAAGCAGTACTGTGTTTTGGACAGACAGCCAAACTGTATTGAAGTATATAGTGAATGACCGTGCACGGTACCCAGTATTTGTAGCCAACAGAGTGAGTGTCATTAGAGATGGCTCGGATCCAACGCAGTGGCGATATGTGCCCACAGAACTGAATCCAGCGGACCACGCCTCCAGAGGGCTCTCTGTACAGCAGCTCTTAAGTAAACATGAATGGCTACAGGGGCCGGACTTCCTGTATCAATCAGAAAGGGACTGGCCAGTAATAGTTACAAGTGAAGAGACTGCAGAAGAAGAATCTGCACCAGATTCAACAGTGGCCGTCAACACCCTGAAGTTAACACCAACAGAAAAAGTGACAGTCAATAAACTGATAGAACACTACTCAGATTGGACAGGTCTGAAGAGAGGAGTGGCATGGTGGCTCCGTTTGAAGAAAATTCTGCTGCAAGGAGTTAGAGGTCTTTCTAACCAGCAAGCTGAAGAATCAAGAAGTTTAACAGCAGCTGACCTACAAGAAGCAGAAGTAGCCATTTTGAGCTTCGTGCAACGGCAAGAGTATGAAAGTGAAATGTCGGCTCTTCAGGGACCAGCGACTACAGAGAAGAATAACAAGAAAGCTGTAGGTGAACAGGAGCACCAGAGAAATGACAACAGGAAGAAACAAGTTCCTAGTAACAGTAACTTACTGAATCTAGATCCAGAATTAGACAATCAAGGTCTCTTGACAGTTGGTGGAAGACTTCGCAATGCAAGGATCCCAACTGAAGCTAAGCATCAAGTGATCTTACCAATGCATCATCATGTGTCAACTTTGCTGATAATGTACACTCACAAGAAGCTAAATCACCAGGGTAGAAACCACACAATTGCTGAGCTTAGAAGACAGTATTGGATTGTGAAAGTAGGAGTGAAGGTGAAAGGCTTACTGAAGAAGTGCGTAACCTCTAAGAAGGTTCAAGCTAAGGTTGGCAACCAGAAGATGGCAGACTTGCCAGCAGACCGTGTTCAAGCTGATGATCCTCCTTTTACAAAGACAGGAGTTGATTACTTTGGACCCTTTGAAATTAAGGTTGGCAGAACTACACGTAAACGATACGGCGCAATATTCACCTGTTTCGCCAGTCGTGCTGTCCATATTGAAGTCGCCGCATCTCTGGATACAGCTTCATGTATCAACGCGTTAAGACGCTTCATTAGTAGACGAGGACAAGTGAAAGTTATGTACTCAGACAATGGTACAAATTTTGTGGGTGCGAATAAGGAACTCAAGCAGGCCATGGAAGAGTGGAAGACTGAAGAAATTGAAGCATTTACAGCAAACCAGGGTATACACTGGAAGTTTAATCCCCCAGGAGCTTCACACTTTGGTGGCCTGTGGGAAAGACAGATACGAACCATTAGAAAGATTCTACAAAGCATTCTCACAGAACAACATCTCAAAACTTGCCAGAATGAAGAGCAACTTCACACTCTTATGTGTGAGGTTGAAGCGACTATCAACAGTCGACCGCTTATCAAGACTTCAGATGACCCCAAGGACTTAAGCGTTATCACTCCAAACGATTTGCTGCTGTTGCAGCCAACTGCTTCTATGCCGCCAGGAGTATTTGATCAGAAGGATCTCTACGCTAGAAGACGTTGGAGACAAGTTCAATACTTGGCCAGTATCTTTTGGAAGCGCTGGATCTTGGAGTATCTACCCACCCTTCAGATGAGACAAAAGTGGTTAAAACCACAAAGAAACCTGCATGTTGGAGACATAGTCCTAATAGTAGACAGTTCTTCCCCAAGGAACCTTTGGTTAATGGGCAAGGTTGAGGAGGTCCACACAGGAGATCAGGGGCTTGTACGCAGTGCAAAGATCCGGACTAAAACATCTCTGCTGACAAGACCAGTGACCAAATTATGTCTACTCTTGGAGCAGTAATCATGAAGAACAATCAAGTTGAATGCATGTAACTTGAAACTATATAATATACATGTATTATGAGACTGGCAAAGACCAGTAACAATTGAAACTACACAATGAAAACCAGCAAACTGAAATAGCACTGGGGTATAATCAAGGATCGGTCAGGCGAATCTACGGATTTGGGCTGCTGGTTGTTGCGACGATAACTCGGACCTATTTCAGTCTGCCACAGTTCAACTCAAGACAAGTCAACTCAAGACAAGTCAACTGGAAAACTCAAGACAAGTCAACTCAAGACAAGTTAAATCAAGACTGAAGACAAGCAAACTGAAGTTACCCCTAGATAATTAGACAGCTGATGAGAAAGTCAAGTAGAAGACTGCAGACAGCTGGTGTAGTAACTCTGGTGTCAAGAAGATGACAATAATTCCAGTTGAGGTGACTCTTGGAGCAACCAATTCCAGTTGATGTGACCCTTGCAGCAAGGAACTGATGTCGCACAGCTAAGACTTTCATTATTTGTATTATCAAAAACATGGTGTAAAATTCTCCATGTATCACCTTAATTTGGGTGATTTGTTTTATAATTTTGATAAAGGCCTAATGCTATGATTAGCATTATTTATGGAGTCAAATGATTCAAATGAAAGGATCTTAATTTAGATCCATAGGTGGCACAAAACTGTCATCTTATTTGTTTTCAAACAACATTTTCCATTTAAATTTCATGACCAACAAATCTGGTTAAGATTTGAAATTTGCCTTTTGAATTTAAATGGGCACATTTATGATTTGTTTGAATATCTAACTGTTTAATGTCAACAAGAAGACTTTATTTGTGAAACAAGTAAATTGTGGCAGGAAAGTAACTGCATTTTGCTGTGGGTTTTTACTCACTCATTTTAATTGATGAAAAACAAAACAAAAACATTCAGTTTTGTCAATTTTGCTTTATTAAACAACATTTTAATTACAAATGCAGGTAAAGCAAATATATAGAGTAGTCAAGCAACCAGAGCTGACTGCCTTTGTTTACAAAATTATGATGTCATAGTAATGACAATTTTTCATGGTTTCGTCTTGCACAATTAAGATGTATGCACCTCTTAGTTAACCGTTGGTTGATTTTAAAGTGTGTACAACCCTTTCTCTTTCAGTAACAAAACTTAAGTGTGAGCACCTCTTAGTCATCCGTTGGTTGATTTTAAAGTGTTCACAACCCATGTGTAAAATGCACATGCATCAGAACTTTATAAGGACTAGTAATGCACCTCCGAACTTTAAAAGGACTAGTAAATCCAACTGGATGGAAGTTGCAGAATAAGGACTGCTTTAAAAGACAAATTGTGTCTAAATGCTGCAATCAACTACATGCACATGAAAGTGACTCCTGATAGTGTGGGCTTAGTCCAAAATGGGATAATGTAAGTCAAGTTGTCCAAGTATTTATTCTTGGTTGTTTTGCTCAATTTGTTCATGTGGGCAGTGTTTTGCAGCTAGGAATCAGAAGTCACAACCATTTGCATGATGTGATTTGCAGTAAAGTTGATTTACTCCAATGTTAAAAGATGTGGAGTACTATTTATCATCTCAGTGAAACTACAACATTCATTTGATTCAGATAATATTTCTGGATATTGTGATTTTAGACATCAATGAACAATTATGTGTGTTTTACATCAAAACCAAAGTGGCCAAATTGTTTCATATTGCCCTGCCAACTCACCATGGGCATTGTTTAGACAATATTTTGTTTGAATTGATCATTTTGTGGTGTGGCACTTTAAAGATGCCAGCTTAAAGGCCAACGTCTACTGAATTAAAGTAAATTCATGTAGAATCTTTTTTGATTTAACTGATGTTTTCAGAAATTATGTTCAAAGATTAGTAATTGATAACATGTAAATGTGTTATGTTGTGACTTACTGGCATATTGGTGAAATTTGTTTCAGGTGCAAATTTTGTGTATGATTACACTTTAGCTGTTACACTGTATTAAGGTGGTGTAATTGTCATTTTTAGTTGTCAATTAAGGGGCCGGGATGTTAGTGTCAGATCCCCCACTTTGCTTGCTCGCCCTAGTGCAATGAGCCTTGCTTGGTGCATCGATGGCATTGCGCCTTGATTAGTGATCGATCGCTGATCGATGCATCGTTCCTTCGGTGATTGCCTAGATTTCAGCCAAGATGCCGGGAAGTCATACGAGTTTTTAACCTTCAAAAACACTTTAAATAGCTTCATATAGAGCAAGTTATGGTGACATTAAATGTGTTTATGGAACAAGAAGCGTGTATTCTCAAGATTTCCTGGTCGTTGCTGAGTGAGTTGTATGAGTTAGGAAGGTTTGAACTCTTGAAGTTCGTCATGAAATAGAAAAGCTTAGAAACCTTCACCAATGTGGTATTAGAAACTACACAATCACTATAATTAATGTTCGTGTGTATAGTGCACAATGGCAGAACTTGTTTCCACTCTTGCATCTAGGGTCTTTGATATTGATCAAATTGATCGTGTATAGGCCGCATAACATGATTAGTTGTAAATGTCACCTTGAGCACATCGATAATCTTATAATAATAAGGGTCTGGTTTCCGCCCAATACGCCCTACATTACTTGGAATAGAACTACTGGTCTTTTTTTTTATTTGTTCGGGGTTTGACAACCCTGGATAACCCAAGAAAGCCTCTATTGAAGCTTATTTCCATTGGGGTCCATTTGAACACCGGGACGGGTTGGGAACAGTCAGGGGTTAACACCCTACTCTTTGCGAAACTGGAGGCGAGATACATGTACAGGTATGGCTCTCTGTACACGGGACCGACGGCTTAACGTCCCCTCCGAAGGACGGAGTACTTTCATGATTCATTTACCCAATTCTAAATGAACCATGGGAGAGCGGAAGTCTGAATTTAATCTACAGAAGTTGCCAATTAATTTCAGACTTTTTTTTCCAAGTCAATATCCAATATCAGTGAGACTCTCACTTTCACATCTTGTTTTTCAAGTGATGGCTTTAAGTTTTCCCGACCAGAATGAATAGGCTATCATTAACTGATTAATTAACTAAATAACAATTTTATTTACAGCTGACCTCAAAGAGACAGAACGCCAATGGAGAGAAGAGTTCTACACTTGGAAATACACAGATATGAAAGAATGGAGAGATGCCTTTGAGGAGTATGTGACCGTTCGATAGTTGGCAGCAAGAAAAAAATTATTGTCATCTCGCGATGAATTGTAAACATGGAGAAGTTTGGTGAACATTTATAATTCAATCTAGAAGACGTTTACTGTTTGTATCCATACAATGGTTTCTGTTCAGATTCAACTTATTATTAGAGTTTTTGTGATTTGTAAGTGAAATTTGACTTGCAACGGGATTTTACACTGGGCCAAAATAAGTTAGCATGCCCTCTAGATGGTGAAATCTATATTGAATCAGTCAAATATGTTACAGGGATGGGGTGACATCTGTGTGTGATTCAAACAATACATTTTACATTGAAAAGATACTGAAGTCCTAATACTGTAAATGTTGATTTGCTTTTTATCGAAATATTTTGACCATATCTGACCAGTAGTCAACCACAAACAATTCCTGTTCATCTGCAGACAATGCAATTCCATATGGTTCATGTTTTATCCTAGTGATACAGTCTAGGTACTTGTAGTCGCCACCTGTACACACATATCTATACACACCAGTAGAGGTACCTTGGTTACCAACAAACAGTTCCCCTTGCTTACTGCAACATACATACCAAGGCTGCCATGATTGAATGCCAGTAGGGGGCCGAAGGACAGTAGCATTCTGACCTGATTGATCCATTATTTGCAAGGTATTATCAGCAAAGGATATGATAAGTCTATCATCTGGAGTACAGGTTAGCTTGCGTGGAGATGAGGTTGTCTCAAACTTGGATATCAGAGTCCCATTAGGCTGATGAATGGACACAGGTGTATGACCATCAGAACCTAATCCTAATATGATTCTACCTGTTGAATCTACTGCCACTGAGCTAGGTCTGGATGGCTGATTGTTGGCATCATATGTTAGAGTAGAACTGACTAAGATACCTTGACTGTCGTATATGTGGAATCCATTCCTACCTGGCTGACCAGGTATGATGTATTGGTTACTGGGGGTAATAGCAATGTCATAGATATTAGAGGGAGAACCGCTGATGACGTGTTTGAAATCACCATTCCTGGAGCAGAACACTGACACAGATGAAGACGTGCTGGTGAAAACAATGTCCCCATTTGGATGAATGGCAATACCTGTTGGACTCTGGAGTTTCGTAGTTTTGATTTGTCCACTATTTGCCCACTTTTTATCAGTGCTAGCATGGGTATTTGCTGTAAATGCTGATAAGTATTGAATTGCTGATGGTGGCAGGGGTCCTGGTACTGCCGATGATGGCAACTCTTTTACTGCAGCTGCTGGTTTTGGCAATAAGTTGCTGCACTGTAATCTTGCTTGAGTGTGTTGGGTAGGTGCTACCGTGATATTCAACTTATCACGTAACAACTGCTCCAAAGAAGGCAAATCTGTGGAAGTAGGTGACTCTAGTTTGATCTGACCAAATTTGCTATCTACTGGAATGGGTTGTGATTCAGCAAATTGTTGGAGTGATGATGACAATGATGGGTAGAGGGAGATGATATCAGACTCAGAACCAGACTCGATCACATTCCTTGCTAGTTCATATGAATTTCTTAAGCTGGCTAGATCAACCTTGAGCTTCTCCTCAATCTGTGCAATTGCAGTCATATTTTCCTCTTTCTTGCCGTAAGCATCTTGCTTGTAAGATCTAACCAGATTGTCAACTTGCTGCATATGTTTATTTTTTGCTTCATCAATGGCCTGTATCTTTGCATCTATTTCTCTGACAAGAGTCTGTTTTACCTGCTGTGTTTGTTGGATTGCAGTTGTGTACTTTTCTTCTATATTTCTAACACTTCTGGTAAGAATTTCCCAGGAATTGACAAAAATGTGAATCAAAGAACTGCTTTGCTGCTTCGATTCTTCCTTCAGCCGGATGAATGAATGGCCTCTATGAGTAGGATCAATAGCACAACAATCTGAGCAGACGGCACAGTCGCAATTCTCACAGAAGTACTCATGTTTCTTGCCCTCGTGGTTTTCACAATGGTAGATGCTGGATGTCTTCTGCAGAATTAAACAGGAAGAGAAAGGAGATGGAAAAGGATGATGAGATGGAAAAGGATGATGATGATGATGATGATGATGATGATGATGATGATGATGATGATGATGATGATGATGATGATGATAATGATAATGATGATGATGATGATGAGAAGGATGAGAAGGAAGCGGAGGAGTAGGAGAAAGAAGAAGGAAGAAGAAAATTAAACAGAAATATTATACAATAGTTGTTTAACCCTCGATCTACAAAGTTATTTTGGGGCCTTTGGCACTAGAGTACTACGAAATGTGACCAAACGGTAACCTGTAATTAGAGGACCATACTTTGTGCTCAGTTTAGGTAGGGTATGCTATCAAAGTCGAAAGCGAAAAGGGTAATGGGGAGTTGCCACGCAGAGATTTTACAAAGTGCACTATAAATGGAAACTATATTATTGTTAAATATGGGCTTCGAACTCCATGCGTAAACTTGTCGTGGCCTTCAGTTCTAAGCCCTGGAGTTTTTTGTTCCTATTTACACAATATATATTATGGAAATATTATGGCATGTTGCTACTCATTTTGGTATCAATGGAAGGAGAAGACTCTAGCCGGCTATTAATTGAATGCATGAATTCAAAACCCACCCAAGTCCATGGGAAGTGATTTTGAGAAAAAAACCTGTGTACCATTTTAATTCCTTCAGTTACATTTGTCAATATGGTAAGTTTTACGTGCAAATGAGTGGGTTAAACTGTATTAGGTATGACGATTAACATTTCAGGTACATCGTGGGGTTCATTTTAAATGCTGGACTTGGGTGGTTATTTAAATCATATACAAAGACAACAATGTTGGAATGAGATTACCACTAGTAAGATAATACAAAATAAAGCAAACAGGTGTGTATAATGTTGACAAGCATACTGTCGTGTAATATAAACCACACACTCTCCTAGATTAAACCCATTTTTTTCAAAAGTCACTCTCCAGCAATGAATGTGTTACAAGCGGACTTTTATACATACTGGATTTCAATCAATGTGCTACAAGACTCAAATCATGGACTTGGGTGGTTCATTTATGCATGCTATTTTTCACATGCTCAATAGACACAGAGGATGGATTTGAGTTGTTCTTTCATATATATGACAGGCCTATGTATATATAGCAACAATTTCCCATGCTTAACTTTATTTGGCCAAAGTATGGACTTGGGTGGGTTTTGTATTCATATATTCAATTACATAGTTGCCGTACGACGAGGGTTAATATAATTTACACAACTACTTGCACTATGAACCACAATGGCCTCACCCCAATGGCATAGTTCAATAACCTCAATTAAACAATCATAGGGCAAAATTTCACCTCAAGTTGCAGAGTAGGAGTTTTTGTACTCAAATTTCAAATGTCATTCAATGAATGTACAAATGTATCGGGGTTAAGGAATTGTGCCCTGATAGATGAACATGTTGTGTACCCTAGTGTTGATGTTTACACAAAAGCACACTTGATAACCACGCTTGCTAACTCTGGAGATCAAGGGGTCCAAGGTTCAAATCACAGTAAACTGACTTTGCATGCATTGACCTAGCCAGGGCCGTGACACTCGTATTCAATCCCTGTACATGTTAAAAGTGAAGTCACTTCACGGCAGTTTGATTGACAGTTGTTAGGCATTTTCAGCACACTAGCAACGCATTTTGCACAGCAATTTTGTGCGTACTACATTGTCAGTTGCTTGGCATTTTCAGGACACCAAATGTCTCCAAGATGGCGGATATCGAGTGCTATTAATTCGGACCCTTTCAAGGTTTAGCTGCTGAAACAAATGCAGTGGTTTGCTTTTCTAATCAGATGGGGAGAAGACGAATACATCCCCAAAGAAAGCGAATTTGAATTAAAAGATATCATTTGGAAACTGAGAAAGTAACGACGGAAAATGTTCGCATAACTGTCAAACCAGACATATCAGGTCTTCACAAAGATGGGTAGATTACCGTTAATTACGAAACATACCTGTTTTGCCTTATCTACAGTTTCTTGCAAATTAGTCACAAGAAAATGAACAGGAAAACCTTTTATTCCCTCCTCTTCTGGAATCATGAAAGTCTTTTTGCAGAGAGGACAACTCACAGTGCGGTCATCATTACTGCTGGATTTGATCCAATTTCCCAAACATCCACAACAGAATGGATGGAGACATGGTAATGCTCTTGGATCATTGAAAGGCCCATGACAGATTGCACACTCTAGAAAATGTCTGTCTATCGTTGATGCCAGGGAACTGGCCTCCGCCATGTTGCCCTCGTATTTGGCCTACGTGCTATCTTATTATCGGGGCTTATACAGGCCTTTTAACTAGTTAATTACTACGTGTATTTCTAAATGGTTTTCTATATACTTTTGTATTAAAAACATGACAATATCAAGTTATTGAATCAATTTACATTGAATTTTAATGATTAGAATAGAGTAGTTCATTCAAAATTTTCGATGAAAGAGAAGGTCTATACGATGTAATAAAATTAATTAATATATAATTTTGTTTCTCTAATTTAAACACTTTTTTCGCCACGACTGGTATACTTAATAGCACTGTAATCATAATTGTAATCAATAGTGAAATCTGATAGCAAATATACAATATTGACTGCTAAGGGTAAAAGGTGAATATCTCCTCTGTGATGACGTGACCATGGCGACCTTGTGCTATATTAATAATGAACTTTTTGAAAAAATTAAAAATTAGAGAAAACACTCTACTTTTATGTCTTAACAACATAAATATATTGTTTTCGTCAATTTGGATAATTAGGGTAAGTTGTTATGACGGACAGAAAAAGAATGGCATGGAAAATCAATTTTGGCGCTTTTCTCAAAAATCTGCTGAGCTAGTTGGATTTCTTGCATCATTTTCTTTCTGAAAATATATACTTTAATACAAAACAATGTCTAAAATTTCTGACTTTGAGTGATACTGCCTGCCCCCTTAATAGGCATATATGCTTATTAACGAATTTTTACGCTACTTGTTACAGAATGCTGTTACATGATGTAGTTTTTAATTATGTTTGTGTTCTCCAAGTTTTCTCGATCTCCAATCAAAGGTTTGAAATACACTTTTCATATATTTAGGTTTAATGTAAGGCAGTTATGAGTTTTATTCTTTCAGTGTCTCGTGATTGTTGCAGTATCAGTAAGTTGTCATCATCAGATATCCAGGACTATTACACCTCATACATATTCATGAGAACATTACGCCAAGTTTATTTGTCAATCGCAACTTGACACAACCCATGTAGATTGGCCTATCCCCAGTATGACCTATCTTACCAGACGATAGTTTCCCCCTATTTACGATATCATCATCCTTAGAGAAAAAAAAGTTCGTACTCCTTTTCATCAGCGCCAATGACTTCAGATTTTCTTGTATCATGGTTCTCAATTAAAATATTATAGCATCAACAAATAAAATTGCATCGTCCACGAAACATATCCGTGGATATTGCAGGTCAATTTCTGCGCTTGTACTCGGAACCCCAAATTTTTGGTTCGGAAAGCTGTGAAGCTGTTCAAGACGTGACGAAGGACTATTACCTTGCCCACCTTGTGCGTTTCGAAGGACAGAATACAACTGAATTCCCAGCTCCCAGTCGGTAAGGCAGAACAGCATGCAAACAACAGACAGTAATGGAGAGGAGGCGGTGCTAAGAAATAGCAAGTTCTACATCCATAAGTCAAGATTAGTAAGTCAAAGTCAATTTTAAAATATGTCAGTCTCATGATTACCCACTCCCCTTAGTTTCTCTTATACATCGTTGATCATTGTCATGATAGTGGCGAAAGCTGACTTAGCAAGTAACATAATTCAAATTAAGAATATATATATATATATATATATATATATATATAGTACGAAACGTGCAGGACAAGACTATCTTGTATACTTTATACATGTCTCTTTTCTTTGCTTTTTTACGGGCCCGCTATTCTCTTGCTTTTTTTTACGGCCGTAAAAGAGCAACGAAAATATACAGCCTGTCTCAAAACAAATTGTGCAAGTAAAAAGCACCCTCTTTTGCAAAAAAAAAAAATGTTGTGACGTGATGCTTACATCAACGTCACGGACGTAGTCTTAGCTCTCAAATGCCGCTTGTTCTGTTCAATTTGAATCTCGAGATATGTTTAGTTAACAACGAAAGAATAAAATCACAATTGTGCCACTTTTACTATGAAATACGGCTGTGCATGTAACATCAATGATACCATCAGGTTTATCAAGAGTTTATTCGTGAAATCAAACGAATGCATCAATTGACAACAATGCAAAATTGTTTTACTGCTGCTTTATTATGATACAGCCTCGG
This sequence comes from Amphiura filiformis, assembly GCF_039555335.1. NCBI lineage: Eukaryota > Metazoa > Echinodermata > Ophiuroidea > Amphilepidida > Amphiuridae > Amphiura > Amphiura filiformis. Next base: position 20,870,168 of record NC_092641.1, read on the forward strand.
GTATATCATTCTCCTTTTCAACTTAAAACAGATTAAAAGATACATAGATATTTCACTTCCTGCTGTAGAATTAAATACATGTGTATGTGAATTATACTGTTTTCTTCTTCACTCAAGACATGTAAAAAGACAAAGAAACATTAAACACTTAAGTTAATGAACGCGTATCACTTGTTGGGAGAGAAATTAGACAAAATGATACGCGCGCTGTTCTTGATGCGTATAATGCACAAGCCCCGACCGGGGTGCATTAGATGCATCAACAACAGCTATCACTAATTTACATGTACAGCCCTCTTCCCTAGTAAAAGTGGCACAATTGTGATTTTACCCTTTCGTTGTTAACTTAACATATCTCGAGATTAAAACAAGCAAATTGAACAAAACAAAAGGTATTTGAGAGCTCAGACTGTGCCCTTGACGTTGATGTAAGCATCATGTCACAACGGTATTTTGTAATTGCCAAAGAGGGCGCTTTTTACTTGCACAATTTTTTTGTTTTTGAGACAGGCTGTATGTACCCATAAAAACAATGAAGTAGGCTAGATTTTTAGAATGGGCCCATAGAAAGCAAAAAAAAAAAAAAAAAAAAGTAGTATTAGCCCGTAAAAGTAAAGAAAAAATACCTTGGTTGCTCGGTAATAAAGGGACGAGCATATTCCTTAATTACAAGGTGGTGGCTTTTTACGGGATATCCACTCTTTTCTTTGCTTCTACGGGGCTTCTACGGTCTCGTGGGTAACGCACACCCTTACCTCTAAAATAATCGCGTAGAGTTGCAGTTCCATTTTAAACATAACTGCTATACGTATGAATCTGCAATTCTGCACAGTATATGTTGCTTTATATACCACTCGTGCATGAACTATGTTACTCATGACTTAATATTACCATATTACTAATTTTTATTAACATAGCACATGCCGTGATACATATTACATTTTGTGCCCCCTCCCCATAACTAAATCGACGAGTCCAAGATGTAACAATATCGTTTTGTCAATATCGATAACCTTTGACATGCCCTTCACTATCATTTATTTGTTTAAGTTGTGCATAAACCATGCAGTACTAGTAAGAAGCAAAACGTTTTGTCATTTCTTGTGTTCGTTTTCAGTAAATTCCAGCTACACTGAATTACCATGTCTTTTTTCGCAATCGATGCAAGCACAGCTCTCATTGCAGTGCTAGTGTTTCTTGTGATATTTTACTTCTTTAGAAAACCTACCAACGTCCCACCAGGACCACGGGGCTTACCCATTTTAGGTTGCCTACCAAACCTAGCGTACTATGTGTATCGTACGGGCTGTAAGGAGCCATTTCGATTATTTGACTACATCGCAAAGGACTATGGCAATGTATTTAGTATGCATGTGGCTACAAAACTGATCGTGGTGGTTAACGACTACGAATCTGTAAGAGAAGCGTTTCGTAACCCTCATCTTAACGATAGACCAAAGGTACATATGATACCAGAATCTGAAGCAGGTAAATTTAAAATACCCTTATAGCCTGCCTATTAAACTTAGGGGTGGTGCAATAATTATGTGTACCCCCGGGGTGGTGAATTCTCAAAATGGTCTGCCAAAAATCGCTTGCCCCCCCCCCTCTGGCCGTGCCAAAAATTCTTTGCCCCCTCCCATTTTGACGTGCCAAAAATCTTTGCCCCCCCCCCTTCTGATGTGCCAAAAATCTTTGCCCCCCCTTACACAGCAAGATTTTTGGGAACCTGAATTCAAAGCCTTAAATTATCTGATCATCTAATGCGAGCGCAGCGAGTTGGAAATTTTTACATATTTGAACGTATTCCTAACGTTTTCCTACACCTTTTTAAGGCGTAATATAGAAACGGTGCCCAAAATATCTGTGCCAAAAATCGCTTGCCCCCCCCCTTTTCGACCTGCCAAAAATCGCTTGACCCCCCCTTCCGACTTGCCAAAAATGCTTCCCCCCCCCCTTTTTGGCCGGCCAAAAAATCTTTCCATCCCCTCCCCCTACCATTCACCACCCCGGGGTACACATGAGCGTTGATAACGCGTAACACGTTTGTAGAGGTGCGTGTATGCGTAGACTAGTGCGGGATACGCGAACGCGCTAGCAATGCTCGCAGCAGAATACGGGAAGTTGTAAACAAGTTTCGTTCATTTTATAATAAGGGGACGGTAACTTTGTTTTTGCTTTAAAAAATAATTTACCGTTATTAAAATAATAACAAGCAGGCCAATATTTTTATCGTAGTGGATACTCAAAATATTGGATCTGCCTGTCGTCTATCACACATTCTTAGTCAGTGGGAGTGGTCTAGTTCGTAGACACATTTCTGATTGGACAATCGCATGATTTCGGTTGCCGTCTATCAGGCCGTAGACGACCCCACGTCATCATGCGTATTGATAATGCGTAACACGCGAGTAGAGGTGCGAGTATGTATCGCGCTGGATGCGTAGACTAGTGCGGAATACGCGAACTCGCTAGCAATACGCGCAACAGAATACGTGAAGTTGTAAACAAGTTTCGTTCATTTTATAATGAGGAAAGTTTTTATGACGGTAACTTAGTTTTTGCTTTAAAAATTTGTTTACAGTTATTAAAATAATATTTAACTGACTAAGAATGAGAATAAACGATAGGAATTTTTATTTTGCCTATCCTCTACCTATGATAGACGACAGGCAGGTCCAATATTTTTATCGTAGTGGATACCGGCTGCGCCGGCATCCACTACTCAAAATATTGAACCTGCCTGTCGTCTATCACACGGTAGAGGATAGGCAAAATAAAAATTCCTATCGTTTATTCTCTAAGTCACGGTAGAGGATAGTAAAAACAAAAATTCATATCGTTTATTCTCTAATTATGTTGTTGTTGTTGTTTTAGTTTTGGTTTTGTTTTGTTGGCCAGGAAGATTAATTTTAAAGTAGGTGTAAATCAAAATGTTGATTCAAAATACCTCCACGTCTGATTGAACACTTGTGGGACCAGCTTTGTCGTGCTGTGCGTGCCAGAGTAGCCAATATAACCACATTGGATGATCTGCGACGAATCCTGGTTGAAGAATGGAATGCCATGCCACAGCAATGTGTGACCAGACTGGTGAGCAGTATGAGGAGGAGGTGCCAGACTGTTGAGGCTGACTAGTGTTGATTGAGCACAGGATAATTGTCAATTTGACACCTTCTGTTTGAGACCCCACTACATTCACAAGACGTGTACTCAGTCGTGAAAATGTGATTGTGTCAAATAAGGGGGTCATTGTAACTTTAATAAATTAGCTGTTCGTTGATATGCAACAAGATATGAACATTCACATATACAACTTATTTTAGTTCATTTGTTTGTTTTTTGTGTGTATTTGTTGCGAATCCAGGTGTTTTACTCGCTTGTGGACACTCTTGGAATCGTCAACGTCGCTTCACACTCAGCACTTTCCGTGATTTTGGCATCGGCAAATCCAGATTCCAAGACCAAATCTCAACTGAAACCGAACAAGTCATCAAAGAACTCACCAAATATCAAACGAATCCAGTGGATCCGCATAGGATTCTAACCATAGCTGTATCTAACATTATCTGTTCAGTTGTGTTTGGGCAAAGATTTGAGTATTGTGACGAACGATTTCAAGAACTTTTACGCAACCTTGATGCGAGTATTGAGGCATCTGCATCAGGTGGTTTATTGCATTTTGTACCATTAGTAGCTCACTTCTTTCCTACCTTCAAAAGGACCACCATACAAACGACGGCACGTTTAGTTCATTTTGTAAACGAAATCGTGAATGAACATAGAAATAATTTTGATTGTGAGAATTTTAAAGATTATATAGACGTATTTCTGAATGAAATCAATATGAATAACACCAGTGAAAACGAAGGCAGTATCATTTCTTTGTCAGAAGAAAACTTAATTCATTCTGTCGTGCAATTATTCGTCGCTGGCTCTGAAACTACTGTCACCACACTCCGTTGGTGTTTCCTGTACATGATAGCATACCCAGACATCCAAAGTCGTGTACAAGATGAAATTGACTCAGTCGTTGGGAGGAAATCTTTTCCAAAAGTGAACGATAAATTGCCCTTTACAGAAGCTACTATCATGGAAGTCCAACGAATCGCCAGTATTGTACCTCTTGGTGTACCTCATATTGCAGCGACGGATACGACTTTACGTGGATATTTTATTCCAAAAGGAACAATGATTATGCCCAATCTTTGGGCTATTCATCATAATAAGGATAAATGGGATGAACCAGAAAAGTTCAAACCTGAGCGATTTCTGGATAGCAATGGAGATTTGTGTCATCAAACCGAATATGTACCGTTTAGTACAGGTAAATGGTGTTGAATACTACGCCAGAAAATTATCCTTACACTTGGGAAAAAATTATAAATTTCAAACTAAACCCTATACCCGAAAGGATTCAAACAAGCGCAACAAAGAGGCGGCACAATTTTCTCAGTCAAGCTTTATAGCAGTAAGTTTTTGTTTCAGTTTTTTTCTGCTCTGTACTTTTCACAACTTTTATTTCATTTTTCAGTTCTTTTGTTTCAGGTTTCTTTTGTTCCTTTTGTTTTAAATTTGAATTTAAAAAAAGCGCGCATAAATGAGCCACCCACCACTCTGAAACCAGAAGTCTAGTCCGTGGATTTTTGAAAAGGCAAGTTTGCCACTTTTAAAACTGGACCCTCGTGTAATAAAATGCTTGTAACTTTACTTTATGAGGTCACATTGGATTCAATGTGGTGTCATAATGTGCATCTATTAAAAAAATTCTCAAATATGGTTTAGTTTTAAAATGAGGAATTTTTTCAAGTGTAAGAATACTTTTGGCGCATTATATAACATTAACATGTATATATAACATTAATTGGATATGTGTGTGAGGTGTGTGGGGTGTGTGGGGTGTGGGGTATACGGGGGTGTGGGTGTTATTTGTGTGGGGATGGGACACAGTGTCATCGACCCTATATCTTCATGGGAGAAATCGCCATGGTAGGTTGAATCCACAGCCACGATTGGCCATTTGGTTCAGACCTTTGAAGCTCTTTGAGACGAATAACTAGTCGAGGGACATGACTAAGGTTACTCACAATAGCCATGTAATTGATCTTGGTTGTGCGTGAATAAGCTTGTATACCCCATTGAAGTCAATGGTCATCGACTTTTATACTGCCTAGTAGTGAGTGCAGCTGTACTACACGATGTAGTCTATACAGGACCAACGCAATATAAAATTAGAGTTTTGGTCCGATTTTGAGTTCAAAGCGCACGGCCAATTTTCAAAGCGCATTCTAGCGACCATCATATCTGTTCAACACGTATTTTCAAGTGTATGAGACCACATCTGGTTTCTTGAGAAAAATTCATTTACGGGAGATATTCATCATTTTCTAACCCGGTATCCGAAGATTTTCGTCTGATATCAAAATCGTGCATAGCAATTCACGTGTATCGATCCCGTGTATTCATTTTAGTGTCTCTGCTACACCAAATAATTATTAGCCAGGCGGTGTCGGTGTGTGGGAGAGTGTGTGTTCAAATTTACTATTAAATTTGGCTATAATTAAATACATTGTACAATGTATACACATGGTGGGGTGAGCTATTAACCAAGTGATTAGTTTTGTTTTGTAAATGAAGACATGAGCACAAGAAAACCGTAAGTCCATATTTGGCATTTTGAGATATGATCGTTTAAACTTTTAAAAATAAGATAATTTAAAAACCAAAAAAGCCATAATATTGACACTTCTCAGGTACATGAGTATAAGCAAGAAGAATCATTTTGTATATCAACCAAATAAATATCTGTAATATTGATCGATATTGATCGATTTATCAATTTTGAACTTACGGTCTTCTTGCGCTCGGATTGAAATAAAAGCTTATAACTAAAAATTGAATGCAGATGTTGGAAATATTTAACCATATTGGTAATCTATGTGCAAAGACGTGCAATTTGACACTTTTTTTTTTAATTTTAAGGTTGTTTTAACATTTGACCTCAGTTGATCTTTAACCGGAAGTGACCCTCTAATTCATTCACCGAGCTCAAAATGTATGATAAATTATATACTTTCATAATCGTGTTGATGAGACGAGTAATTTGACATGCCTCTTGACGACATTGGACAATTTTTCATTTTTGACCCCTCTTGAAACCTCACGTGACCCCTATGGGGATGGGCCAAATGTCAAAAAAATTGTCAAAATTTTTGTCTTCATCCAATAACTTCAAAACCACCAGTAACTCTATTTCGTTAAAAGTGGACTTACAGTTTTCTTGCGCTCATGTCTTCAAATACTGACTTATTATCGTTTGTTCATATTTTGAAACAGGTAGACGCGCTTGTCTGGGAGAAAACCTGGCCAAGATGGAGTTATTTGTGTTCTTTACGCATCTCTTACATCAGTTCTCCTTCTGGAAGTCAGACGAGTCTCCTCCGATTACATTTGAGAGTACTATAGCCGCAACCAACGCACCTCTTCCGTTTAAACTAATCGTAACAAAACGGTAAAAGTGATGTTGCTAAATCATAATTTTTTACAATCATAAAAAAAAACAGATTTCTGATTTCTTTTATAAGAAGCGAAGGTGTGATATATTGCAAGAGATAAGACGAAAAGCGGCGTGATAACATTCTGAAATGTTAGTCAATGTTGGATTATATTGAGTCTGTCCGTATAAACAATCTCACGAGTCGAGTCATGGTCAGGATTTGCTCGGCCATTGCTGGGTCCCCGCTGCACCAAACTGGTGTTTTGACCGCCCAGTTGTGCGAATAAAAGCCGCCTAACGCCTAGAGAAGATGCAAGGACGAGGAGGGTTAATAGAATTATATATATATAATAGAGATAAATTCGCAGGTAATCCCGTCGCATCTATTCATACATAGTCCTTTTGTTCGCAAGTACTAGACATCCATTTGAAGTAGCGTTTGATATGGTATGACTTTATTTTCTTTGTACCGCACGTAAAAGGCAATAGACCATGTAGAAGCTATTGTGTTGTAAACTTTCATCATTCTTTTGTCTACGTGTGTTTTCGCCGCAGTTGTAAAACGGCTGATGGAATGTAGTTTAAAATTCCCGCCAAAGCCGAATCATTTCACATTTTGGGTGCATTGAAGCCGACAGGACCCAGTTATGGCTGCCAGTGAAGTGTAGGATTGCATGAAATGAGATTCGTCTATATGAACACTTAAATTAATTACAAATATTTTCTTACTTGTATGTAGTATATTTGAAGTTCATTTATTAGTGTACTGGAATAATGGGGGAAATGTAAAAAAATATATTTTTAAAAAACATTTCCATACAATCGAGATAAAACGATAAATTAAAATATATCTAACGTCACTTGAACGTGGTGCTCAACAAATGTCATTTGAGGTAACCACATTGTATTTGGATATCTTGAATATCTCGGATTGCCCAAGGGTGACGATTTTACACCCCCTAGAATCTTATTCTACAACACTCAAAGATCATTTATCAGCAAAAAATCAAACTTTAACTGTCTAAAACGCTATAGTTATTTATTATGATACCTTTTGTCACTAAAACGCCCTTTGAATGCTATTTCCGAGTTACGTGGCGGCCATCTTGAATATCTCGGATTGCCCAAGGGTGACAATTTTACACCCCCTAGAATGTTATTCTACACCACTCAAAGATCATTTATCAGCAAAAACCCAAACTTTAACTGTCTAAAACACTATAGTTATTTAGTATGATACCTTTTGTCACTAAAACTCCATTTGAATGCTATTTCCGAGTTATGTGGCGGCCATCTTGAATATCTCGGATTACCCAAGGGTGACAATTTTACACCAATTAGAATCTTATTCTACACCACTCAAAGATCATTAATCAGCGAAAAAACACAACTTTAACTGCCCAAAACACTATTGGGTATGATACCCTTTGTCACTCAAAAATTGAAATTTTGAATGCTATTTCAGAGTTACGTGGCGACCATCTTGAATATCTCGGATTGCCCAAGGGTGACGATTTTACACCCCGTATAATCTTATTCTACACCACTCAAAGATCAATAATCAGCAATAAAACAAACTTTAACTGCCAAAACCATCTAACCCCAAAAATATGGTGTTTGCAGCCGGACTATATCTAACGTCACTTGAGCGTGGGGCTCAACAAATGTCATTTGAGGTAACCACATTGCATTTGGATAGGTTCGAATCTTTTCAAACAAATAATAGCAAAGCCGAATTTGCATTTTATCTATGAGGTTGGGCTGCATTTGATGGTTGAGAGCATGTTTTCGTTCATTTATTAGTTTCGAACAAAGAAAGACGTTATAATTATTATATCATAATATTATATCATATTATATTATATTATATTATATTATTTTATATTATATTATATTATATTATATTATATTATATTATAATTATTATATTATATTATATTATATTATATTATATTATATTATATTATATTATATTTTCATTTATTTACTTTCAAATTCCCTAAAATCGCACAAAGAAGAAAAGCATAAACATAAGGCGTGTGAGGGAAATACATCCTATCATTGCATGGGATGACCCCATCCCAATTCCATGCAAAAGATGGGGTATGTGTCAGTAGCCGACGCTTCACTCCATCTTTTTACTATTAGAACTATATGCTATATGTATCTCATGTCTGTAAAGATGGAGTAAGGATCGGGACAGGCCCAGAGGATGATTTAAGGAAGCCACATCATGCACTGTAAAAGTGTTATCACTCGAGTTTCAACTGCCACTTTACTTTTCAAATCCCATTCTATGCTTTAGAATTGTGTGTGTGTGTGTCATTATTACTTGGTCGAATCTATATAAATAAAAGGAAGTCGCTAAATCTTGTCCAGAAGCAGGCTCCGAGATGCTTTCACTTTCAGCTCTGATTTATTCGTACATTGATCGGGTACATATTGCCATTAAACCATCTGACGTTCATTTTGCAAAACTATTCAATCACTATGGAAATAAAAAAAAAATGGTCGGTTGCTAGGCCGTTGAGGTCAATAACCTTATGGGTCAGGTCATGACAGCAAACGCGTCAAATGCAAGAGATGTCCAACACGCGCGGTATGTGCGTGTCACGCACCTGCGTGTACACGGCACCATGGTTTCACACGCATTGCGGCGCATGGTATGGACGCACTTAATGTTGGCTTACCGCGCGTAGGCCTACGCTTTTGTGACTGACTGCTTCTCTGAGACAGTGGCGGATCCAGGAATTTGGGAAAGGGGGGGAGGGGGAACACTCGATTTTTTTGTCGTGCGCCGTGCGGCCGGCTGTGTCCCCTCAGAATTGGAAACTTGGTCAAAGTTTTGAAGCCATTTCGGGGGATCATTGGGTGTAAGCTGATGAAAAGGGGGTGGGGGGATGGGGTCATCGAGTGACAGATTTGCAAAAAAATCCACTCATTTCAGAGGGAATGTTAAAATGTAGCCAACAGAGTCGTTCAACTGTTCAGTATAGCCCGAAAAGGTTAATGTTAGGGGGTGGGTGAGCCCACGTTGGAACTTGAAAGTCCACATTTTGGAGATTCTGCGGCCCCCGCAAAGAAATTCTGGCTATAATGTAGGCCTAGCTATTAACAACACGGGCTCGCTTAAAATGTTTTGCTGCAACTTTTAAACATGTTGCTTACATGTGTTTTTTACCATTATAACCCGAAATTGAAACGTTTTCTAGCAACCTCTTCTAACATTAATGTTTTATGTTTGTTGGGATAAAGTTAAAATCAACCATTTTGTCACGAGCTGTTTCAAAAGAAATCTGAGGGATTGAGTGAGTAACAACATTATCACAGGTTCACTTAAAGTTTAGCTTCTTTAATATGACAGGAGCTAACATATGATTATCAAGCTAATCTACACCAAGACACCATGATTATCATCACCGTTTACCATGTTTACTAACCACCCCGGTTACTAACCGCTCCCGTTTACTCAACTAGCGGGGACCCGCGCGAAGCGCGGGTCTCCCGCTAGTTTAGAATAAAAGTGATGTATGCATAAAGGATAATTCACACCTTATGTAGATAACATAAAATGTGAAATCAACAAGCATTTTGAATGCGTTTTTAATGTAAATATGTGACTTGTCATGTCAAAAACAGATACTTTTGGGCAGGTTATCAATTTTGAGGTTTTTACATATTATAAATATAATAGACATATTTTCCTCCACAACGCTGTTTTCCCAAATGTAATCGGACATTTCTAAGCGAAGATATTGAGTTCGTAAGTTAGTATCATAAAATTGGAAATTGAGATATCGGCCTTTCAAAATATTATTTACAATTTTGGGAATAGGAATTACCTTTAAAAATGTCTCAAAAAAATACAAGATGACTGTTATATTCCGGTCTGAAACTATCAGACAATATTTTAAACATTCATAACCTCACAAATTCGCAACAAACCCAAATTGTGAAAAAATCACATATATCTGCCTATTATGCCTATCCGGAGACCTAGCGCCTATTTTCTTATCAAATGAATTGGAGTCATTCTCTCATAAATATGTATGAAGGGAAATAGTGTCACTACTCTTCACATGTAGTGTATTTTATTTATTTATTTATTGCATCATATTTACCCAGGGTGGCCCGATCAGCTAAAATGCTGTTCTTACACGGGGCCCTGCATAATATTAAAAAACATACAGATACATGAGTATTATAATAAAGCATAAACATATAAATCAAAATTTAAATAGAGTATACCAATTTAAAAGTACTTAAACTAATACAATGTTAGGAACAAATCATTACAAAGTACTGCTAATATTGGTAACTCAACATGGCACAAAATTATAAGCAAATATATTGCACAAATCTGAATCAAAAGCAAACTCATATTGAACTCGTATTCTCCTATCACCCTCAAATATCCGCCACTGCACTACTCCCCACATAACATTATCGTCCTCATATCCCCACTACCGCACAAACATACACATCCCACACTACTTCACCCCTCACGTAAAAACTCACACCCTATACACTCACCCCCACACACCCACACACACACACACCCACCCCCTACACCCACATAATTATATACAAACATAAAATGAAGATACTGTTTATCATGATGTTTTGTGCGCATCAACCATGATGAAATAATTAACAATTAAATAACATATAATAAGATACAAATAACAACCAAATTCATCAACATTAACCAAAATATACGATATACTCTTAATGCAAAATAGACCAATATTGGTCCTAAAGCAACAAATGTTATGTTCATCATATATTGTACATGTGCTTAAAACATTGAATACTTGGTGACTTTCTGATGTCAAGATTAATTTTGTTCCATACTTGAACACCACTATAGGATAATGAAGACTTGAAATATCCAGTACCATTGCCATTGGAACATGGTGGTAACGCCAGCAGATCAGCTGCGGCTTGTCTCGTATTAACACAATGTCTATCTGAAATATAATTGAATTTTGAAGAGAGATATGATGGAGCCAAACCATTTAGAGATTTATACATCAATAAAGCCTTAAAATAGTTACAACGGTCTTGAAGTGACTTCCATCCTAACATTGGAAACATAATATCAGATGAAGTTAGATAATTAACACTTAATATAATTCTGGCCCAAGTTTTTGTAATACACTGAGTTTATGGACATCCTCGTTGTATCTATCAAACCCGCCAAAAATCGCTTGCCCCCCCCTCTAGGCTTGCCAAAAATCGCCCTCCCCCCTCTCGGCACGCCAAAAAATCTTTGCCCCCCCCCTTTACACATGCCCAATTTTTGGGATCCCAATTTGCAAACCTTAAATGGTCTAGATATGTGTTGCGAGCGTAGCGAGCAGGAAAATGTGCATAAAGCGTTTCCCTATTGTTTTCCTAAGCCTTTTTAGAGCGTTTTATTTAACAGGTGCCCCATAAATGTGTGCCAAAATCGCCTGCCCCCCTCTCGGTTGGCCAAAATTGCTTGCCCCCCCCATTTCGGCTCGCCAAAATGTCTCCCCCCCATTTTACCCTCCCCAGGGCTCATAATTATTGCACAGCCCCTAAGTCGAAGTCAATTTAAAACCATGTTCCCATGAGCACTCCTCTTGGTTTCTCTTATTCTTCATAAATCGAGGATGATCAAAGTGGACTTACAAGTAACATAATTGAGTGCCCCAGTATAAAAACGGCCCATGGCGAATTTTTGAAAAATAGAGGGCGCCGTTGAAAAATGTCAAAGGTCACCAAATGTCATCCATACAAACATAACACATCATGAATGTAACTCGGGAAAGTTGTCAATTTAATCTTTTATAAGCATCAAATTTCTTATGTATTTTATTGAACATTCGTTCATTTACAGTGCCGATTTCTCCCAATGACGAAAAATGTGCCATGGGCCGTTTTTATACTGGGCCACTCAATTCAAAAGAAATATAATTATTATGAAACGTGCTGGACAAGACTATCTTGTATACTTTATACATGTCTCTTTTCTTTGCTTTCTTACGGGCCCGCTGTTCTCTTTTTCTTTGCTTTTTACGGCCGTAAAAGAGCAAAGAAAATTATATGTACCCATAAAAGCAAAGAAATAGATTTTAAAATTGACCCATAAAACAGATAAAAAGCAAAGAAAAAAAGATAGTATGGGCCCGTAAAAGTAAAGAAAACAAACCTCGTGTTGTAGTCGAGACCGGCATAGCCGAGACTAAGACCGAGACCGAGACCAGGCAGTCCGCGAGATCGAGACCAAGACCGAGACCAGCTGGTCCGAGACCGAGACCAAGACCGAGACCGGCAGGTCCGAGACCAAGACCGAGACCGAGGCCGGGCTTGAAAGTAATATCATTAATAAATGATATAGCTATCTCGGTGACTGGTACATGACGGGTCATATAACCCATTTTTAGTGCTAGCTTTTTAAGCAAAGATAACAGAATTCAATTATTTTTCAAAACATTTGATCTAAAACAAGAGATATAATTAAAGCGGTTCAAATGACCCATTAGTAGCATCGAAATGAAAATATTGGGCAGTGGCGTAGATTTCTTTTTAAAATTTGGGTGGGGGATTGGGGCTGGAAACAAATTCTTAAAGTATAGTGAATCCAGCCCCTTTTGGCAACCAGTTTATGGTATAAATGAGCGTGAAGCGAACAAAAAATTGTGCCATATTGAAGCTAAAATGATGAAATATAGAATAAAAGTGGAACAAATAATTATGTGCGTGAAGCGCGCAAAAATTGGCATTTTTGGGGCTAAAATGACCAAATATGAGGTTAATTTGGTCAGAATCCTACATAATGTGGACTTTGGGAATGATTTTAAAATAATAATTATCAAAAATATTATTAAAATATTGTCTTAATATTATTGTTAACTGTTTTCTGCCAAATGTTAATGTTAAATGTGGGTTTTTTTTCAACTATACAATAACAATACGTACTAGTTCAACAAAATCTGTAACGTTATTGTAACTTGAATATTATGAAAACTCTTCATAACCGTTACTAGAATGTACACATTTGTAAGAGCCCAATACGTAACAAAATCCCAGTACGTATCAATTTGATACGTATTGGGCTCAACCTCTTCTACCTAGAACAAAAAGTGGCAAAAAATAATTCATCCCGCCCAATACGTAACAAAACTAAAATTTGATTAAAATTACTTTATTCATACTCCCTCCCTCTGTAGTGGTTTTTGTTACGTATTGGGCTCTATACATTTTTTGTTACGTATTGGGCTCCGGTTGTTTTTCAAGCAAATTATGGATATTATGTGCATGTGTTTTATAGAAGTACTTTATATTGACCCAGTAACTCATTTTGAGTCTTTCTAGAACAAAATATTTGACAGTGTTTTATCTCTAGACTTGGAATTTATTTGTTACGTATTGGCCTCTGGTTATTTTAAAAGGACATTATCATGATTAAATGCATGTTTTTGTTATAGAATAACTTTATATTGACTCAGTAAATCCTTTTGAGTCATTTTGAGTCTTTCTAGAAAAAAATTTTGACAGTGTTTTTTCTCTAGACTTAGAATTTTTTTTGTTACGTATTGGGCTCTGGTTATTTTTAAAGCAAATTATGGGTTTTAGGTGCATGTTTTTGTTATAGAATTACTTTATATTGACTCAGTAAATCCTTTTGAGTCATTTTGATTCTTTCTAGAAAAAAAATTTTGACAGTGTTTTTTCTCTCTAGACTTAGAATTTTTTTGTTACGTATTGGGCTCTGGATATTTTTAAAGCAAATTATGGGTTTTAGGTGCATGTTTTTGTTATAGAATTACTTTATATTGACTCAGTAAATCCTTTTGAGTCATTTTGAGTCTTTCTAGAAAAAAAAAAATTTGACAGTGTTTTTTCTCTAGACTTAGAATGTTTTTGTTACGTATTGGGCTCTGGTTATTTTTAAAGCAAATTATGGGTTTTAGGTGCATGTTTTTGTTATAGAATTACTTTATATTGACTCAGTAAATCCTTTTGAGTCATTTTGAGTCTTTCTAGAAAATTATTTTTTACAGTGTTTTTTCTCTAGACTTTTTGTTACGTATTGGTCTCTGGTTAATGTGGTGATTAGTTGCATTTTTTGTTTGCTATAAACTTACTTTATATTGACCCGGTAACTCATTTTGAGTCATTTTGAATAATTCTAGAACAAAGCTGATTATGGTTATTAGGTGCATGTTTTTGTTATAGAATTACTTTATATTGAGTCAGTAACTCATTTTGAGTCATTTTTAGTCTTCTAAAAAAAAAATTTGACAGTGTTTTTTCTTTAGACATAGAATTTTTCTTGTTACGTATTGGGCTCTGGTTATTTTTAAAGCAAATTATGGTTATTAGTGCGTGTTTATGTTATAGAATTACTTTATATTGACCCAGTAACTCATTTTGAGTCATTTGTGACTCTTTCTAGAGTCATTTTGAGTATTTTAGAACAAAATATTTGTCAGTGTTTTTCGGCTGGATTTTTTTTTGTTACGTATTGGGCTCTATACATTTTTTATGCGTTTTGGAGGTTAAACTGTCGGAAAAGCTCTTTTATCCGGATTTTTTCGCATATATGGACATGACCTGACCTCCGGTTAATATTTATCGAAGAAAGAAAAAAAAAAAAATTCGAGTGGGTCTAATTTTTTGTTACGTATTGGGCTCTATACATTCTTTATGCGTTACACGGTCGGTAAAGCTCATTTATCCGGATTTTTCGCATATATGGACATGACCTGACCTCCAGTTAATATTTATCGAACAAAGAAAAAAATTCGAGTGGGTCTAATTTTTTGTTACGTATTGGGCTCTTTACATTTCTATGTGTTTTGGACACTGTCGGAAAAGCTCTTTTATCCGGATTTGTTCGCATATATGGAAATGACTTGACCTCCGGTTAATATTTATCGAAGAAAGAAAACAATTCGAGTGGGTCTAATTTTTTGTTACGTATTGGGCTCCATACATTTTTTATGTGTTTTGGAGGTTACACTGTCGGAAAAGCTCTTTTATCCGGATTTTTTCGCATATATGGACATGACTTGACCTCCGGTTAATATTTATCGAAGAAAGAAAACAATTCGAGTGGGTCTAGATTTTTGTTACGTATTGGGCTCTATACATTTTTTATGTGTTTTGGAGGTTACACTGTCGGTAAAGCTCTTTTATCCGGATTTTTTCGCATATATAGACATGAGCTGACCTCCAGTTAATATATATCGAAGAAAGAAAAAAATTCGAGTGGGTCTAATTTTTTGTTACGTATCTTTACATTTTTTATGCGTTTTGGAGGTTACACTGTCGGAAAAGCTCTTTTATCCGGATTTTTTCGCATATATGGACATTACCTGACCTCCATTTAATATTTATCGAAGAAAGAAAAAAATTCGAGTGGGTCTAATTTTTTGTTACGTATTGGGCTCTATACATTCTTTATGCGTTACACGGTCGGTAAAGCTTTTTATCCGGATTTTTCGCATATATGGACATGACCTGACCTCCAGTTAATATTTATCGAACAAAGAAAAAAAATTCGAGTGGGTCTAATTTTTTGTTACGTATTGGGCTCTTTACATTTTTTATGTGTTTTGGAGGTTACACTGTCGGTAAAGCTCTTTTATCCGGATTTTTTCGCATATATGGACATGAGCTGACCTCCATTTAATATTTATCGAAGAAAGAAAAAAATTCGAGTGGGTCTAATTTTTTGTTACGTATTGGGCTCTATACATTCTTTATGCGTTACACGGTCGGTAAAGCTCTTTTATCCGGATTTTTCGCATATATGGACATGACCTGACCTCCAGTTAATATTTATCGAAGAAGGAAAAAAATTCGAGTGGGTCTAATTTTTTGTTACGTATTGGGCTCTTTACATTTTTTATGTGTTTTGGAGGTTACACTGTCGGAAAAGCTCTTTTATCCGGATTTTTTCGCATATATGGAAATGACTTGACCTCCGGTTAATATTTATCGAAGAAAGAAAACAATTCGAGTGGGTCTAATTTTTTGTTTCGTATTGGGCTCTTAGGGTTTTTGTGTGTTTTGGAGGTTACACTGTCGGAAAAGCTCTTTTATCCGGATTTTTTCGCATATATGGAAATGACTTGACCTCCGGTTAATATTTATCGAAGAAAGAAAAAATTCGAGTGGGTCTAATTTTTTGTTACGTATTGGGCTCTTTACATTTGTTATGCGTTTTGGAGGTTACACTGTCGGAAAAGGTCTTTTATCCGGATTTTTCGCATATATGGAAATGACTTGACCTCCGGTTAATATTTATCGAAGAAAGAAAACAATTCGAGTGAGTCTAATTTTTTGTTACGTATTGGGCTCTATACATTTTTGATGTGTTTTGGAGGTTACACTGTCGGAAAAGCTCTTTTATCCGGATTTTTTCGCATATATGGAAATGACTTGACCTCCTGTTAATATTTATCGAAGAAAGAAAACAATTCGAGTGGGTCTAATTTTTTTTACGTATTGGGCTCTATACATTTTTTATGTGTTTTGGAGATTACACTGTCGGAAAAGCTCTTTTATCCGGATTTTTTCGCATATATGGACATGACCTGACCTCCATTTAATATTTATCGAAGAAAGAAAAAAATTCGAGTGGGTCTAATTTTTTGTTACGTATTGGGCTCTATACATTATTTATGTGTTTTGGAGATTACACTGTCAGAAAAGCTCTTTTATCCGGATTTTTTCGCATATATGGACATGACCTGACCTCCATTTAATATTTATCGAAGAAAGAAAAAAATTCGAGTGGGTCTAATTTTTTGTTACGTATTGGGCTCAATACATTCTTTATGCGTTACACGGTCGGTAAAGCTCTTTTATCCGGATTTTTCGCGTATATGGACATGACCTGACCTCCAGTTAATATTTATTGAACAAAGAAAAAATTCGAGTGGGTCTAATTTTTTGTTACGTATTGGGCTCTTTACATTTTTTATGCGTTTTGGAGGTTACACTGTCGGAAAAGCTCTTTTATCCGGATTTTTTATCATATATGGACATGACTTGACCTCCAGTTAATATTTATCGAAGAAAGAAAAAAATCGAGTGGGTCTAATTTTTTGTTACGTTATGCGTTTTGGAGGTTACACTGTCGGAAAAGCTCTTTTATCCGGATTTTTTCTCATAATGGACATGACTTGACATCCGGTTAATATTTATTGAAGAAAGAAAAAAATTCGAGTGGGTCTAATTTTTTGTTACGTATTGGGCTCTTTACATTTTTTATTCGTTTTGGAGGTTACACTGTCGGCAAAGCTCTTTTATCCGGATTTTTTCTCATATATGGACATGACTTTATCTCCGGTTAATATTTATTGAAGAAAGAAAAAAATTCGAGTGGGTCTATTTTTTTGTTACGTATTGGGCTCTATACATTTTTTATGCGTTTTGGAGGTTACACTGTCGGAAAAGCTCTTTTATCCGGATTTTTTTCGCATATATGGACATGACCTGACCTCCATTTAATATTTATCGAAGAAAGAAAAAAATTCGAGTGGGTCTAATTTTTTGTTTCGTATTGGGCTCTATACATTTTTATGTGTTTTGGAGGTTACACTGTCGGAAAAGCTCTTTTTCCGGTTTTTTTCGCATATATGGACATGACCTGACCTCCATTTAATATTTAGCGAGGAAAGAAAAAAAATCGAGTGGGTCTAATTTTTTGTTACGTATTGGGCTCTATACATTCTTTATGCGTTACACGGTCGGTAAAGCTCTTTTATCCGGATTTTTTCGCATATATGGACATGACCTGACCTCCATTTAATATTTATCGAAGAAAGAAAAAATTCGAGTGGGTCTAATTTTTTGTTACGTATTGGGCTCTATACATTTTTATGTGTTTTGGAGATTACACTGTCAGAAAAGCTCTTTTATCCGGATTTTTTCGCATATATGGACATGACCTGACCTCCATTTAATATTTATCGAAGAAAGAAAAAAAAATTCGAGTGGGTCTAATTTTTTGTTACGTATTGGGCTCAATATATTCTTTATGCGTTACACGGTCGGTAAAGCTCTTTTATCCGGATTTTTCGCGTATATGGACATGACCTGACCTCCAGTTAATATTTATTGAACAAAGAAAAAAATTCGAGTGGGTCTAATTTTTTGTTACGTATTGGGCTCTTTACATTTTTTATGCGTTTTGGAGGTTACACTGTCGGAAAAGCTCTTTTATCCGGATTTTTTCTCATATATGGACATGACTTGACTTCCGGTTAATTTTTTTCGAAGAAAGAAAAAAAAATCGAGTGGGTCTAATTTTTTGTTATTATGCGTTACACGGTCGGTAAAGCTCTTTTATCCGGATTTTTCTCATAATGGACATGACTTGACATCCGGTTAATATTTATTGAAGAAAGAAAAAAATTCGAGTGGGTCTAATTTTTTGTTACGTATTGGGCTCTTTACATTTTTTATTCGTTTTGGAGGTTACACTGTCGGCAAAGCTCTTTTATCCGGATTTTTTCTCATATATGGACATGACTTTATCTCCGGTTAATATTTATTGAAGAAAGAAAAAAAATTCGAGTGGGTCAAATTTTTTGTTACGTATTGGGCTCTATACATTTTTATGCGTTTTGGAGGTTACACTGTCGGAAAAGCTCTTTTATCCGGATTTTTTCGCATATATGGACATGACTTGACCTCCGGTTAATATTTATCGAAGAAAGAAAACAATTCGAGTGGGTCTAATTTTTTGTTTCGTATTGGGCTCTATACATTTTTTATGTGTTTTGGAGGTTACACTGTCGGAAAAGCTCTTTTATCCGGATTTGTTCGCATATATGGACATGACCTGACCTCCATTTAATATTTATCGAATTATTATTATTATTATTATTAAAGCACATTTTCTATAGCGCTCTACAAATAACACAGCGCTTTTGCTCCAAAACAAAAACATAAGAAAAACAATATAAAAACAAAACAATAATTACACATTTGGAAAAAAGTACGTCTTCAGAAGCCGCTTAAAAGCAGCCGCAGATTCCGCTTCTCTGACATAAGGGACCGTTCATTATTTCTACCGGAGGGGGGCCGGGAGCAGACAGAAAATCACTGCCGAAAACTATATGACCCCCCCTTCTCCGATAATAAAAACCATATGACCCCCCCTCCGAGCTACATGAAAATCATATGACCCCCCCCCCACCAACCAAAATAGAAAGTATTGCTGTGGACGAGTGGGTTCTTTGTAATTTTGGTTACAGGGATGTGCCACACAGACCTTTGAATGCTGACTTTCTCACATCTGTACCATTTTTCATCACCATGTAGCAGTGATGTCAGTATGCATTTCATTTATAGGCACAGCTTCAAGTAGCTAGTGGACACTTAAAGCGCTGACGTATGCACACTCGCAATGACGCGCAATAGATGCGCGAATGGATCACTGCCACATATCAGGCTGGAAAATTATGCCTTTACTGTTTTTGCCACCCAGCTATCAGTATACCAATTTTTCACAAAAAGCACCTAAATTTACCATAATTGCAGTAATTCATGAATATTGGGCACTTTTCTCCAAATATTGGTCTTTACTGAAAAAGGACCCCAAAATCGTGGCACATCCTCATATACCTTCAACTAGGTAGAACCCCACAGGGTATTTTAACTTGTTTTATTTATTTTTCTAAAATATTATTTATTTTACATGCATGTACACAGTTTTTGGTTCAAACTGCCACTCTGTGCTCCAGCTAGTACATGTAGATGTACTTCAATACCACAGGTCCCTGAACAAACCGCACAGTGATATTATCCATATGACTACATTTTGTTTGCACAAGAACAATCTTTCAAGTGGCAGGTTTGGAAACTTGGGGTCAAAATTATTGTAATTCATTAGTTTTATGTAATTAGGCTAAAATGGCTGTAAAACGAATTTATTTCATTTTTTAAGTTGTAATTTAATTCAATCATACAGAATATAAAAAATCAAATGAGTTTAATAAACTATCAAGCTGATTTATTAATTTTCAATCTCTTAAATTGTAAGTATGCATCAACTTCTCATACATGTTGATGCTGGGTGCAGTACATAGCTCCTTTTAGTGTAAAATGAATGAGTTGCAAAATCTTCTTCATCAGTATATTAAAAGGAATAAAAAGTAGTTTGCGACATCTTACCATAAATCAGTGATGTACAGTGGTGTAGATTTCTTTTTGACATTGGGGGGGGATGGGGTTGGAAAAAAAGTATAGTGAATCCAGCACCTTTTGGCAACAAAATAAGTTTATGGTACAAATGCGCGCGAAGCGCGTGAAATTTTTTGATATTTTGAAGCTAAACTGATGAAATATGGTGCAAAAGTGGAATAAATGTGCACGAAGCGCGCAGAAAATTGCACTTATGAGGCTAAAATGGACAAATATGTGGTCAGAAACCTATTCAGGCGTCAACATTGGGGGGATGATTGTATGGAGCATTCCCCCGGCAAAATATTGGGGAGATCTACTCCTATGGTGATGTATTGATCGGACTCAAGTCCACTTTTTGCCGGACTCGGACACAAACAGACTCGGTTCGGCTCAAACTTGGACACAGAAGGTCCAATTAGATCCATGTAAAATGTGAAATGGCTAAAAATGTCAAAATAGATCTCAAATTTGATTCAAAATTTGTTGTCATATTTATCCAACATATCCACAAAATTATTTAGATTTATCTGTCACTTCCCAGAATCATTACTGTTATCGTTAATGAAATAATTGATAATTATACATATTTTAATTAATATTTTGACTATATAAAAATATCTAAAATTTCTTTCATGGAACTTTCTAATTCATTAAACTCTTGAAAGAGAGAAAACATGCACACCGACATGTACACTCCCATCCATAGGGCTAGGGTGGCTAGTGGTTTGTGTGTGTGTTCACTACTCAGTCATGTCAGTGGCAGTGGCAGTCACTGCACATTATGTCCGGAACATTTGTCCATCACACAACCATAATATAATTTCTGAATTAGTATTATTATTATTATGATGATGATGATGATGATGATGATGATGATGATGATGATGATGATGATGATGATGATGATGATGATGATGATGATGATGATGATGTTGATGATGATGGTGATGATGTTATTTTTCTATAATGTATTTGAATACATTGCCCAAGTTTACTGTCATGGTGGTTTGGGTGAGTCTTTGTAGTTGAACTAGGGTATGGAAATGACACCTGTGTGGGGTGGGGTTTGATAGTGGATGTGTATTGGGGGAGCGGTTTGGGGTTGTGTAGTTATCTTTTTTCATTGTAAAAGAACAAAGAAGAGTCTGACCACAGCACTGTGCAGCAGCTTGATTATTCTTAATTCTCTATTACGAAAATGGCAGTGTACATGTACCGGTATATTTATGAAATTGGTTCAAACTTCTCTTATTTCAGCCAATTTGTATTGTACATTTGGCAAATTAGAAGCAAAATCTAGAATTTTTCTCCATTTTTTGGAATGTTTTACCCAATGACCCATTTTTTCAAATTGTTATAATAAATTACTTACTTTTGGTGCAAATTTATGTCAATTCACACCGTGGCAGGTGAAAAACAGGTGAGGCCCGACTAGGACCAAAGTGTCGGCCGACATGCAAAGCGCAAATCTAATGGTCAGGGCTCCAGGGCAATGTTCCAGATGGGGTTCAGGGGCGAAGCCCCGGAAGCTCCAGGATTTTGAGATGCAAAACCATCTGACCCCCCCTTTCAATAACTAAAAACCATCTGACCCCCTTTTTGCCTGACAAAACCATCTGACCCCCCATGTATTCTCCCGGCCCCCCTCCGGTGGAAATAATGAACGGTCCCTAAACAGGGAGCTTGTTCCAGTACTGGGGCCCGAAAACGGCGAAACAGCAATCCCCGGCCCTTTTATTGGAGCGAACTGTATAGAGCCTTGTTTTGTCAGATGATGAGCGAAGCCTGCGACGAAGAAGAAAGAAAGAAAAAAAATTCGAGTGGGTCTAATTTTTTGTTACGTATTGGGCTCTATACATTCTTTATACGTTACACGGTCGGTAAAGCTCTTTTATCCGGATTTTTCGCGTATATGGACATGACCTGACCTCCAGTTAATATTTATCGAACAAAGAAAAAAATTCGAGTGGGTCTAATTTTTTGTTACGTATTGGGCTCTTTACATTTTTTATGCGTTTTGGAGGTTACACTGTCGGAAAAGCTCTTTTATCCGGATTTTTTCTCATATATGGACATGACTTGACCTCCAGTTAATATTTATCGAAGAAAGAAAAAAAAATCGAGTGGGTCTAATTTTTTTGTTACTTTATGCGTTTTGGAGGTTACACTGTCGGAAAAGCTCTTTTATCCGGATTTTTTCTCATAATGGACATGACTTGACATCCGGTTAATATTTATCGAAGAAAGAAAAAAAATTCGAGTGGGTCTAATTTTTTGTTACGTATTGGGCTCTTTACATTTTTTATTCGTTTTGGAGGTTACACTGTCGGCAAAGCTCTTTTATCCGGATTTTTTCTCATATATGGACATGACTTTATCTCCGGTTAATATTTATTGAAGAAAGAAAAAAATTCGAGTGGGTCTAATTTTTTGTTACGTATTGGGCTCTATACATTTTTTATGCGTTTTGGAGGTTACACTGTCGGAAAAGCTCTTTTATCCGGATTTTTTTGCATATATGGACATGACTTGACCTCCGGTTAATATTTATCGAAGAAAGAAAAAATTCGAGTGGTTCTAATTTTTCGTTACGTATTGGGCAGTATACTTTTTTTATGCGTTTTAGAGGTTACACAGTTGGAAAAGCTCTTTTATCGGGATTTTTTCGCATATATGGACATGACATGACCTCCAGTTAATATTTATCGAAGAAAAAAAAATTCGAGTGGGGGTCTAATTTTTTGTTACGTTATGCGTTTTGGAGGTTACCCTGTCGGAAAAGTTCTTTTATCCGGATTTTTTTCGCAAGGAGTTACTTGATTTGATCTCTAATTAATATTTATTTATTGAAGAAACAGGAAGTACCGACTATTTCTTTTAAAGGCGCATATTGGAATGTCATCTTTCCCTGGGTAAGATCTGACACCAGGCCAGCCCATGGCCCGAGGGTAACATGAGTATGTTTGTTTTACCTTGAAGGCAAGGATAGTCTTGCAAATATGGGCTAGGCCCTAGGAGTACAAGTTCACAGATTTTGTTATGTTATGCGTTTGGAGGTTTGCATGTCAAAAAATGGGGTTTGTAGGATTTTTTGGTTTCATGGTTCGACTTCATTTGATATCCCATTAATATTAATCATAGACAAAAATTATTCCATTTGTAGGTGTTAATGTACAAAAATTATTCAGTGATATTCTGATATTTTTTAGCGGCGAAGCCAGCTGAAGCAATACCCGTGTAACAAATCGCTTGTTAAAACCATAGTGCAGTTATGTCCACGACAAATTCACCGTGACCTTTCCAACCATAAACCCGCTTAGTGAAGATTAAACCGAGATATGCAGTACTAAACCATTATAGTAATCGATTGTCCAGTGCAAATTTATTACCACGTGATAATATAAATCCAAGACCGCTACGGTCGACTATTCCAATCGATAATGACGCTATTGACATGTACGGGCGGAGCTCCACTAACCGAGTTTTGGGGTATTTTGCAATGGTTTGCTGTCATTTACTCATCAAGGTGGTCCCCCGTTATTATAAGGACTATGCTAATGATTTAAAGATGACATGTAGAGAATAAACCATACTTAATTGACTAAGTTTGTACCTATTACGGTTTCGTGACACCCCTCTTCCAAATGCGACCAAGCCAGGGCTGTCCGGTGAAGCAAAATGTGCATTGGAATAACATGGGAGTTTGGATATAGATGGTAGGATTTCTTTCTCATACAAATGTATGGTCCCTCGTTATTGAAGCATGTACCGGGTCGAAAATTCAGAAATTTTGAAAAGAATAAGTAATTGAAACATAGAGCAAGTACTAAATCATAGCTTTTATACTTTTTGATATATGACGCTAACTAGTTCATCTCCTATATCTACAACACAGCGCTACCAGTAGGGGTCAATTGCCTATTGTGATTGCCCCTGTGTTGTGTACATACATGTAGGCAACAATAACTGCATGATGCACCGAATAAACTTTGAGATGAGTGTTGTGTGAGATGTGTTCAGTCCCACACAGTGTGTCCTGGGCTGTCCCACAATCTTGGTTCGGTTCCGTCTTTGGATAATGGAATGATACATAATTACATACGACCTATGAACAAAAAGTTCTGTAACCCCATTAACCCGCCCCAGTTTCAAATTCCGCTTCTAAAATAGGCCTACTCCGTGCCAAAAATCCATTCTTCTTTCTCCACAAATCAATGTCAATGATTACACACACTGTCGGATCATGCGGCGATCTTTTGTGCGTAATTATAGAGGGCCATGGGATTTACTTTATTTGAAGAAATCAAACAGCCCTAGAAATACAAATTGTAGTGTAATGATTGACAGACACTATTATTTCTTTTAATGAAAACAAATTGTAATCGAAAACCCAGTAACAAGTAACCAAACATTGAGCTGATTAATAATGTTACATAGTCTTCATTACCAGTCATTATCCACGGATCCGAGTGTAGAAGGGTCTAAAAGAAAGCCGGTGGACTGTGATGAAACGCGGGAATAAATTGCATAGAAGAACGAATAAAAGGAGAGAAAACGTAGAGATATAGGCCTAAACAAAGAAAGAACGTGATGGTTAACGTATAAAGAAGAGGGGAAGGAGAAAAGAGAAAACGGAGAGAGACAGGGCGGCCGTAAACAAAATGGACTCTGGTCGGACATAATGACCCCACCCCTTTAGAAGAAAAATGACAGCCCCGTGAGACCACCGCTTCCGAAATTTTATCGGCGCTTGATTCAATTTCGGACTGTATTTTGTGAAAATTTGGGTATAATATTTAGGCCTACATTGTTGACAAATATGAAAAGCACATGAGGCCAATTTCATGTTTAGCGTACAGTCCTTTTAGAAAACAGGACATTGACATGGCCCAAAATGGGGTTAATTTTAAGTCTAAAATAAACCAAAAGGAAATTGCAAACTGTATTTTTTTCACATTTCTGTCGACTGAGCAGGAGAGGGGAACTTGCCACTCTGCCCCAGGGCGATACTCCATTGGTGCTGATTTAGGGTGTGGTGCGGAGGGGTAATCGGACACGCACGTATTTTTTCAATGTTGCTAAATTATTACTTCAGTGTCTATTTCGTGTAATTGATCTTTTCGGTGAACCCATAAGCCTTTGCGATTACACCTGATATGTCGTCATTTGACTTCAGTACGCGTCAGGCCGATCCGAACATCGTTTAGCAAACATCGTTACTGCGATATTGTATATAAGTCGGCGTGACGTCAAGTAACGACATCTCAGGTGTACTCGCAAAGGCTTATGGGATTTACCGAAAAGAATTGGATGTTGGGATATGTTTTTAAACATAAGATACATTTTTATAACTGGTATTGTTGATGTTTGGTTACACATTTTATGTTGTTTCAGTTATAATATGCTAGCATATTAGGCCAAAAAAACTAAATTGTTGTCTTGCCCTCCCAAGCCTAAAATCTGGTGGTACAGCCGGCCGGATTGTTTTAACCAACTCAACCATTTGATACCTACTACAGGGTGTCCCAGAAAAAATTACCGGGCAGATGAATTTGGACGTAAGTCGAGAAATAGACATCAGAATTAGACAATCTAAAAATCAGTGTGCAGCCCATGCTATTCTGCATCTTATACGCTAATTTGACTGGAATCATTTGACTGATTGCGAAGAAATTAGCGATTACATAGCGCATACGTCAATTCACTTCATTCCAAGTTTGAAAGAAAGATCGTTCAACACAATGCGCACTAGTGGTTAACTGTCAATGGGCTTCATATTTTGTTCGGTGAAATCCTTTTCGTTCTTTTTAAATAATTTGTTTCTTGCAAAACATTTCATTAGGGTTTGTTCAAATTTGAAAACTTGCATGATAAAGAAAGCTTGCATGCGCATGTAAGATGATGATCGGTACTTTTTTCGTTAATGTTCATAAATGTTGCAAAAATATAATAGCATAAAGAATTCCATCTGGCTTAAAAAAATTCTCACACACAATAATGTTTTTTGGGATATTTCCAAGAAATTGTAATGCAAATTTAAAAAAATTTAAAACACCAACATTAATGTTACATGGTGTCATAAATCACACGTAAAGCTGAAAAAACTTGTTCATTGTCATTCTTGGTTGTAATGTTTTTTGCACAACCTAAAGAATTAAAGTTGGGAAGCTGTCAGTTGCAGAAAAAAGTTTTCTCAGAAAAATGTTATTCATCTTCAGTGAAAGCATGAATTACATAACACCGTCGGATTATAAAATAGATTGTGTGGACTAAATTTAATGAGATACAAAAGCTTTAGGAAGCGGTGAGCGAGTATGAGAAAAACACCTTTTGATCAAACTTGGAATGAACTGCATTGATTCGCGCATTATGTAATTGTTAATTTCTTCGCAACTACTCAAGCAAATCAAATAAATGATGTCCAGTTCTTGACTTACGTCCAATTTTATTCACTCGGTAATTTTCTGGGACACCCTGTACGTAGCTATGGGTCTTCTAAAGAGACCATCTGCTATGAAGCAGAGCAACTGGGCCATTGACATGATTGGGCAAGTTCCTGAAAAACTGTCAATTACTATGACTTAGTATCTTATATTTTCGACTGACTGCTGACCGCTATACATGTATATGCATTGATTACTATTTGGTCGAACATACTGCAGTTACTGTCCATTTTCCTATACACAATACACAGTGCTCTCACCATTGAGGTGTGACCTCTACAAATAGTGTATGTTAGAAGTATAGGCCATTGCCTAGTTAACGTCACTGTGTGAAAAATAACCGGCCAATATTTAAAGTACTCTCTGAAATTCTAGAAAACATAGTTTTGTAATATTTCCCAAATGTTTAGCTAATTTAGGTGTTTGGAAATATTCGCACTTTGGTGTTTTAGGAAGGATATGTAAACGACAGATAACACCAAAAATATGAAGAAATTATATCCAAACCGTGTTAAGTCTACAACCATTATGTTTCTCATTTTCAAGAATGCTGGTTAACAATATGCAGAATATTGTCTCATTTCGTAAACAAAGGCCCACCAGTATTGTTACCTTGCGTTTGCTTTATAATCGGTTACCCAACTGAAACTATAATACCAGCTCATTACAATACCGCACAGGTAAAACAGAAACATGTGTAGTGTGGATTTAACCAGAGAAGATCTGATTTAACATAGTTGAGCCGTTTCACTGAGTGTTATCTTGGTTTAATAGCTTTAAGTCCTGCAACGTGGTGAATTCTACTGTAGACATGATTTCATCATGAGAAACAATTACTCTTCGTATAAGGGCATTGCCCGAGTGTTTACATTATACGAAAGTTAGATATAAAATATTAATAATTTTGCACAGTACAAATTCACACACCTGGAAAATACACGGGCTGTAATAAAATGGATATTTTACACAATGTCACTTCTATGATATTAGCTCTTTATTGTTGATTTAATATGAAATAGCATTTAAGCTGAAGTATTTATGAATATTATCAATCATCCAGCAGGGGCGGATCCATGAATTTTCAATACGGGGGAGACACCGCTCTGCAAAAATAAAGTCAGGCGCCGCTCTGCAAAAATTAGAGGTGGCTCGTGCCGGTTGCGCACCCTCTAAATCCGCCCCTGTCTAGGTAGATCAAATAGTTGTACTAAGGCTATTTAGTATAGTCACCAGAGGGGGTTCCCATGCACCGAGTGCTTTTTTTTCTAACTTACATTTTTGTAATCCTGAAGGTGTCTAGTAAATGAATTTTGATGTTCCCAAAGTTAAATATTGTCCCATGGGGTTCATTTGGCGGCCATCTTGGATTCCGACAAAATTCAATTAAATTGACATAACTTTTGAACTAGACATCATAGGAAGACAAATGACCCCATTTTTCGGGATAATGCGGACATGAGCAATCAGTTAAAAGGTTTATTTTCATGATTTAAACATGTTGGATACATTAAAATGCAAAATAGTATGTCCCATGGCGTTCATTTGGCGGCCATCTTGGATTCCGACAAAATTCAATGAAATTGACATAACTTTTGAACTAGACGTCATAGGAAGACAAATGACCCCATTTTTCGGGATAATGTGGACATGAGCAATCAATTAAAAGGGTTATTTTCATGATTTAAACATGTTGGATACATTAAAATGCAAGATATTACTAAAGAATAGTATCTTCAAGGCATACTCGTCTGTATATAATAGGAGCTCTTTTGGTACATTGAGAAGGATATTTTGATGTTATTGATTTATTTACTATTTTCTCTTCTAGGTGCATGACTTAACTTATTATTAGCTAGAACTGGTGTTAGTGAACTAAAAATCGTAGCATAGTTATAGTGAAGTGGTGGATAATCATGCCCAAACGCAAGGGTGATAAAGGTACCGAGTCACACTCACTGCAGAAACGTCCACCTGTAAATTGTATTTTACATGTGAGTAGTATTGAGCATCTAGATTATACGCCGCTCAGTAAAGTAAGGGGCTCCGCCACTGACAAGCTGGCTCAGCTACATGACATTTGCGACAAAAGACACATTGGACCTCATGATTCACCCTATCGCATGGATGATGTCTGTAATCACATTCCGGAGAGTCTTGCTGGTGTAGATTTATATAGAAACAATTATCATCGAGGCTGCTACCAAAACTTTACTGAAAATCAATATCGTTTGAAATGTAGTGCAGGAACTAATGAAGCTTCAACATCACAATCCTCTCGTAACCGTAAATTACAATTATCAACTGTCATGCGACTGTTCATCTAGGTGACAAAAGGTATATCACCAACAACCTGGTCTACAGCGGCAGCATCTCTGTCGCAGACGCGGTGACTGGAAACTACCAAAGCACATACTGCTCTGCACTATCATCCGGCACCTCTACAGAAGCAAACAACTCGCCACTATTCTCAGTAAGCTGGTTATAACTGTGTCACTGAGACATATAACTTCGCCTTGGAACTTGAGACAGTGCTGGCCAAGGATCTTGATGAGGTTTCCACATCCCTTACTCCGCAGATCATTACCGGCGAGGGAACGGATGTGTTTCATCTCGAATGGGACAATCTAAACAAAACAATGACAAATATTCATGGGCCAAACGTGGTAAACAGCACTGGTGGGATAATGATACAAGATGTGAAACCCGGCTTTGATACCACTACTAACCAGGATCGGACTATCCCTCTCTACAAGCGTAGATACCGAGACCATGGCTTCTGTTCATATCTGTAGTCAAGTCGGGCCCAAATTTCCTGAGGGAACCGTGTTCACTCCGCCCATGATAAATAGCGAAATGTACTCAACATGCATCTCAAAGAATATCGTGTCTGGTCATTTACACGGGAAGCAGTGGGGAGAAGCAGCCTGTCCCAGGGTTTGGTGGCTTCCTCTCAGCTACCGGTGTGAAACCCCAAAGAAAGTCAACTATCGACTATTTCACCCCTACCCATCACCCCTTCACCATCAAAGTGGGTCAGGAGTATGTCCGTGTCTTCATATGTGACATACTTCACATGCATGGAAAAAGTGGAGGGGTCCTGTAAAGCGAGGTCGAGGGTCTGTACAAGATTCAGCAAGGTCTTGGGGTTGGTGACCTCAACGTTCTCCTCCTCAATGAATCGCTCAATTAACAAGCGCTTCACCGACTTTTTAGAGGCAGAACAGTGCTTTTGCATATGCCTTCCCTGTCAATACACTACGTAGGCAGCCACTGGTAATGAGATCAGCCACCAAACCCTGGGACAGGTTGCTTCTCCCAATAGCTTCCACAGATGTGAACAGGATCAGGAGCCATGGTCTCGGGTGTATCTACCTTTAGGGAACGCACCTTGCTCCGCGCGTAGAGAAGGAGAGTTTGATCCTGGTTAGTGGTATCAAACCCGGGTTTCACATCTTGTATCATTATCCCACCAGTGCTGTTCACAACATTCTAGCCATGGATATTCGTCATTGTTTTGTTTCGATTGTCCCATACAAGATGAAACACGTCGTTTCCCTTGCTGGTAATGATCTGCAGAGTATTATGTGGAAACCTTAGCCAGCACTGTCTCTAGTTCCTAAGGCGAAGTTGCATGTCTCGCAGTGACCAAGCTTACTGAAGATAGTGGTGAGTTGTTTGCTTCTATAGAGGTGCCCGATACTAGTGCAGTATGTGCTTTGGTAGTTTGGTAGAAGAAACAGGGCCACATCCTTATACTTATCTTTGAACCCCAGCTTATATGAATAAATCACCGCGTCTGCGACAGAGATGATGGCGCCGTAGACCAGGTTGTAGCCTTTGTCACCCGGATAAAACTTGGCAAAGGTGATCGAGTCATGAATATCATGGTTCTCAAGTCGGACCTTCAGCTTGTCACTTCTGTACTCTGGATTGGGGAAGCCACTTCTTTTAAACTCTTGTATGATTGTGCAGAAGACTCAGCGATTTAAGTAACATAACCTCCTTCTGCCCAACAACTCGGTCTTGAATGAAATCAAGGACAACAGTGAATGCCAGCAGATGTGCAGCAGCTTTACGATCCTGCTCTGTTTCAATTGTCGCTTTCGCTTCATCACGCAGGTAAGTTGTGTACTTCGTGTTGAAAGAATCGCGACAGGAATAGTGGAAATTCGCCTCTCTTGCAAACAGGTCCTCACCTTGCACCATGCTATGTAGACGATGTAGTCCTAGTTCTAGTGCCCGAGGCTCAATCTGTTTCCAATTAGGCTCCTTAAATGCTCCGTCTTTGTCCTTGAATGCTGGGAATTTGATGCATCTCTCAGTCTTTCCAGACACTTTCATTTCCAGTCTTTCACAAAAGATACATTCTGGAGGGAACAGTCGCATGACAGTTGATAATTGTAATTTACGGTTACGAGAGGATTGTGATGGTGAAGCTTCATTAGTTCCTGCACTACATTTCAAACGATATTAATTTTCAGTAAAGTTTTGGTAGCAGCCTCGATGATACCCAATTGTTTCTATATAAATCTACACCAGCAAGACTCTCCGGAATGTGATTACAGACATCATCCATGCGATAGGGTGAAACATGAGGTTCAATGTGTCTTTTGTAGCAAATGTCATGTAGCTGAGCCAGCTTGTCAGTGGCGGAGCCCCTTACTTTACTGAGCGGCGTATAATCTAGATGCTCAATACTACTCACATGTAAAATACAATTTACAGGTGGACGTTTCTGCAGTGAGTCTGACTCGGTACCTTTATCACCCTTGCGTTTTGGCATGATTATCCACCACTTCACTATAACTATGCTACGATTTTTAGTTCACTAACACCAGTTCTAGCTAATAATAAGTTAAGTCATGCACCTAGAAGAGAAAATAGTAAATAAATCAATAACATCATAATATCCTTCTCAATGTACCAAAAAGAGCACCTATTATATACAGACGAGTATGCCTTGAAGATACTATTCTTAGTAATATTTTGCATTTTAATGTATCCAACATGTTTAAATCATGAAAATAACCCTTTTAATTGATTGCTCATGTCCACATTATCCCGAAAAATGGGGTCATTTGTCTTCCTATGACGTCTAGTTCAAAAGTTATGCCAATTTCATTGAATTTTGTCGGAATCCAAGATGGCCACCAAATGAACGCCATGGGACATAATATTTTGCATTTTAATGTATCCAACATGTTTAAATCATGAAAATAAACCTTTTAATTGATTGTTCATGTCCACATTATAGCGAAAAATGGGGTCATTTGTCTTCCTATGATGTCTAGTTCAAAAGTTATGTCAATTTCATTGAATTTTGTCGGATTTCAAGATGGCCGCCAAATGAACGCCATGGGACATAATATTTTGCATTTTAATGTATCCAACATGTTTAGGCATGAAAATAACCCTTTTAATTGATTGCTCATGTCCACATTATCCCGAAAAATGGGGTCATTTGTCTTCCTATGATGTCTAGTTCAAAAGTTATGTCAATTTAATTGAATTTTGTCGGAATCCAAGATGGCCGCCAAATGAACCCCATGGGACAATATTTAATTTTGGGAACATCAAAATTAATTTACTAGACACCTTCAGGATTACAAAAATGTAAGTTAGAAAAAAAAAGCACTCGGTGCATGGGAACCCCCTCTGGTGACTAATTCAACTGGACTTACTAGTTTGATGGCTACGGTATCACGTCATATCCATGACGCATCATCAGGCCGACTGGTCTTAAATACGCGGATTTAGGGTTTCCCTACCGGAAGTCAATTTGTACCGAAATTTCTTCCCACAATGCAATAAGCGTTTTGCATAACAATGAATACAGTTTGGAGGTTAATCAATATTATTTGTTATGCAATTGATTTCCGATAGAGAAACCCTAAATCCGCGTATTGGCTCTGTATTCTTGACCTGTGACGTCACAGGTCAATAATACAGAGCCAATTCTCGCGTTTCACAATACGATGCGCCGCCAGCGGTTGCTCTTGGCAGTCAAATTTTTTTGACTCCAGAGTCGACGTCGCCGTTCTAGCTGCTATTGAGCAATGTTTGGCAAGACGAGAGGGTGGGGGACAAGTGATTTTTTAAATGAAACGCTCTAAAAAGGCTTAGGAAAACCTAGACTAGTCGAATTTTGATTTAAATAAAAAATATGTTATTATTAATCATGATGAACGCATCCTGTTGGAGCTCAAAATTATACTGATGTGTATAATTAATAGTAAAATAGTCATAAAGAGTATATATAATTAGTGACAGTAAAAGTAAATATACTTATGTTATTGAATGCAACATAATTATGTTGAATAATGGTTCACTTTAATACTGAACAATTCTGATTTGGGAATCTACCAGTTTATTTGCGAAGGCCCGATTAAAATATTTGACCATGTACTTTGACTTTTAAGCAGAACTTTGCTTCGGGACTTCGTTCTCTAAAACACACTGTCAATCATACTTGTTTATCAATTAAATCTAACCACAAGCACAAAGGATGGTGGTACAATACGCGCTAGATACGTACATTCATGAACCAACTTTCGCGCCAGCACAAAAGCGCTCGCAACATGTATATAGACCATTTTAAGGTTTGCAAATTGGAATCTCAAAAATTTGGCATGTGCAAGGGGGAGGGCAAGCGATTTTTGGCAGCCTGAGAGGGGGCAAGCGATTTTGGCGAGCCGTTTGAAATTTACCCCCGAAGGGGGCTCATAATTATTGCACAGCCACTTCATATTCTTCATGGTCAGTTCATATTCTGAATACCAAGTCTGCGTTTCAAAGTAAAAGAAGGCAAAAGAAGAAATAAAGCAAAACTAACACAACAAGTGTTAACTATTGACTGCGCTTCTCCGTTTTGTGATTTGTTTTTAAATTATTTTCCAAATGGGGCAAAGTTTAAAAAAAAGCTGTGTGGGCATTTTTAAAACTTATAAGCTGTTTTCTTTCCGTTTGCAAAATCATCAGGTTATCAAGTAGTTTAAATTAATGAAAATTAATAAAAAGACAAATTGATACTTGATTCGAACTGGGGACTATACACATTGAGTTTATTTGGCATCCCCTTAGCATGTTTTTTTTTCCACCCCTTCATAATAATTATATTCTTCTTGTTTTCAAAATCTACTGAGTTACTGAGTATGTCCAAATGTATTGTTAATTGAATAGCTATTTAATCATAACATATGTTCTATGTAAATATTTGATATAAACTCGTTTTAATATATGATTTCGGAAATTGTATTTGGGATGGCTATTTAAACATGTACTTTTGTATTATGCATCAGATACATCTCATATTTAATTTGAATTTTTTATTTTTATTTTATTTACATAGGCGGCGAAAAACAAACAAAAAAACCTAAATAAGACAAACAATAAGGAAGCGCAGTTGGTATATGTTTCTAGTCCGGGGGGGGGTCACTCCCATTGTGGCCTGTACACCTTCCGCGGTAATGAAAACGCGTAAAAAGGGTAAATTTTTCGTGGGTAGGCACGATACGCGCGTAACGCGTTTAGGGTGTCAAAAACATGAAAAATTGGAAAAAAGGGTAGCAAAATTGCAATTGCTAACACGCAGAAATGAAACTTAGGGTATGAAATTTGATGCAAATAATGAAATCCCTGTTTAGGGTATCGTTTTAGCCAAGGGTTAAATCCTTGTTTAGGTGCTTTTCAAAAGTTGATTATCGCGGATGGTGTACAGGCCACAATGGGAGTGACCCCGGGGTTTCTAGTTACCCTGTGATTGACAGATGGATTTGATCGACATTGTGTTTCTAATTCCAACTTATTATCCCTGACTTAAACGTAACTTTAAATCCCACCAAATGATTGCTCTTTCAAACTCTTCCATGACGGTTTTACTTTACCGAAGAAGTTAAAGGGGTCTCCGGCAAGCATAACGTTATGCCTTATATGTTAGAAAAATAATTATCAAGTACGAATCACGTGGTTTTATTTGAAACAAACTCATATTGATCATAAAAACGAATAAAAACAGGCGGCCTTTCAACACGCGATATTCAAAATTCCCGCGCTGAAATTGTCTAAGTGTAATGACGTTATGGTTATTTGTGCTCAATTGTCGTCAGTCTTTATTGTATTACAAGGACGTCATCGCACTCGACAATTTCAGCGCTCGGGAATTTGAATATCGCGTGTCGAGAGACGGATGTTTTTTTTTTCGTTTTTATAGTCACTATGAGTTTGTTTTAAATAAAACCTTGATAATTATTTTTCTTACATATAAAGCATAATGTTGTGATTGCCGGAGACTTCCTTTAAATCAAAAATGCAAATGATGGTCAGACAATTACATGAGCCTTTTGGCGGTTTGTTCCGGAAAAGACTTTGACAAGAAAAGACTTTCTTTAGACAGGGGTTACCTAATTTTTGGCCATTTTAGGTCACTGGGTCAGCTGCCACTAGAGCAAGTCCAATACGAAGATGTATCTTTAGACCTTTGAGGAGCCGAAACAATTTGTTGTCGAAACTTTACCACCTTCGATTATTATGAGTGTACAATTTTCATAAATATTACGTAATCAAGTTTATTTAGGATAAAAAAAAGCCCGAAAAAAGGACCCAAGGTTCCTGAGGTATCTTGAAGTTCGTGTTGCTGAAATATTTTGGTAAATATCAAAATAATTTAAGAATTTGCATTCACCGTAGTTCAAACATGATTGGTAGATGTCGTCATGTCAAAATACAAAATAAATTTGAGCGGGAGACAGACAGGAGGACGATTAATTTGGATGATGCATTTTGTTTTCAAACAATTTTAATTTAATTTTAATTTTAATTATAATTTTAAAAAGCACCTGCATGCAATATTATTAGTATAACATTTGCATAACCTTTTCGGAATAAATAAATGCATAGAGTTGGGTTTAGTTATTAGCACTTTTAGATTTCGTCAAGTAAGCAGCTCTAGTGCTGAAGTTCAGATATCAGCTTTGAGTGGTGACAGTGAAAATGAAGACATTGTCTGTTCTTCTGTTTATCGGCGTTCTGGCCTACGCTGCTGCCCAAAGTGATGGTGAAGGTAGGTTACAAATTTGCTCTAAATTGTATAATAAATCAAGAACAAAATTGTGGCCAACATAATTATGATTAAATTGTTCTGTTAATTTATATTACATTTATTTTATGAGGAAGTTTATAAATTTGTATTTGTATTTTTATTTTAAATTTTATAAATTTACCCCAAAATTGCTTATTTCTCGCAAATTTTCCCATATTCAGATCTCTAAAACGGATAAAACTATATAGATTATTAAGATGCTAAATGACCAAAAACCGTAAATATAACGTACTGAACCCTAAATACCTTAAAATATAAGTGTTTCCTCGAAGCTGAAAATTCATAAGAAACTTATGTTATGGAACATCTTGCACAGTTTTCCACTTCAGAAAATAGCTAAATAGCCAACAGAGTAGCTATACTGCATTTCCATTCAACCAAATGCAGAATTACCATAGCCAGTGTGGCGGCACCAGGATTTTTTTTTGGGGGGGGGGATTTCAGGAGGGGTAAAATTGCCTAAAAAGTGGAAATTTACGTAATATTGAGGGGATTGCCATACTTGGAGTATGTGGAAGTGGGGCACAAAGTGGGTCACGGTAATTTTAATATTTTTTTAACATAAATATTGAACAAAAAGGGGTGAAAATACCCACTCTGGGCCTTAAATAACCTTAAAATCCATGAGCTTCCTGGGCGCTGACCTTTGGAGCCCCTATGAAGCATCACTGCGAGGTACAGAGTCCTCCCTGGACATGTTGGCACTTCATGAATACCAAAATTGTCCAGTTGGCACTAAATCTAAATTATTTTATATCAAAAGGACATTTTCGTATTCAGAGGAATTTGGTGTGT
This sequence comes from Amphiura filiformis, assembly GCF_039555335.1. Lineage (NCBI taxonomy): Eukaryota > Metazoa > Echinodermata > Ophiuroidea > Amphilepidida > Amphiuridae > Amphiura > Amphiura filiformis. Next base: position 20,907,174 of record NC_092641.1, read on the forward strand.
CTGATGTGCTCTCTGATGTGGTCTTACTGTGCAAACGCTGCTATCCGATTCCTTAAGCACGGTTAAGCTATCAAAATAATTAATAAGCTATTAAATTGAGGTTAGCAACTATTTTAAACTGTTGCGATTTGGTAGTTCACAGCATCTTGCGAATGGTAGTGAGCTTTGGCAAAATTTGAAATGATCATTTTATAGCGAGTGTGTAGAAGAATTCAAATATCACGGATATACTCAGTGCATCTTAAGTTAGGTTGTAAAGAGGGCTGAAACAACAACACTTTTGTAAAACACATCTCATTAACAACAACAAATCAAGCAAGTTTTCAAGGTATATGATTTGTAGAATGAACTTTTGCAAAACATCAAATTGTTATTTTTCAATAATATATTGATTTAGATAATGAAAATCGATCATTTGGCTGCTTGAACCAACAATACCACCCTTAAGCATGTTTTAATAATGCAATAATGCCGAACTTGTACCTTAAAAGTTACAAGTTTGACATTATTGCATGAATGAACACGGACACGGAAAAAATGCTGTTTCTTGTTGTAATATCGTAAAAAACCGTCTACAAGCATATAGAAGCGCCTGTGATGAAAGCGAAATTCATGCAAACGCCCTCCACAATATCACGCCATTATGGAATTTGAGCAAATCAATTACCGACACAAGCAGGTATACAGTCCCTCATTTCAAATCTTTAGTTTTGGTTTCTCAAGGGATTAAAAAGTAGAGCAGATCTGTTCTGCAATCATAACACTATTATGCTGGGAGGACACAATATAGGGTAAATAATATAATTATTATCATGATTGATATCGGAAATCTATCCCGCGGACGACAGTTGATGCTCTCTGTCGAAGGTGGCATATTACACTCACGAGTTCTAGGCCTAGAAATCATATACAGCCTGTCTCAAAAAAAATTGTGCAAGTGAAAAGCGCCCTCTTTGGCAATTACAAAATACAGTTGTGACATAATGCTTACATCTACGTCAAGGGCATAGTCCTAGCTCTCAAATACCGTTTGTTCTGTTCAATTTGCTTTTTTAAATCTCGAGATATGTTTAGTTAACAACGAAAGGGTAAAATCACAATTGTGCCACTTTTACTAGGGAATAGGGCTGTTACATGTAAATCAATGATAGCTGATGTTGATGCGTCTAAGGGAACAACCCAAAAGTTCGATGAAGCCCTATAAACGAAAGTCCTTTCGTTAGAAGGCTAACCCCCTCCCCCCTCCCCTCTAACGTAAGTGACAAATATCGAAAATTCCAACCCATATATTCATAGAGGATACAGGAGCCGTCGCTATATGGTGCATGGGGTGTGGAGGGGGTGCGACAATGCTAGGATATTGATCATGTTTATGGAAGAAACGAATATTGCATTCTATTTTAAAATATGTGTTCATTATCTTTTTGGCACGGAAAAAAATAGGACTTGCTGGATTTTCAAATAAAAAAGAATGTGGTATGAAACACAAAACGTTTTCGACATCATTCGCCAAAGGTTAGAAAAAGTGATCAGAAGACGTTTAAATGTCGGGTTATATAAAGGTATATAAAGGGTAAAAAACATTTTCATATTAAAGATTTGAAAACATTTTGATAACCTCCTGCAAATATTCTAACATAATGTTCTTTAAAAAATATTTTACAATAACTTGTTGAAAACATTTTAGAAATAGTTTTGTGGTACGTAAGTTCATACATAACGTTTTTTCATGACGGTAAAAATGACCTTTATATAACCAGGGGATGAGACTGCTCAGGTTAAATGTCGGGACCTAGGTCACAATTTGAGAAGAAATGATATGCCAAGTTCGAAGTTCCCTAATCGGGCCATGAGTGACCAAACCGTTCCTGGTAAGCCGTATACTTCTATTACAGTATAATGCAGTATACATGTTCTTTGTTGACAAGGCGCAGTATTCAGTGAACAGCTCTCTTTTCCAGAGCCAAATAAACCTTTAAATTTAGCAGATCGGTGAGGTCTGCTTGTTTTCTGTTGACAAGGGGCAATCTTCAGTGAACGGTTCTTTTCAGAGCCACCAAACCTTTACAATCAGCAGATAGGCGAGCTTCTGCTTGTTTCTGTAGACAAGGGGCAGTCTTCAGTGAACGGCTCTTTTCAGAGCCACCAAAACCTTTCAAATTAGCAGATAGGCGAGATCTGCTTAATCTTTGTTGACAAGGGGCAGTCTTCAGTGAACGGCTCTTTTCAGAGCCACCAAACCTTTAAAATCAGCATATAGGCGAGGTCTGCTTGTTTCTGTAGACAAGGGGGTAGTCTTCAGTGAACGGCTCTTTTCAGAGCCACCATAAACCTTTTAAATTAGCAGATAGGCGAGATCAGCTTGTTCTCTGATGACAAGGGACAGTCTTCAGTGAACGGCTCTTTGCAGAGCCATCAGTAGGCAAGGGGGAGGTATACATGTCTCATTCTTAGGCACCGTTGTCATGAAGAAGTCAGAGCTACTCCTGACGAAAGCTTGACAGTTCTAAACTTGTCCGACGGCGAACCCGCTAAAAAAACCCACCAATGTTATGAATCCCCGTAGTAAAAGCCTATCCCACAATTTCCCTGATATAACCCGACATTTTAATGTTATTAAAACGTTTTTACCAAAACCAAAACCCAAAAATATAACATGTTTAAAACGTTTTAAAAACGTTTTGTGTAATACCCGGACAGTTGCTTTAAAATGAACTTACATGACGTTGCACGGTTGCGAGTACTGCACTCCATATTGATTTGAAATAATTTTGAAGAAACCACTGTAAAATCTAAATATCGTAGTACTTCGGAAACTAAAATGTTAAAATTATATTTTAAATCCTTAAAAAAAGATAACCTTTGACCGATGTTTTAACTACTTTTTTTACAAACGTAATCGGACTTTCTGACCCCCTCCCCCCCTAACGAAAGGACTTTCGTTTATAGGGCTTCATCGAACTTTTGGGTTGTTCCCTAACTCTAATACCACTCCCCCAATCGGGGCTCGTGCATTAGATGTATCAACATCAGCGCGCGTGCATTATTTTGTTTAATTTCATTAATTTGTCAAATTGCATGAACTTATCTAAGTTCATTAACCTAAAAGTGTGCAATATCTGTGTGTCTTGAGTGACACAAGAAAACTGTTTTTACAATGATATAAAATCATTGACATGCACATGTATTTCATTTTACAGCAGAATGTGAAATGTTTATTTATCTTTTAATTTGTCGTAAGTGGAAAAAGAGAATCATTATAAAACTGTCAAAACAATCTTGTATTCTTGTGTAATTGATGCATTCTTTTGATTTCCAAAAGGAATTCTCGATAAACTTGATGCTATCATTGATTTACATGTACAGCCCTCTTCCCTATAGTAAAAGTGGCACAATTGTGATTTTACCCTTTCGTTGTTAAGTAAGCATATCTCGAGATTAAAACAAGCAAATTGAACAGAACAAACGGTATTTGAGAGCTAAGACTGTGCCCCTGACGTAGATGTAAGCATTATGGCACAACGGTATTTTCTAATTGCCAAAGAGGGCGCTTTTCACTTGCACAATTTTTTTTGAGACAGGCTGTACATGCGCGTATATTGAAGGATGGGGTGGGGTGGGGGCTTTGTGGGGGAGGGGGCAAGGGGGTATGGGCCGGGAGAAAGAGAAACAGATGAGAGCGAGCATTGGAAGTGAAAGAGAAGGGGGAGTAGAGCTCGAGATGAAGATATCGAATGTAGGGGAGGAGGAGGGGGGAGAAGGAGTCACTTAGGGAAGAGGTGGTTATATGAGGAGGGGAGCCCCCTCTTAATGAGGTATGGGTTGTGTTTCCCGGGGATAATAAACTAATTCATAATCAAATCATCTCCATGCATCGTTTATGTTTCATACAAACAAACAAAGCCCCCACCCCACCCCATCCTTCAATATACGCGCAGGGAATCCCGCATTTCAAATCTTTAGTTTTGGTTTATAATATTTGTTGATCTATTTTGCAGAGAGAGCAGCTCCTCCTATGCATCCTGATACCGAAGGAGGTAGGTGGATTTATTAATTGTTTTATTTGTCCGAGTCTGCTTTTCCTGAAGCTTGTATATACGATTGTTTATTGCTATAGATGAACACACTGAATATAAGGACACACAAGCTGTTAAGTTTCTTCTGCGGCAATCCTGCTTTCTTTTGACTGCCATGAAGCTTACACAATGTTATAATTTTTGGAGCCAAATTGAAAGTTCAGCTTCATTGCCTGAAAGGACACGGAGCATAAAAAATGTGATTTCTTGGTAGTGGCGGCACCAGGATATTTTTTTCGGGATGGGGGAAAAGTGAATTTCAGGGAAGGGGTCAAAAGCAACACATTTTGTGGACAATTGCCGCAAAAAATGAATTTGGTGGTATAAAGGCTAAAAGTTTGGGCAAACTTGGGGGCGCAAGAAAACTATTCGGGGTGGGGTGGGGGTGGAGGAGGGGGGAGGGAAAATTCCTCTTACCCGCTAGTGCCGCCACTGATGCTTGGTTTCTTGTTGTAATAATTACATTACATCGTATCATAGTGATTTTGCTGATAAATTTAATTTCCATTTTTTTCCTTTTTCAGGGAGACGCACCAGTAAGTATACTTTTTGTTATATGTTTCCGTTTCTTTGTAAAGATTAAAACATTGTTTGTTGTTTTACAATATAAATAAAATAGGGCATCGGAAGTTGCATTGTAATCTCTTGACAGTTAAGTTTATAATAATTTATGATCTATTTTGCAGAGAGAGGAGGTTCTTCCGGAGAGATGCTCTCTGATAACGCAGGTAGGCAGATTTATTAATTATTTTAATTGCCTGGGTCTGCTTTTCCTGAAGCTTGTATACACGATTGTTTACACTGTATACACTGAATGCAAGGGGCCACACATAGCAAATAATAATTAACCTATTTGTCCATTTTCTTCTGCGACAATCCTGTTTTTTACTGCCATGAAGGTGACACAATGTTTTACTATCTGGAGCTAAAGCAAATTAAAGTCAGCTTCATTGCCTGAAAGAACACTGATGGGATTGCTTTATTTCTTGTTGTAATAGTAACATTAGATCGCGGCCATATTGATTTTACTGATAGATTTAATTTCCATTTCTTTCCTTTTTCAGAGAGACGCATCAGTAAGTATACTTTTTGCTTTATGTTTCCGGGTTTTTTTTTCAAGATTAAAACATTGTGTTTTACAATATAAAGCAAAAAAGGTGATCGGAAGTTGCATTTGATCTCTTAACAGTATAGTTTATAATAATTTTTGATATATTTTCAGAGAGAGGTAACGTAAATTGAAAGTTCAGCTTCATTTCCTAAAAGGACACGGAATTCTATTCTGGTAAATGCGATTGCTTGGTTTTTGGTTGTAACAATAATAATTATTGGATCGTACTATAGGGATTTATTTGATAGATTTAATTTCCATTTTTTTTTTGCAGAGGGAAGAGGTCCTACCGGACGCGACAGTAATTCTAATTTTTGCTATATATTTCATAAAGACGTTTGTTGACGTAAAATCGAAAAAAAAATATTTGAATTCAAATACAATTGAGCTGCCATCAACAATCACTCGTTCGAATCAAAGAATGAATTCAAACATATTGAATAACGTCGAATACATAGAGTATGAATCGACCCTTATACTCCGATGAATACCACACTTCCATTGGTTAGCTCGTTTATAATCGTAATACGACATTAGGTAACAGAGTATTGTATAATTTAGATATATTAATTATAACATAACATATATAACAACGCGCTTGATATAGCGCAAATACCAAAAATATGAATATTGCGCTTTATAGTCCTGGCCCTGTCCTACAGACCCGTATACAATTTTTCAAGAGGAAAGTTTGAATGTTGATTCGAGTAGGGTATGCATAGGTCTTTCAAATTCTACTAGGTGGAAAATTCCAAAACCGGGCAAACTCTGTATAAACCTTTTTCTCAGACGTCACCAATCAATCGATATTGGGGTCCAGCATTCGAGTCATCAGCACCCAAACGCAAATACCGCGCCGGCGCGCGCGATCAACTTTGCGCCACGCTAGGCGTCCTGCGCGGAACTGTCAGCTCGCAGTACGCGTTTAGTTCGCCACGGTGTAAAAAGTAAACAAAAATGTAAAACAAAACAAAAATTTATTTTCAAATAGCATGGCGGTTTTTCCGTATCTTTTGTATTTTGTGGTATCAAAGCAATCTGAAACAAAGGTAACCAGTATATAGTTCCCTTTAAAAAAATATTTTATGGAAGCTATTATGTGAAAGATGACAAAACAGAGGAGAAAATACGCAGTATTTGGTGTTTTCGCACTGTGGGCACGTGGGAAACGCACGTGTTGTTTGTTTACATCTGAGACCCCAATATCGATTACGTCATCAGAAAAAGGTCTATATGGCCGTTTTTCAAAATGGCCGCCAAAATGTACTTATGAACCAGGTATAATGACAATAATGACAATGACAAATTAAGGCTGTCTAATTGAATGAAGGGGTTTCATGGTTGTCTGAGGTCTAGGACACCTGAATCCAAGATGGCCGCCCGTAGCAACCATAATCATCATATTCGCCAGATGAAATGACAATAATTCGGAATCTGCTTGACCTACAAGGGTCATTAAGGTGTCTATCCCCACCACAGAATTAAAACCAGAGAACCAGGACTCGACCGCCATCTTTATACAGGCATGGAGCTAAAATTGGGGGTATTCGGTTTCCCTCAGAATGCGCTCGAGGCATTCGTTGTCATGCAAGCGCGACATAGATGATGGGCGCATTTGAGAGACGCACTTGAAGCGACCTGCACGCGAGTACCAAGACGCTTCAGATGAGACGCAGAATTGTTTTCGTTCGTCTCCGTGCACCGTCGGCAAGGACCCGAATATCCCCAATTTTCTCCCCATAGCTAATTCTGTGATCCCCACTAAATCAAGGCTTTCTGAATGAATTAAGTTATTCAATTAGACAGCCTTAATTTAGTGGGGATAGACACCTCAATCACCCCTCTAGGTCAAATAGTTTCAGAGTTATTGTCATTATAACTGGTTCATAAGTACATTTTGGCGGCCATTTTGAAAAACGGCCATATACAGAATTTGCCCGGGTTTGGAATTGTCCACCTAGTAGAATTTGAAAGACCTATGCATACCCTACTCGAATCAACATTCAAACTTTCCTCTTGAAAAATTGTATACGGGTCTGTAGGACAGGGCCAGGACTATTACAAATATACAAAAATAACAACAGCAAAATACATTAGAAAATATACGTTTTAAGACCCTTTTTAAAAGATTCAACTGTGAAGTGTAGCCGGTAACTGCAACCTTGGCGAAAAATGTTGCCACACCTGAGCGTTAATTGGCCAACATCCTTCCCCGCTCCCCTATTGCAATGTTGATTTGGACAAAATCGTCATCATTTCTACATTACAGTCTCCCAACATTGGAAAATGGGGGGTGGGGAAGGGGCGAGTGTAATTGCAACTATTATACAAAATAATACGAAACTATCACGTATTTAGCTTCGATTGCGTGCTTTTAACACCAGAACGTGCTGGTGTGGCAACGAATTTCCGCCAGAGTTGTCTGAAATTACGTTTTCGTTCATATCTTTAGAACGGAATGCCGGATTCACGTGTAATTTTCACAAAGTCTTAGCCTGTTTATGCACTCTGTACTAAATATAATTATTTTCATGTAATTTATACATGGCTTGGTCTATGTGTCCTATTATTTATAAAGATGCCAAAATAATGCAAAATATGTGAAAAATATCAATCGCCATTTACATGCTGTCTACTGATAGTACACGCACAATTTTACAACTATTTTAATGATGACGAAATAGCATGAAGTTTAAGTATTAGACCTAACAATAATAATAGCAAGAGGAAAATTATAATGATAGAAAAGTCGGATTCGAACCCCTGATCTCACTGATCTATAGATTTCAAGGCGGTGACTTAACCGCTGAGCCAAGAAGAAGTCGTTGAATTCGTGAGCATTTCTAATGTATTAATGTTAATTTAAAATTATGCAATGCGTATAATGTACACTAAAACAGGTGATTTAATTCTCATTCACCTACAATTCTCGCTATTCGCAATAAGGGCGCCGCCAGCGGTTTGCGATGTAATCGTGATGTATCATGGGAAAGGTCGACATCAAGTCCGCGCAATACGAATATTACCATGCTATTACATAGGAACACGTGACAATATTTTTTAGTTTGTCAAAATAAAGGTGTTACACGCGAATCGATACTCAATAATACTTAATAATGTGATTTGAAATGTGCACAATTAATTTTTTCTCTATCGATTTGCGTGTAATACCGTTATATTGACAAACTAAAAAATATTGTCACGTGTTCCTATGTAATAGCATGGTAATATTCGTATTGCGCGGACTTGGATGTCGACCTTTTCCCATGATACATCACGATTTTCCCATGATACATCACGATTACATCGCAAACCGCTGGCGGCGCCCTTATTGCGAATAGCGAGAATTGCAATTGTTATGCCGTTCTGGTTGGTTCCAGAGGGTTGGACCAGACACACTAAATGAACCATCACCAATTTTTCTCTTACTCCAGGGGATGACAAGGCGAGTAATATCAAGCTCAGAGCGAAGTCCATTCCTAGGTGGAATGTAGTCAGTAAGGTAACGATGTAGTCAGTGAGATATATCGGTGATAGTCCATTTAGCACTTTGAATACGTGAAGAATAATTTTAAAACGAATCCGTTTATCAACCGGTAACCAGCGAAGCGAGTTTAACAAAGGAGATGTAGAATGACGGCGCGGAACTTGGTAAACTATGCGAGCAGCCCGATTTTGTACGCGCTGTAGACGAGCAAGATCTTTTACGTTGCATCCAAACAGGAGTGCATTGCCATAGTCAAGTTTAGATAAAATAAGTGCCCGCATACCATTTGAGGAAGCATCATGATCTATGAATCTGCGTATCTTAGCCAAGTTCCACAGTAAGAAATTAATTGATTTGCACATGGATGTGATTTGATTAGACATAGTCATAGCAGCATCAAAAATGATACCCAGATTTTTAATGGTGGGGGATGGAACAATATCAGCGCAACCAATTTGTATTGTGATCTCAGACAATCTGGTGATATGTTATATTTCGAAGCAGCAATAAAAAATTCTGTCTTAGAGTCATTCAGTTTTAGCATGTTGTTCAATAGCCAAACACGAAGCTCCTCGACACAAGATGTTATTTTGAAAATTGCGCACGCTGCATCCCCTGGTACCTTAGGATTGAAAACCATGTAGGCCTATATCTGAACATCATCAGCATAAATATGAAAATTTAGCCCATGACGACGAATTATGGAAGCTACATATTGTGCATACATGGTAAAAACCCTGGGGCCAATTATAGACCCTTGTGGAACACCGCAATTTAAAACAAATTTATCAGACATTATGCCAGCAAATAGAAACTCTGAAATGACGATTGGTTATATAAGACTGGAACCATTTTAGGGCTGTGCCTTTGATACCAAAGCCATGTTCTAAACGATGAAGCAGGATATCATGGTCAATGGTATCAAAGGCAGCAGAGAGGTCAAGCATAATCAGGAAGGCAGCCATATCATCATCAAGGGCAAGTGTGATATCATTCTTAACTTTGAGCAATGCCGTTTCAGTGCTATGCTTAGTTTTGTAAGCAGACTGATATACTTCTTCAAGATCGTTTGCCTGCATGTGCTCATTTACTTGGACGATGGCTGCCTTCTCAATTATCTTACCCATAAAAGCTATATTTGAAACAGGCCTGTAATTCTTAAATTCATTCCAGTCCAAAGTGATCTTTTTAAGGACTGGAGTCACAATAGCCTGCTTTAAATAATCAGGAAATACACCACAAGTGATAGAAGTATTTACAATCTGGGTAATTCTTGGTAAAACAACATCAATATTTTCTTTAACATGTTTAAGTAACCATGTTGGTAAGCAATCCATATGACACGATTTGTTGGTACAAACCATAATGATATTACGGACTTCCTTTTGCGTAAGCTTTCTAAAGCAAACTAAGTCATTCTGAATAACAACATCATATCATCAGTACAATAGAAATTACTATCAACATTACTATCAGAACTAATACTGGCTCTTATGTTGTCAACCTTCTCAGTAAATAAGTGACCAAACTTATTACTCAGCACATCAGGGGTGTATAATGTAGGCAAGATTCTAACACTTTGATTTAAAAGAACACCTATTATCTGGAAGGTTTCTTTAGCCCCTGCTCCAAGCAACTTTTCATTATAATACTGTTTCTTTGAAGCCTCCACCACTTTGATGTAATGAACGTGTTGTTTTCTGTACGCATCTCTATCCACATCTTGTTTACTTTTCATCCACTTTCTTTCGAGCCTACGTTGCTCTAATTTTGTTTCTTTTTCTATCTTTCCTTTTTTTTAGAGAGAGGTGGACCTATGACCGGATGAATCAGTAAGGGTGATATTTGCTCTATTTTTTGTCTTGTTGCTTTGATTTTTCTTTTGAAATACATGTACTGGTGTGTTGTTAATATGGAACGAAATTGGACGAGTGACGTGTACAGTAGTAACCCACATATTAAAGCAATAATGTGTGACTTGCATAAAGAATAGATTCCTATTTAAATGTTTGTTTTCACTGATCACATTATCCACTTTTAATTTCGAGCCAAACAAATGAGGTTTCATTCCAGCGACTATAATGCGTGCAATACGCTCGCCGATCGTAGTATCGCTCGATGTGTGTACATATCCATGGGACATGAGGGCGTCGCTGTGAAGCAAATCACACATGGTTTTATGCGTGAATACGATTAATGGTTGTATAGGAAGCTAGGCGTATTTAGAACGGCTGCGTTACTTTTTGTGAGGTTTTTAGATAATAAATCTTTGCGCAAGGAACGCTTTGATTCATATAATTTATCATCTTAATTATTCTAATTTCAGAATACAAACGTTGTTTTCATACAGTTCTTCAGGAGGAGCGGCTCCCGGACAATCATTTCATATTAACATGATTAAGTACAGTAAAATACAGTGATGACCAAACTTTTCGATACGATTACGATTTGAAATAATATGTTATATTTGTTATTTTTTAGGAGCTATGTAATAATTATCTGTCCCGCTCTCCGCCTGCCAAGTATTTCATTATTGGGATCCTAATTTGCAAACCTATTGGTCTAAAGCAAGGATATTGGGCATATTTGAAAGTTTCCGTGCTATTTTCCAAAGAATTTTGAATCGCTTTCCCCTTATGTTGAAAGGTTTCTAAAAGTGTTGCTATAATAAAATATGATAATGCTAATTTAATGCTGCGGAAGCCAGATTACCGTTTAGAAATAGCCGATATAATAGGGATATGAATATAGCGTATTGTACATCATAATCTATTCATGTCTACCTTGTTAAATTGAAAATGAAGACTGAGAAGATGGTTAAATATATGTGTAAAACTCTAGAGGGCCCACGAAAGATTATGGTAATCTAATATTTTAATTCATATAATTAAGGGGTGGGGTATGAACCTTTGGACAGTATTTATTGTGGGATATTAGAGCACATCAGACATATCGAATGGCATTCTGAATACAAAGAATGTCCTTTTGATATCAAATAATTTTGATTTTTTGAAATTCACAATGTAATACACATTTTATGGCAAAAGATTAAAAATTGATATTTTTGATATTTAAAAGTACTCGAAGTAAACTTTATAAATCCGATAATATGTACTTAAAGTGTATGTAGGTGGGATGAAAAGCCGACGATCAATTGAAAATTTTGACCTTTCGTATTGAAGATATGGATTTTTTCCCTAAAATAAATAGGTCCTTTTGGGAAAAAAATCCACATCTTCAATATGAAAGGTCAAAATTTTCAATTGATCGTCGGCTTTTCCTCCCAACTACATACACTTTAAGAATATATCATTAGATACTTCGAGGACTGTTATATATCAAAAATGTGAAAAATATCAGCTTTTAATAATTTGTCATAAAATTTGTATTATATCGTGAATTTCAAAAAATGAAAATTATTTGATATCAGAAAGACATTCTTCGTATTCAGATTGCAATTCGATATGTCTGATGTGCTCTCATGTCCCACAACAAATACTGTCGAAACGCTCTTTCCAGATCCCTTAACGTTGGGCCGCAATATAAAAGTAAGGGACATATGTCGAGTGGATCCGGTGAACCTATTTGGAAAAATCATTCTAGGGAAATCAGGCTAGTCGAATTAAAGCATGGCGTAAGATGGTGTGCGATCAATTCACGTTCAAAAATGACTTATAAAATGTCTACCATTACAATAAATTTATGTGTAAAATTTAGTTAAAGATTACTTAAAAGTAATACGTTGATTGGTAATTAAGAAAATAAAACACATACGCTGGTTGGTAATTAAGGAAATAGAACGCATATTATATAGTGTGTGACTCGTTTATATCTCTACATAATCGGTATATACTTGGGTAATTGCGTCGTTCTGCGAGATCTGGTTAGTAAGTTACCAGTGTACTTCGGTTGTACAGGGTGAGTAAAAAAAAGTGCAATAGAACAAAGAATCGATATTTATGTAAGAACCAAGTTGAATTTTCCCATTATTGAAAGTTTTTTTTATAAATGCCACACTCAATAGTCACCTTCTGTGAAAAAATGGAGTGACCCGCTAGTACCGTTTAATTTTTATGAGTCCTTTTGCTGCGATACCCAATTTCATTATTTGATAACGAGGTACCATGTATTTTAAATGAGAGCACACAATGCACGATAAAGGCACCAGCTCTGAAACTGACTTTAATTTAAATAAGGTTGATTTTTGCGTTACTTTACTTTCTTTTTTATGTTCAAAGAAGCTTTCTAACTTTAAGTCCTCATACCTCACTCGACTCCAACTCCAGTTTTTTTTTTCCAATATGTCCAACTTACTGGATATTTTGTAATTCACTCCACTTCAATTTGCGCGCATTTTATTTCGACATTTAAAAAACAAATTTATATGATTTTGAAAGAGAATAAACATCTTTAAAGTAAGGGGAAAATTAATATAACAACAAATAATGTTTCTTCTCCTTAAACAAGACCAATAACAATAACACTTTGGGTGCTCCATTTTATTTCAATGCCAATAAGGTTAAGAAAATGGAAGTTGTTTCAAATATACCTTACACAGAGTGGGCTGACATTCAAATTTTGGATGTCTCTTGGACAGACATTAAAATTGGGTAGCGTTATAAAATGTATCATAAAACAAAACGGTAAATGCTAATTCCTTGATTGTTTCACACAAGATCACTAATGAATATGCTATTTATAAAAATGTTTTAAAACCTAAAAGGTTCAACACGGTTCTTAAATAAAAATGGATTCATTTTACATGCGAAATCAAAATTGTGTACAACTCTATGGAGTAGGCAAACCTAAGTGATGTGTTGAAGCCATCGAGACCCCAAGCCAATATCTTTCAGAAATGTTGTCCAAGGACATATCTTCAACATACCTGAAGTTGATGGTGGGGCAAAATGTCTGACATTGGTTTTCAGGGGTCAAAATGTGCAAAAAATGTACAATTGGGGTTTTGCATGGGTAATATCTCAGCTAAAAGTATTCTAATAGGCTCAATAATAACCAAAAACAGTCTGACGCACGCACAAACTTTGGACCTCAGTGTGTGAGCTCATCGTTCTGGTCAAATTGGCAAATTATAATGAAAGACAAAGATAAAAAGACTAGTTTGCGTCTGACGTCACTGTCAATCAAATTCTCTACGATCCTTGATTGGCTAATAGCGCGTATAAGGAAGGTCGATTCATCTGACTGGTGCCGATCGGAGAAAAGGAATAGCAGTGAATGGCGACAAATTCGAAAAATTACGTACTCTTACAAGACAAAAAGCAACTTTTCTGGCATTGTTGACATGGTCCCTTCACCAAAGAAAGTTTCCTAGTATAAAGACCTAACTTTTGAGATGGTTTGTATGTTTAAAGGTGCAAAATTAACAATAAGGCGCCCGGTTTTACCGCCGAGTTCAGCAACTCATATCATCACAACAAACCGTGGTCGGAGTTTGTTTGACAGATGACGTCAGACGCAAACTAGTCTTTTTATCTTTGTCTTTCATTATAGGATATGGCTCTAATCCGACACACCGCTAATCAAACAACACCAAATTCCCTATACTTTCAGGCGCGTCAGTCGAAAATGGAAAATATTGCACCGTATGGGACGGTAGCAGTGCACTTCATACCGTAAAACCTCGTTTACAAGCATATAGTGTGTTTTTGATGAAAGCTAAATTAAAACGAGACAGCCGCATATATGCCAATACTATAGATTGGTCTTACAATAGTACTTGTTTGTATATGTTTGTATCGGTAATTAATTTGCCCAAACTCAGTAATATTATAATTTTATCGATGGATGACGTCTTTTAGCTTTCATCAAAGTACCCTATATGCTTGTTAGAGTGCTGGAAATAACAAGCATTCACTACAAAATTAAAGATTTTTTTTTTTCTGTAAAGATTTTTTTTTATTCGATCTTTATTTTCGAAGATCAATATTTGACAAGATCTGATCCGATCAGATCAAAGTCGGCATTAATGAAATTGAGATGAAGACAAAACTAATAATAATAACTAATTTAGTAATAACTCAACTTGCAAAATTTTTGGACTTTGGTCTCGTTGGATAAGACCGGGTCATATAATCCTGGGTATTGCTATTCAAGAGTACTGTAATAGGGTTATACCTTCACGTAAGCATTATCATAAATTCTAATGCTTGGTTTTAGGGTTTAGGGTTAAAGTTTCTGGTTTGAATTGAGGTTAGGGTTGATATTAGGGTAAGGGTTATGGTCAGGATTAGGATTAGGGTTAGTGCTAAATATTTAATGATGCTTCCATGAAGGTAACACCAGTAAAATGCAAGTTAAATTGACAATGTGAAGAGTAACGTGTCATAATGTTTATAATTATACGGAATATCACGTGTTTCTCAATAACTGCTGCATTATACATTGAAGTATATTGTGACCAGTGAGTTTATCTTGACTCATTGTCTGCAACAAAATTGCAGAATGATATTCATTGTCGACATGAGATGGCTGACTCTAGAAAACAAAATAACCAAAAACAAAACCAAAAAAAGAAACCACATAAACAAACAAGACAAAATAACAACATCAACAACAACAACAACAACAACAACAACAACATAGGCGCAGTGATTTATAGTGCTACACCTGATTAGGCATTCATCTACAATCCTCATCAACATCACGGCTGTGTTTATAATCTTGTAAGAACACCATCCTGTATTCTATATAGAATAAACAATGTTATCAACATACTGGTGTACTCCAGATAGACAGAACGACCAGGGTCTCATGTTTACTACAATTTAATACTATACCTGTATATTGCGGGGACTTTTACACCTACCTTTGGATTTGGTGCATAAACATTAAGATGCAGACAATCCTCACTAATATTGAAAGGCTCCGTAGTCGTTTGTATTGTGATGTGCCCTGAGTAATTTAATTTGATGATTTATCTTTGTTTACAAAGTTACATGAGTGATGACATTTTAGGGGAATTCCCCTCTCAAATTGAGCAAAACAAGTTGAATCATATCTAATTTGGAATATTTGGAAACCCCCTTCAGATTGTAAAGAGATGACATCATATATGGGATTCCCCTCAGGAAGTGATGTAATGGGATATCCCCTCAGGAAGTGATGTCATGTGAAAGGTTAATGTTATAATTAAGACTTTGGAATTTCCCAGATTGAGCATAATGTGAAGGTAGTAAATGGCCCATAATAGAATGGGGTTTTTCCCATGCTTGATATATAAGAAATGTAAACACAATTATTGACACAGTTGATAGTGTTGATCTGGGCTATGCTTACAGTCCAATTCCTTGAAAGAAAGGAAATTACAAACCAGAATTAATTTATGTAGTCAAAGTACTACTATTTACCAGTGTTGTCGGAGAAGATAAGAATACGTCAAAGAACGTTATTCTTCCAAGAAAGGAAATATATTCTTCTGTCGACTTGCTGAAGTCTGGTATTTTGATTCAACGCAACTGTCAAAATAAGTGGGGACAACTGCATCGCAGTCCTGCTTCCTGAAGATATTGTGTGAAAGGTGGAAATAGCACCAAGTTTGGAGAAAGCAGCGCAAGGAGTTAAATTTGGAGAACTGCGCAAGGAGTTTAGCATAGGAGAACGGCGCAAGGAGTTTAGCATAGGAGAACGGCGCAAGGAGTTTAGCATAGGAGGACGGCGCAAGGAGTTTATAGTTAGGTGAAAAAGTTCAAAAGTTCACTTTGGTGACCACTCTCTGGCTAGTAAGGTTTCACGATTGATTCGACTTCTATGGACCATTTAGAAAAAAATAGCCACCATGTCCCTCATCAAAATCCGGCATTTTCGCTAGAGTCAAAATCCAAAATGTAAGCCACCACCATTTTGAAAATTTAAGTTTTGAACCAGAGCACCTATAATCATGCACAAAGACACTTTTTCGGATATGTCGAGTACGAGGATTCCGATTCTGACATTAGTTTGACATTACGGCATCATTTTCACCCAGAAATCCAAGATGGTGGCCGGCACCATCTTGAAAAATTTAGTTTTGAACAAGAGGACCTTAAATCGTGTACAAAGACACTTTTTTGGATAAGTCGACCACAAGGATGTCAAATTTGACATTACTTTGACATTACGAACTCATATTTACCCAGAAATCCAAGATGGTGGCCGCCGGCGCCATCTTGAAAAAAATAAGTTTTGAACCAGATTACCTAAAATCGTGTACAAAGACACTTTTTCCGGTAAGTCGACCCCAAGAAATCCGAATCTGACTTTAATTTGACGTTACAAAATAATTTTTGCCAAGAAATCCAAGATGGCCCCCATTTGGTCTGGGGTTTATATGCCTTATCTGGGTTTAGACTGCGATATGCTAAGGTTAAGGCATCTTAGCCACAGGTAAGTGAACGTAAACCCAGGATAAGGCCGTCTAAACCACAGATAAGGCGCCTTATCCCTAGATAAGGGATGTAAACCCAAGATAAGGCAGTTGAAACCCCATATAAGAGACATGAACCCCAGATAAGGCGGAAATGACACATTTATGCATCTGCTTTCATTCAAAAATCACATTTACGCTCTACCAAATGGGGGCCATCTTGGATTTCTTGGCAAAAATTATTTTGTAACGTCAAATTAATGTCAGATTCGGATTTCTTGGGGTCGACTTACCGGAAAAAGTGTCTTTGTACACGATTTTAGGTAATCTGTTCAAAACTTATTTTTTTCAAGATGCCGGCGGCCACCATCTTGGATTTCTGGGTAAATATGAGTTCGTAATGTCAAAGTAATGTCAAATTTGAAATCCTTGTGGTCGACTTATCCAAAAAAGTGTCTTTGTACACGATTTAAGGTCCTCTTGTTCAAAACTAAATTTTTCAAGATGGTACCGGCCACCATCTTGGATTCTAGGTGAAAATGATGCCGTAATGTCAAACTAATGTCAGAATCGGAATCCTTGTACTCGACATATCCGAAAAAGTGTCTTTGTGCATGATTATAGGTGCTCTGGTTCAAAACTTAAATTTTCAAAATGGTGGTGGCGGCCATTTTGGATTTTAGCCTCTAGCGAAAAATGCCGGGATTTTCGCGAGGGACATGGTGGCTATTTTTTTTCTAAATGGTCCATAGAAGTCGAATCAATCGTCAAACCTTACTAGCCAGAGAGTGGTCACCAAAGTGAACTTTTTCCCCTAACTATTAGTATAGGAGAATTGCGCAAGGAGTTGTAAACGTGTTTGGAGAACACCATTTTCGTGTAAGGATTTTATACGCAAGGAGTTATCAATGCAAGTGTACAAAGGACTTCGCTGATTGTCGCAGGACAAGTGAATAGGGATATATTACATCAGCCGTCCAGAACATTGCAAGAACTTTATGATCACCAAGAAGAAGAATGCTGGCTAAGTACAAAATAGATAAAGAGTGATTATATTTGATTAATGTATATGTGCATTTGTAGTCATTATATTGTACCAAACGAAACTTGCTTTCAATTAAAGACTTAGATTTTGTTAGCTTAAACGAACAGTGTATTTGTGTTGTGCATTCGTGTGAGTTCGGGGTAAAAGGTGATTTTGGCCTTGAGTCAAGTACGACTCGTAACAAAATTGGGGGCTTGTCGTCCGGGAAGTACACTGTAAAAAAGTTGACATTAATATACTGAGTCTTGAAAGTGAAAGTACAGTATGGCAGAGTTCAAAGCAGAAGAGTTTCTTGAAACTATAAATTGGGAGAAGTTTGATGAGTTGAAGAAGCCTGATTTATTGGCATTTGCCAAACATTATGACTTGAAAGTAAAGCAAGCTACAAGAAAGCAAATAATCAAAAATGCCTTGATTGATGTTTTGGTCGGGAAGACATTTTTGATGAATCCTATTTGGAAGAGAAACTTGCAGTAGAAACTGAAATTGGTGGGGACTCAGCATTTAAATTGAAAGAGTTGGAAATTCAATTAGAAATGAAGAAAATGGAAATGGACCAAAAGAAAATAGAAATGGACCAAAAAGAAAAACTGGAAATGATCAAGTTAGAGAATGAAAATAAAGAAAAACAAGAAAGGCTAGACATGGAAAACAAGAAATTAGAAATGGAAGACAAAGCACGCCACGAAAAGATGGTGCTTGAACAACAAAGATTGGCTATGGAAGAAAAGGAAAAACTAGCTAAAATTGATATGGAAGCACATTTGAAAGAAAAATAAATTGAGTTTGAACAAGAGAAGTTACCAAAACTAGGTGACAAATACTCATCAAGTTTCTCCTCAAAGTCAAAGTCAGGGTTTGATGTTACAAAGTATGTAAAGCTTGTGCCTAAATTCAAAGAGAAAGAAGTTGACGAGTACTTGCAACATTTTGAAAAGGTAGCTACAAATTTGAAATGGCCTAAAGAGCATTGGACCCTACTTTTGCAAAGTAGTTTTGTGGGGAAGGCCAGGGAGACTTACTCAGCTCTACCAATAGAGAAGTGTAATAATTATGAAGAAGTCAAACAAGCAGTCCTGAAGGCCTATGAGCTGGTGCCTGAAGCATATAGACAAAAATTCAGAGATTCAAGAAAGCAAGCAGATCAAACCCATGTAGAATTTGCTAGAGTAAAAGAACAAATGTTTGACAGGTGGCTTGGTTCAAAAGAAGTCAAAGATGATTTCGGCCAACTTAAGCAATTAGTTCTTATAGAAGAGTTCAAGAAATGTGTCCACGTTGACATTAAAACCCATTTGGATGAAAGCGCTAGCAAAATTAAGACCCTAAACGAGGCGGCGACAATGGCGGACGACTATGGCTTAACTCACAAATTGAATGCGAGTAGATTTAGTCATAACAGAAGTTATTCAAAAAGGTTCAGCCATAACCAACCTAGAGCAAATCAGGGTGGTACACAAGAAGGGAGATCTCAGTCTAATCACAGATCCTGGTCTAATTCACAGCGTAGTGCTGGTGGTAGAGGGACCCCATGGAGTTCAGGTACCAGACCAACAGGTGGGACTGAATTTAAATCCCAATTATTTTGCAATTTCTGTAAGAAACCAGGACATACAGTGACCATGTGTCGGAGCTTAAAAGCCAAACAAGATGCACAAAAACAGCAGCAAACTGCTAGTAATACTGTAGGATGTGCAGTGTCACTTGAGTCAAAGAAACAAGTCAGTCAAATCAAAAAACAAGAATTCCCACAAAAGGGAGGTGAGACAGACAAGGTGTGTGAAGAATTTGAACCATTTGTGTTAGAGGGAGTAGTATCACTTGGTGATAATGGTAGTCCAAAGCCCATTAAGATTGTGCGAGATACGTGTTGTGCACGGTCTATGATTCTGGAAGGAACTTTGCCCTTTAATGAGGATAGTTCAGCTGGTAATGCTTTGATCCAGGGTATTGGGATGGAAATACTTAATGTACCTCTCCACAAAATTAACTTGACATCTGACTTAGTTTCTGGTCCTGTAACCATAGGAGTTAGACACGAATTGCCAGTCAAAGGAGTGTCCATGTTGCTAGGAAATGACTTGGCAGGGGGGGAAGGTTTTTCCTGACCCAATAGTTACAGATAAGCCCTGTTTGCAGGATGATAGTAGTGAAGAAAAGGAGATATTTCCTGCATGTGCAGTTACACGGGCAATGAGTAAGAGGGCCTCTGTAGAAACAATTGAGGACAACCAAATTGATGACATAGGCTACAGTTTGGAAGACACATTTGTGTCAAAGTTAAATGAGAAAGAAGATAAACTTCCTTCTCCAGGGGATAAAAGACCCCTCAAAATGACACAGCCTCTGAGCATGAACAAATTGGGGAAACATTGAGAGACCCATTAAGTCATGACAAGCTAATTCTGGAGCAACAAAATGACCCAGAACTCAAAGAGATCAATCAAAGGGCATTGACCCTAGAAGAAGCAGAAGAAAATTCTGTCTGTTTTTACAAACAAGATGATGTGCTAATGAGAAAATGGCGGCCCCCTGATGCACCTGCCGATGAAGAGTGGAAGGTAGTGCACCAAATTGTGGAACAAAAGTCTACCACACTGAAGTTATTAACATAGCACATGATAGTCCCATGGCAGGGCATTTGGGTGTTAAGAAAACTCATGAAAGAATTCTGAGACATTTCTGGTGGCCCACTCTCAGAAAAGATGTTTCTGAATATTGCAAAACATGTCACATATGCCAAGTAGTAGGGAAGCCAAATCAGAAAATACCTCCTGCTCCATTAAAGCCAATTCCAGCCTTTGATGAACCATTTAGTAGGGTTATTATTGATTGTGTAGGCCCCTTACCAAAGACTAAGTCAGGTAATCAGTACCTTCTGACAATTATGTGCGCGTCAACACGCTGAAGCCATACCATTGAGAAATATTAAAGCAGTGACCATAGTGAAAGCTTTAACCAAGTTCTTCACATTTGTGGGGCTCCCCAAGTCCATACAGTCAGACCAGGGATCAAACTTTACTTCTGGAGTATTTCAGCAGGTCATGTATCAATTAGGTATAGAACAGTATACCTCAAGAATCACAAGGTGCACTAGAAAGGTTCCACCAAACATTGAAAAACATGATCAGGACATATTGTTTGGAATTTCAGAGGGACTGGGATGAGGGAGTACACTTGTTGTTGTTTGCTGCTAGGGAAGCAGTTCAGGAAACTTTAGGATTTAGTCCTTTTGAGTTAGTGTTTGGACACACAGTGCGCGGTCCCTTAAAGTTGTTGAAAGAAAAGTGGCTCAATGAGAAATCAGATATCAATTTATTGGATTATGTCTCCAATTTTAAGCATAGGCTTAACAGAGCAACTGATATCGCCAAAGAAAACTTGAAACAGGGTCAGGCCAAAATGAAACAATGGTATGATCAACATGCCAGAGAAAGAGTGTTCAAACCAGGTGACAAAGTTCTAGTATTGTTTCCAATTCCAGGACACCCATTACAAGCCAGATATCATGGCCCATGTGAGGTAGAGTCAAAAGTGGGTGAAGTAGATTATATTATCAAGACTCCTGGTAGACGCAAGAGCAGGCAGTTATGCCACATAAATATGCTCAAAGAGTATGTTGAAAGAAGTGACAGTGGCATTCCAAAACCTGTGTGTACAGTAAAACATGCTAATGTAGACAAACATGCCGATGTAGACAAAATCGCCAATGTAGACAAAAGTAAAGATGACAATTCTGATGTCACACTTGACAAGGATAAAGAGCTGGAGCACAAAGAGTATAATGTAAAATTGAACAATTCTGATGTGCTCATTAATTTGGACTCAAAGTTAGGTCATCTTTCTCAAGATCAACAAAGTCAAATTGCAAATTTGATTCACAAATTTGACAATATATTTCCTGATACGCCAAGTAGAACAAATGCTGCATTTCATGATGTAGATGTTGGTGATACAAAACCAATCAAGCAGCATCCTTACAGAGTCAGTCCATTGAAAATGGAACATCTCAAAAATGAGATCAATTACATGCTAGACAATGATATCATAGAACCAAGTAGTAGTGAATGGAGTTCACCATGCATTCTTGTTCCCAAGCCTGATGGTTTATACCGATTGGTGGCAGACATGAGAGCTGCAAATGTTCATTCAAAGACAGACTCGTACCCAATTCCAAGAATTGATGATTGCATTGACAAAATTGGGAATGCAACATTTGTTAGCAAATTTGATCTTTTGAAAGGGTACTGGCAGGTTCCACTCACAGACCGTGCCAAAGAGATTTCTGCCTTTTGTACACCATTTGGTCTTTACCAATACAAAGTTATGCCATTTGGGTTGAAAAACGCACCTGCAACATTTCAGAGAATGGTAAATCAAATTGTGGCAGACATAGAGGGATGTGAAGCGTATGTAGATGATTTGATTGTTTACAGTCAAACTTGGGAACAACACATGGAACAACTCCATCAATTGTTTAAGAAGCTGTCTGAAGTACAGTTAACAGTCAATCTGGTAAAAGTGAGTTTTGCCATGCCACAGTCACATACTTGGGATATGTTGTAGGTCAAGGTCAGGTGAAACCTATCAAAGCCAAAGTTGAAACAATTGAGCAATACCCCACACCTGTAAACAAGAAGGCACTCATGAGATTTCTAGGAATGGTTGGCTATTATAGAAAGTTCTGTCCAAACTTTTCAGAGATAGCAAGTCCTTTGACTGATTTGTTGAAGAAAGATGCAAAATTCATTTGGTCAGAACAGTGTGAAATTGCTTTTCACAAAGTCAAATCTATACTCATGAGTTCACCGGTGCTTACTGCACCTGATTTTCAGAAGCAGTTTAAGTTGACTGTTGATGCCAGTGACATAGGCTGTGGAGGTGTTGTGATGCAAGAGGGTGAAGATCAAATAGATCACCCCATTTGTTACTTTTCAAGGAAATTCAACAAGCACCAGAGAAATTACTCCACAATTGAGAAGGAGTGTCTAGCATTGCTATTAGCATTGCTACATTTTGATGTGTATTTGGGTACCACAGTGTACTATGTGCTTGTTTTCACAGATCACAATCCCTCACCTTCATCAACAGGATGAAGAACAAAAACCAAAGACTGGTGAGGTGGAGTTTGACCTTGCAAGAGTACAATCTGGACATCAAACATATTAAGGGAAAAGACAATGTAATGGCTGATGCCTTGTCCAGAATTGCATAAAAAAAACCTGACACACAAAAATTCCTTTAAAAAGGAACCTGTGTGACAAGTAGTCACTGTGTATGATGAGTTAAATACTCAAAGTTAATATTATGTTGAAGTTGATGTAAAAGAAGAAAACATTTAAGAAAGTTTTCATTACATTCAAACTTTCTTCTTTTAAGGGGGGAGGGTGTGATGTGCCCTGAGTAATTTAATTTGATGATTTATCTTTGTTTACAAAGTTACATGAGTGATGACATTTTAGGGAATTCCCCTCTCAAATTGAGCAAAACAAGTTGAATCATATCTAATTTGGAATATTTGGAAACCCCCTTCAGATTGTAAAGAGATGACATCATAATATGGGATTCCCCTCAGGAAGTGATGTAATGGGATTTCCCCTCAGGAAGTGATGTCATGTGAAAGGTTAATGTTATAATTAAGACTTAGAATAGGTTTTTTTCCCATGCTTGATATATAAGAAATGTAAACACAATTATTGACACAGTTGATAGTGTTGATCTGGGCTATGCTTACAGTCCAATTCCTTGAAAGAAAGGAAATTACAAACCAGAATTAATTTATGTAGTCAAAGTACTACTATTTACCAGTGTTGTCGGAGAAGATCTAGAATACGTCAAAGAACGTTATTCTTCCAAGAAAGGAAATATATTCTTCTGTCGACTTGCTGAAGTCTGGTATTTTGATTCAACGCAACTGTCAAAATAAGTGGGGACAACTGCATCGCAGTCCTGGTTCCTGAAGATATTGTGTGAAAGGTGGAAATAGCACCAAGTTTGGAGAAAGCAGCGCAAGGAGTTAAATTTGGAGAACTGCGCAAGGAGTTTAGCATAGGAGAACGGCGCAAGGAGTTTAGCATAGGAGAACGGCGCAAGGAGTTTAGCATAGGAGGACGGCGCAAAGAGTTTAGTATAGGAGAATTGCGCAAGGAGTTGTAAACGTGTTTGGAGAACACCATTTTCGTGTAAGGATTTTATACGCAAGGAGTTATCAATGCAAGTGTACAAAGGACTTCGCTGATTGTCGCAGGACAAGTGAATAGGGATATATTACATCAGTCGTCCAGAACATTACAAGAACTTTATGATCACCAAGAAGAAGAATGCTGGCTAAGTACAAAATAGATAAAGAGTGATTATATTTGATTAATGTATATGTGCATTTGTAGTCATTATATTGTACCAAACGAAACTTGCTTTCAATTAAAGACTTAGATTTTGTTAGCTTAAACGAACAGTGTATTTGTGTTGTGCATTCGTGTGAGTTCGGGTAAAAGGTGATTTTGGCCTTGAGTCAAGTACGACTCGTAACAGTATACATATATCTCTGTTGTAAGTAGCATTATAGACATCATCCTTACTCCATGGTTCCTTGGGTAGTGGTGCTTTAAACCGTCTCTCACCAACAGGAGGTTCCGCATATGGGATACCTAAAACACATCAATCTCTTTCTGGATACCGAGATAGTCATTCTCAAAACGAACGGTCTCTCCCAGTATCTTCCCTTGTTCTACGATTACTGTTGGTTGACTAAAGACGAAGAGAATTTGACACAGGATGCACACAATTATAACGGACGTAGTCATCGTGATTAGCTCGATTACTGTTATTTTAGTCTAAATATGTTTAACAAACGGGGTTTGCTGGATATGGTATGTAGAAAAGGCAGACGTGACATGAAGAAGATCTAAGAAGATCTGGTTGAATATTAAGAAGACCTGGTTGAATATTAAGCAGAGTGAAATCTGTTCTGGTAGTTACTAAGCATTTACAAGGACTGTACGGTTGTAGTGTGTTTACTTACTTATATGTGTGTGTTTACTTACTTATGACAACATAGATTATTTAACTAAACTACACGGTGTCCCCGAAAGAACTGTATCGTAGTAAACCTTTAATTTTACGTATTTTATTGCCCAAAACAAACAGAACTAACAAAATGATTTGATTCAGGAATGAAACAGCTATCACATACTTTTTGAATTTTGACAATTGACTGATCCGTTCTTGCAATATAAGAGCCTATTGTTATTGATAGATTTTTGAATCCATGGAACGAATTTTTTAAAAATAAGTCATTTTCGTAATTTCTTATATTTCAAGACCGGAGTTTCAAATGTCAAAATTTAAAACGTATGTAATATCTCTGATATTCTTCAACCACAGTCACTATTTAATTCTGTTTAGTCCTGGCATTAAAGTGCCCATACTTTATTTTTTCGACGATACAATTCTTTCAGAGACACCCTGTAGAGATCGAGATAATAATATACTGTATATGCCCCTCAGTGAACAACATCACTGTGATATAACAGAAACTTATGCAAGCTCTCCGATAGTTTGGAGAATTTTGAAGAATATTTGATCCAAAGCAAACCCAACACATTTATTTAAAATATTAAATTTGGCCATGGAACTTTAGTGGTCGCCATTCAAAAATAGAGTTTGCGAATTGAAGTTTTGACAATTTACTGCAACTTCAACGGCAACTTCACATATTTCTTGCTTAGATTTACTTCAACTCAAATATCTGAATGGTTACTGCACCAATAGTGTCTTGTCGCTTACATTCGACACATATATGTATCAATGGGCAATCAAAGAAGGGCATGTGAAGGCGACTGCTGCAGAATTTCCCCCTTTTGTTTAGTCAAGTGGGTTCTGGTCACACTTCAAGACAAAAAACAAATGACGTTACAATTATGCGAAATACATAAAACGCTTGTTTGGGACAATTTGTCAGCAACCAGTTTGAAAATACCTTGAAGTTTTACTTAACCATTTTTCATGCAACGAAATCGTCTTCTGTGCAAATCACAATATTACATTTGTTGTAATATCATATGGGAGAGCCCGGCTCAGTGGTTAGAACTATCGCTTCTTGTGTATGAGGTCCGGGTTCGATTCCAGGCAGTGTAAAACTTGCTTGGATATTATCCAGAAAAAGTCGCAGAGTCCATACTTTAATATCGCCTCTCCCTATGGTGCGTTTAGAGTTGTGTTAATGCACCATGAAATCATCCCGTCATTAGGAGGGGACGATCCATTGTATAAGGAACTATACATGTACATCTTGCTCGCAGTCAATTCCGAGAATATTTCAGTGTTCAAATAGACCCCATCGGAAGCTTTCTTGGTCAAACTCGAATAAAGCAAATCACGGAAAAAATCGGAATTATCATGATTCTGAAACCTTTGTGCAAATTCTAAACGCTATGAGTATAATATGTACAGTATTTGGCTATAGGTGTTGGTATTTGGCTAGGTTTGGGTGTACGCATAGATTTAGAAACTGGATCAAATCTTATTTTGGTTGACATACGCTCAGAAGTTTTAATATTCATTAATGTTACAGTAGGGAGCGCATCAAATTCAAGATATGCATGTATGTTTTTAAATGTCTTCAGGGTAATGCACCAGTTTATCTCACAAACTTTCTCACTCATAAACTCAAACCTGCTACAGGACCCATGACACGTTCTTCTTCCGATACTACTCTTCTCACCGCTCATGTCGGGAAAAATCGCATTGGAGATAAATCATTTTATGTTTCGGCACCCACACTCTGGAACAGCCTCCCAAGAACCATCAGGGAGGCATGCACACTGCCTAGTTTCAAGAAGGTGTTGAAGTCTCATTTTTATCCATCATATTGACTCTGTTTTTGTTATTGCTTTGTTTTTACGGCGCTTTGATCAAGTTGGAAAGGCGCCCTATTAAATGTTGTTTATGTATGTATTTATGTATGTATAGGTTGAGGCAAAGTAATCAATTATATTGCAAGTATATTGAGTGTTATTCCAGTTGAACGTTGCTGATTTATTAAATTGATTAAATTATAAAATCCTTTGTATTTCATTGTTAGCAACGCGATATCTGTTGTGTTTTTTTAAAATTAATTAATTTATTTCCATGAATATTTAGAGCTATTAAATAGCAGTCTTTTTCTTTTATGACATGCACATGGTCTGTTTATGCATCATTGCTAGACGTAGAAAACTTGGAGTGAGTACCAAATAAATAATTAAAGGAATCGGATTTCAACGTTTGCATAGTATTTTTTGTGGGACCTGAGAGCACATCAGACATATCGAATTGCATTCTGAACACGAAGAATGTCCTTCCGATATCAAATATTTTGATTTTCTGAAATAATATAAATGATATAATACAAAGTTTATTGCAAATTATGAACATTTGATATTTTTGATAATTAACAGTCATCGAAGTAAACTTTATAAATCTAATGATATTTACTTAACCTGCTTAAAGTGTATGTAGCTGGGATGATAAGCCGACCATCAATTGAAAATTTTAATTTTGACCTTTCATATTGAAGATCTACATTTTCCCCCCAAAAACTAATAATTGTTGGCGTTTAAAAATAATATATTTCGTCAATACGAAACGTCAAAATGTTCAAATGATGGACGGCTTTTCATCACAACTACACACGCTATAAGTACATATCATTAGATTCCCAGCAAACACAAAAACGTTTTAAAAACGTTTAAAAAAAGTTATATTTTGGCTTTTGGTTTAGGTAAAAACGTTTTAATAACATTAAAATGTCGGGTTATATACAGGTCATGATAACGTTTTAAAACGTTTAGCATGAAAAACACACTACAACAATATTTTTAAATGTTTTAAAAAAATGTTATTGTAAACTATTTTTGCAAACATTTTTGTCAAATATTGTGTCAATACTTAAATAACATTATGTTAAAATATTTGAACCCAGCAAACACAGAAATGTTATTAAAATGTTTTTTTCAAAACCGTTTAATAACATTTAAATGTCGGGTTATATAAAGGTCATGAAAACGTTTTCAAAACGTTATTGAAAATATTTTGGGCAAAAATTTTCGCAAAATATCTTTTCAACCCCAAAATAACATTCTGTTTAGAATGTTTTGTGTCAAGTTTTCAAGAATGTTTTTGGAATGTTATTAAAACGTTTTTATACCCTTTTTATAACCCGATATTTAAACGTTTTCTGCAAAACATTTTTGTTTGCTGAGCAGTAGATTATCAAAAATGTTTTTAAGGTTATGAAAACGTTTTATACTCTTAATATACCCTTTATATAACCCGACATTTAAACGTTTTCTGACAACCTTTTATAACCTTCTGCGAATGATGTCGAAAACGTTTTGTGTTTGCTGGGTTGATACAATTTAACTCGAGGAGTGTAAATTTGAAAAACACACATTTTTATTCATTTGCCATTTCAAAAACACAAATTTATTTGATATCAGAAGGCCATTCCTCGTTTTCAAAAAGCAATTCGATATGACTGATTTGCTCTCGCTATCGTCACTATCTGAACCCTTAATGTGGACAAGAATACTATATAATAATAAAAAAACGTCTTCATGTTTGAAACAAACATTTTAATGAGGAACAATGCACCTCGCTAATGTTTGAATGTGTCCATGTTTACAATTCATCTCGAGATGACAATATATTCTTGCTGCCAACTACGGCCTCATATTCATCAAAGGCATCTCTCCATTCCTCCATATCTGTGTATTTCCAAGTGTAGAACTCTTCTCTCCATTGTCGCTCTGTCTCTACAAGGTCAGCTGTAAATAAACAGACGTTCAGATAATGATAGAATTAATTATTTACTTCCATATCTTACTTTTTTCTGTATGTTATATTCATGAAAGTTATTATACACCAGGAACAAAACGAAACTCATCAGTTATAGTCATCCTTGCTGTTCAACCAAGAGCTGTAGGCATTCTTGTATTATTTGTGATATTTGTACAATGTGTGAAATAAAATACGTTTTTAACAAATATATAGTGTGAATCTGTCTGATTTTTTACCCTTTCTGATGTTTTAATAAATTTATAATTAGAAGATATCACAAAATATTGTTCATTCCACACAGTAAATGATCATTTTAAATGGTATTCATTTACTTGCCCCTCTCCCCCTGAGAAAAGCACAACCCGATAACCGTGCGTAAGCAGTTGAAGGACTGGTGGATCAAGCCTACACTATATACACGTAGTAAGCGCCATAAACATGATACGATTTGATCGGATGATTTTAACGTGACGATAACATGCATATTCATGATCGATGAATGATGAATTATTCATAGATAGTATTTATTTCCGCATTTTAAATAGAGAAGGGGTGTGCAACACTCGCCGATTGACCAATCAGAGACCCGCATTATCACCTTTCAATTCTGACAACAATGTCACACCGATGACCTCTCAATATTTTGTGTGATTTGCGTGACCTAGAAATTCGAACGCACTTTCACCCGCGATTTTTACAATTTCTTGCCGGAAGTGGAGCAGGTGGGAATTTCACTTTGTTTACAAGTGAGATGCGATCGTGAACAACCGGAGATTCGGATGATGTTTTCTTAATTTTGTGAGTAATACTGTATATTCCAAATGAATTCACTGGGGACTGATACATGAAAATACAAATAACCAACTGAGTAAATTTCACCGAACTGAATAAAATCATGAAATTATTCAGAGACACTGACAAATTTCAGTACAATACATCACTGCATCCGATGTAAGCTTACAAATAAATAAGTGATAAATATAACATAATGGAAATGCTACCGGCCATGCGCGGCGAAATCGACGGCATTCACAATTCTACAAGTAGTCATGGTAGTGCCACTGGTGGTAGTGGCTGTCATCTATGCATCACAGATCCTGGCATGCATGGGCCCAAGCCGCCTACATGCATGCATGGTAGTTCAGTCAGTAGGCCTATAGTCTGTCCACATAGAAGTACAAACCAAATTTGTGGCACCTGGGGTCAATGCTTTGCGTCACATGCACTGCGTGTTAAAAAAATGTGACGCGTAAATAGCGTGGTGCGCTCGGCAAGTACAAATTGTGCAATAGTTGGCGCGCCAAAGAAGCAATTAGGCGCATTGCACTGATGTCTGAAGAATATATTCTCATACCTCCAGTTTCCGAGGTCTATTTACTTTGTACTTCTAAGTGGACAGACTATACCCCATAGTACGTACAGCCACAGCACAGAATAGTCCGCCATGCCCGACTATAGAAAAATTATCAAATTCTTGGACATCGTGGAACATTCAACTACGCTTGTTACTCCGCGACTAATCATGCTAACTACACGCGAGTACAACGCTACTCTACGCGTCCATATTAGCGAGGCTATCTGCGTACAACTGCTTACTACGCACAGCCACGCAAAGAGTATGTTCCACGATGTCCACGAATTTGATAATTTTTCTATAGTACAAGGAACTTATACGATGTCCTCATTCACAAACTGATACTATCTGTGGGCATCGTATAAGGCTATTACCGTACGATAATGTGCTGAAGGAATATTACACAGTCAAGAATAGGCTCCATCATTTTTTTGTTCTGATCCCTCCCAGTCTCCCAAAACATCAAAACAGCTAAAAGCATTGCACATTTACTTACTTAAGACTGTCCTTTTTCATATAACACAGACAAAGTAGGGCAAAGCTACCTAGAAATGGTCAAATTTTGGCAAGAAATATCTCTGTGTAATCCTATGTAAGTCCCATATCACATCGTTATCGGTAAGGCAGTGACTCAAGCCCGGATATTCGAGTACCCGCCCGTTTTTTCCCTACCCGGATACAAATTCCATTTACGGATTACCCGAATTAAAAAAAAAAAAAAATTGAATTTTGCACATTGTTTTGTAATTTTAATATGAAAATTGATACATAGTTTTCATGTCATACTCTATTAATGATATCAAAATGCATTCAAATTTTTTTTTTTTTTTAGGTCAACCATGATCCTAGCATTTAGGTCTAGGTCCAGAGACACTACAAAACCGAAAAAAAACTTTGGAAAAAAAAAAAAAAAAAAAAAAAATATAATAATAATTTTATTTTTTTTTAATTTTTTGAAATTTTTATTTTTTTTGCAATTTTTGGTACCCAGTTACCCGCCCGAAATTTACCTCGGGTACCCGAATACGTCATTACCCGATAGGTCACAGCCTTAGTTATCGGCGATCGTGATTTTTTTTTTGGCTGGTACCCACTAGCGTCATGCACGTGACGCGACACAGCTAAAATAATCGACCGGAAATCGGGGATCATTAAAACGTCAACAAATTTCAAAACACAGAAAGCAGTAAACTTAATGGCGAGCGGTCCGAATTTTGAGCCATACAAGTTTACGTGGTGAACTAATGCCCGACTGTACATCATGACATGTGTATGACTGCCGCAATGCAATAATGATAGTATTATGAAAGTATACATTTTCAGGAAGGAAATTAAATAAAAGTTGTTATGATTATGAATGATAGGGATGTTCATAAAATTTTGAAGTTCAATATTTTTAGCTGAAAGTTCTTTCATTTGAAAGAGAATTGAATTACCTAAACAATAAGGGGTCAATCATGTTTCTAGTGCATATACTTTTGAAGTTACAGACAAAAATAGTGTCATCAATTTGCCCAAAATTTTGTGTGTGACAGCCATGCAGCAGGCACATGTACAATGCACACTACTGTATGTGACCCCAGATGACCTCCTATTCTTTACTGTAAGAAAGCTGTTTTGGATGGTCTTGATTTACACACAAATTGCTTTTGAGCTAAATCAAGCGTCGACTTGGTGGAACATGGATTGCACTATGTGATAGTTTATGAATCCAGTATCATGCCAGTACCAACATATTAAGTCAACATCACTAAAGGTTTTGGTTGTCAAAATTAATTTTTACTGATTTTCTCCAATGAGCCCCACAGTAAAGCCATTTTTGGACCGTACATGCACATTCCACTTCCCTATGGATGAATAGCGCCACCTATAGTGTGTGATGTGAGCTGGCCTATGAATGACCACCACCGCCGCCGTGGTTCGGCGCCCACACAAGTCAGGCGCCGCTCTGCAAAAATACACAGAGTCAGGCGCCGATCTGCAAAAAATAGAGGGGGCACGCGCCAGGTGCGCCCCCTCTAAATCCGCCCCTGATAGAACTTAATAGGACTAATATTTCAAAAAATCACTTTCACCTCGCAAGCTTTGTAAACCTTAAATAGCTCAACCATTGTCTACGGTCTATGCACTGGCACAGCAGCACAAAAAATAGTAAAAACAGTCTCTACAACTACATGGTCTGTATGTACAGACAAGCTCTAGTCTCAGCATAGTATAATTTGGTTCACCTCAAGTTTGGTAGTGATGTCAATTGTCAATGCTTTTGTGCGGTTAGGCCGCAAACGTGTCGACAAGTCACACCTGAATGCGGGCATGTACATTCAGTGAGTTTAAGTTAATGTGCGCGATTCGAAATATGCACATATGTCGATCACTGCCATGTGTACAGTCTTGGGGTGGTCATAATTTTGGTTGCCCTCAGAGACCGACCCAAAAAATTAGAAATTTTGGTTGGGCTTTTTTTTTTTCCATTCACTCTTTTAGAAGCAACCTTAAATTTGGACAGTATTAAGGACATTTTATAATTGTTATTCACTCATTTTATCTATTAAATGCATATTTGATAAAAAACACAAAGTATTTATGTACATTTAAATTCAGTCCAAAAACACACAATTTTTTTCCTTAAAATGATCGAGCATTTGTCAATTGGAGGAAAAACACATGGAAAAAAAAAGATCGATCAACCAACCCTCGAAATTTTTGTCTTGGAAGGGCAACCAAACAATTTACTTTGGCCTCACTAAATTTTGATACTCCTACTTCTATTTTTGGTTCATTTCATTTTATTAGAAAAAGGTATTGAAATCTTTAAAACTAAATACCCAATTACAGCAAAAGTATACATATTTGGAAGCTTATGTTCCAAGCAATGCAACTGTGCAAAATGGAAGTTAGTATTCAGGGTGTGTAAGAAAAAATATAGTGTGATATCATGTAAAAACCCTGGTTTTACTTGAAATTGATAATTTATTGCATTTGCTATTTAGTACTTGTATGAATGAAACAACTCAAAAGAAATCTAATTTTGTTACAGGCCACACTATGAGCTTTAATAAATTGTATCTATAGTTAGTTAGCTACGCAATGAATAACTAAAGTGGTGATACAGGGTGTAAAATAATAAGTAAGTTCATGCACTTACGGGGTACTACACCCCTGCCCAATTCTGTGCCTATTTTTGCATTTTTCTCAGTGCAGAGTGTACTTCCATCATGTATTTAATATTCAATTTCCTGTAAATTTCATGAATACAGGTAATAGTATCATCAACGACAGGCACAATCATGGTCAACCAGAACCAGCACGATGACAGTACATTGTATCTCAGCTGAGCTGTTGAGAATGAACATCTGCAGGGACTTCTTGCTATACTTCATGGATGATGACTTCTGTTCAAAACAGAAGCAGAGGAAGAATACATGCAACAGGTACTTTATTTTTTATGTGTTTTTTTTTGGGGGGGGGGGGGTTGTGAAGGCAAGCATGACAGTGGCATATCACTGGGGCAGAGTCAGAGCCCCTATTGCCCCGAGCTGCCAGCATTTGAATCTTGGAAAAAAGGAGATTTTCTGTTGCAAACCGGGAGATTTGTCAAAATGTGTACATCTTAATGGATGAAACCATTTCCTTTTCAGGGAGATGACCAAAATTAAGGGTTCTGAAGGTTTAAAAGTAGGGAGTCTCCTGCGAAAAGAGGGAGAGTTGGCAGCTCTGTATTGCCAGGCGGTTGATTTAAAGTTTTGGATGCCCATCCTGGGATGCCTATTTTCAAATCACCCATAATATATCAGTTTCTGCTCAAGTTTGTCTGTAGCACTGCATGATGTTTTCGGCTTTGTAGTGTCCCTGGACCTAGAGCTAAATGCTAGGATCATTCATGGTTGACTTATTAAAAAAAAAAAAAAAAATTGTAGGCCTATGTCATTTGAATAAATTTGTACTCATGTCATACTCTATTAATGATTTCAAAATTGATACAAATTCAATGAATGAATAAGTGAACAATGAATTATCCTAGCATTTAGCTCTAGGTCCAGGGACACTACAAACCCGAAAAAATAAATATTTTTTTTTTTTAAATTCGGGTAATCCGTAAATGGAATTTATATCCGGGTATGGAAAAATTTTGCCATTTTGAAATTTAACTGTTGAAATATGGTGCAAAAATGGAATAAATTTGCATGAAGTACGAAGAAATTTGCACTTTGGGGGCTACAATGGTCAAATATGAGGTTAATTTGGTCAGAAACCCACATACAGGCATCAACATTGGGGGATGATTGTATGGACCATTTCCCCTGGCAAAATATTGGGGGGATTTATCCCCCCCATCCCCCCCGGGATCTACGCCTAATCGCCTATGATATATATATTTTTATTCAATGACTTTTTGTTTATTCTTACCAAAAATATACGACTGCTTTTTACCGTGACAGTAGTACTACTTCCAAGCTCTTTCGTGCTCAATCTTATGATGTATACTACATGTAGTAGTTATTAGTTTGACAGGATGTACCCTTCTTAGGTTATAGCAGAGAAAGTCAAAGGTCACATTTTTGGTCTTAGGGGTCAAAAATATCAGAGTGCTCTGATTTGGACAAAAGGTGTATCAAAATGTTTGTTTTCATACAACAATTCAAATAAAGATAGGATTTAACAATTTAATTTCACTTTCTATGTGTTGCAATAGGTGCAGGTTAATAGGCCTCAATGGTACTTGACCTATTTTGCTGTGTTTTGAGAAGCTTGATGTGAAAAAAAAAATGCAGTACTTGGTCAACTATATAGCTTCAACTTGTTTGTGAATGGTGTGTGCCAATGTTATACTGAAAATTTCAACACCTTCTGTAAATAGATTATAATTCCCCCTCTCGCTTTCTCTCTCTCACTGTTTTTCAGAGTCATAGATCCACCATGGATATCCACGTGAGTTCTGATTGATCAGCTCAAGAGCAAATTTCCCTGCTTGTGGTATTAGAGGGTGCATGTGATACATTGTTGTTTGCTGCATTCTCTTCAACATCAGCCAGGATGACTTAAAATGCAGGACCTTACGATTATGTCGGCCATCAATGATGTGGAAGCTTCTGATGCTGATGAAGTAGACCTGATGCCAGACCTGGTCCAGTGCGCTGATGTGACTGACTCTCCATAGTAATAACCAATTGCACTACCCCGCCCCCAGGAACTGAGACATTGTTATTAGCCCTAAGCCCTCGAATTAAGGATCTTAAGGAACTTTTTTTAGGGCAAGTTGGTAATTGCCTTAGTTTCACTGAAAAGGCAAGGCAGCACAGCACTTTGTAATATTTCAAGAGGGCATCATGGGAACTGTTGAAAATTTGAGAAGGGCACCAAGGCAATTTCTCAAAAGTGAAAAACACACAAAACATCAACTTC
Source organism: Amphiura filiformis (assembly GCF_039555335.1). NCBI lineage: Eukaryota > Metazoa > Echinodermata > Ophiuroidea > Amphilepidida > Amphiuridae > Amphiura > Amphiura filiformis. The sequence continues at coordinate 20,942,830 of NC_092641.1, forward strand.
ATTATAGGGCACGGCAAGTAAATTGCCTTGGGTAAAGGACATATTTTGAGGGCATTACGGCAGTAGGGATGGGCACCCACGGCAAAATGCCATGGGTGCTTTGGGTTAATTCGATGGCTGATTGTTATTACCAAGAACAGTGGAAACTTGTTGATATCAAATCTGACAGCATAAAATTCTTGATAACACACTTTTTTTCTAGCGTACATACCGTACATTTAGGGATTCAATCATGTTTCACCGTTGTTCATCACCGATGTGAAATGGATGGGATTCTGTTGCAATTACTCCAGATTCTAGAAAAATGCAACACTATTTTTTTTTTAATTAAAGACAATATCTTTGCCAATTGCAACATAGCTAAATCCTAATCCAGAGGTGTAGCCAGGATTATTTATGGTCCCCAAAGTCAAACCCCAAATTTTTGTCCCCATTTGTCAATTTTGCTATAGTTTGGCTATTCCCTGTCTTAATCCACTTTAGTTAGTTCTATACTTCTAACAATAATGTCCTTTTTTTTTGTTGACAATTTGAGGGGAATTAGCCCAAAACATGCAATTGTCCATGTTTTCTGTCAATTTTAGTCACAAATTCCAAAGACATGGTAGAGTCTAAGTATTCAAAGTCTTTAATACAGACTAAGAGTGAGCTCATAATTAAAAAGTTAATGTTGATTATTTGAGTATAGTTAAGAACAGAAAATCTGTTTACTAAAGAATAGAATGCATTATTAGTCTTTGTACTTGCAAGTCTTTGGCAGGACCCTCCATATATTGGGAATGTGCAAGCTCGGGGATGAACTCTGACCCTCTGCTTTTGGACCTTACTCCTATCCCTGACTACACTGCAAAATATTTTTCACCCCCGAGAATTAATTTTCACCCCATGTATTTGGATTTTCTGCAAGCTCGGGAGTGAAAAACACGGGAAAACAACCCCCTGACTTTCGGGCCTTAATGCTACCCCTGGTCTTTGGGCTTTATTGTCACAGCCAATGAAAAATGCCATAAACATGCATTATTTTGGCCCTTAAATTATTGCCAAAAATTGACCAAAATATTTGAATGATATATAGCAAAGGTGTATCTTGTTCATTTGATCCATGTTTGATCAGATCATGGAAGTACTTACTTCCATGATCAGATATTGATTAATCCAAATTTTTAGTGGTCAAACCTTTTTGAAACAGTATTGCTGATTGATTAAAATTGATTGATTTATTGGGAAAGTCTATCCTGATCAATAATTTTTCTACTACAAACTTTATATTTATTAAATAATATAAGAATTAATTTCCTGAACAATAACCTGGTTTTTGGTGTGAATTTATTTTGCCTCATCATACATGTACATAAGGGTATCAATAAAGCACCATTTCCTTTTGCCAGCCATCACTACGAGGCTGGTCGAGTGCAGATCCGTCGGAACACGCTTTTCAATATGGAATAAATGCTAACCTCATCGTGACATCATCCAAGCAGCAAAGTTCATCCCATTGGAAAAGCGTTATCCAACGGATCTACAGTCGACCATTCTGCTACCCATGGCCAGAAAATTGCTTATCTAAGTTTGTTGCACAACATATATTTATTACTGCAACCACTCGGGTATAAGCCCACCCACCCTAGACGGCAGATTTCACTTCGAAAATGGGGGTGGGCTTATCGGGGAAGGGCTAGTGTTTGAATTTAAAAATAAGAACAATCACCCCCCATTTGTATATGTCTAATGTGCCAGTAATTTCTATCATCTATGTCAATTTCTTAAAATAATAAGGGAATGTTAATTATCAACTGATACTTTTTTTTATATTTGTTCTTAAATATGAGAGCAAAGCATTGATTTGATTTAAAAACTTGGCCAAAATTTAGTAATGGGCTTATACCTGAGTGCACCCTTGTTCCCAGAATGTTTTGAAAATAGGGGGTGGGCTTATAGCTGAAGGTGGGCTTATACCCAGGTGGTTATGGTATTTATCAAATTCCCCAAACTCCTGGTCTGTGACATAAACTTTGACATAATGTGGGAATTGTCACACAATGTATTAAAGCTCATGTAGTGTTGTGTACTTTGCCAATTTTGAAATACCTTGGGATACCGGCTTTTTTTAAATTTGTGATTTTTCTCGCAGTCCTATACATGAATGAACATAATTATTTGAGGATTTATTATTTACGTGGCATGTGTGTTAAGCGGGAAAAGCACAAATATTAATGTTCTGTGAAAATGCCCACTTTTACAGTATTCATGTGCCATGAGGAGGGCTAAATTGGGATGAGCAAGAAATAATTTCTGGCAGGAAAAAACTAAAGTATATGGGATGCTATACAACAGGCTGTATGATTGATACACAAATAGTTGTGATATTTGCAACATAGAATTCTCTTGAAATGACAAAAGTTTATATATTGATCCACAATTGGGTTATTTTGTGTTGCAGTCTTGTACATACTTGTACTTGAAACTTGGGTAATAATCATTTTGATACAACCTTATAGTAGGCCAACATATGGCTATACATAGAGAATAAAAAAACTACCAAATACAAACAAAACTAGCAAAGTTTTAATTTAAAGCATGAGCAAATTTTGGGAGTTATTTTATTTATTACATGGAGACTTCTGGATACACAATTGGAATTTAGAAGTTAGTTAAATCCTGTTAAAACCGATATCAATGTATTGTTCTCATCAAAAGGTTTCAGAAAAAGAATAGTTTAATCTGCCTCCGACATACAGTTCCCGAGTTATAGGCAAAAAGGTCAAATTTTGGGGTCCACAAGTGTCCACAATTGAAAAATGCTCCTTTTTTCATCCAATACATTGTTTTGGATGTTTTGTTCCATATCAATAGGTCAATGGTCAAAATAGGTCATATAATATCAACATGCAGGGCTCAATTGATTTTGATCTTTTTTGCCCATGTTACTAAGATAACAAAGGGGTAACAAAGCACCCGAGATATGGTAAACTTCTTTTTTCCTAACTGTTTTTGCAAGCAGAGCACTCTGAGACCATTTTTATTAAAATCAGAGAATTTTTAAATGTGTGTCCCCCCTGTGGAATCCAAATTTTGACATTTGACCTTTTCCACTATAACTGTACATCTGAGATAGGTCAACCTAAAATTATCCTTATGACAAGAGGAATACATTGACATGGTTTCTAACGAAATTTGACCAACTCTGAAATTTCACCCCTGCATAAACAGCCTTTTTGGATTCATGCAAATTAGGCACTGTTCCACGCTCCTGTGAGATGTTGGCCCAATGGAGTAATATTCTAAGTCCAACATGCTCCAAGAGCATATTTTGAATGCTCCTGGAGCAGTGTGCATTCAAAACATGCTGCTGGAGCATGTTGGACATGCTCCTGAGCATTGTGCATTCAAAACATGCTCCTGGAGCATGTTGGACTTAGAATATTACTCCATATTATTCATGCTCAGAGCAGCTCTTCCTGGAGCATAATTTAGGACCAAAATCTCTTTTGAGATTTTGGCCCAAAATTATGCTCCAGGAGCATGAATAATCTGGAGTAATATTCTAAGTCCAACATGCTCCAAGAGCATGTTTTGAATGCACACTGCTCCAGGAGCATATATATGTTGGACATGCTCCTTGAGCATTGTGCATTCAAAACATGCTCCTGGAGCATGTTGGACTTAGTTAATTACTCCAGATTATTCATGCTCAGAGCAGCTCTTCCTGGAGCATTATTTAGGACCAAAATCTCTTTTGAGATTTTGGCCCAAAATTATGCTCCAAGAGCAGTTGCTCAGGAGCATGAATAATCTGAGTAATATTCTAAGTCCAACATGCTCCAAGAGCATGTTTTGAATGCACACTGCTCCAGGAGCATATATATGTTGGACATGCTCCTTGAGCATTGTGCATTCAAAACATGCTCCTGGAGCATGTTGGACTTAGTTAATTACACCAGATTATTCATGCTCAGAGCAGCTCTTCCTGGAGCATAATTTAGGACCAAAATCTCTTTGAGATTTTGGCCCAAAATTATGCTCCAAGAGCAGTTGCTCCAGGAGCATGAATAATCTGGAGTAATATTCTAAGTCCAACATGCTCCAGGAGCATGTTTTGAATGCACACTGCTCCAGGAGCATATATGTTGGACATGCTCCTTGAGCATTGTGCATTCAAAACATGCTCCTGGAGCATGTTGCACTTAGTTAATTACTCCAGATTATTCATGCTCAGAGCAGGTCTTCCTGGAGCATTATTTAGGACCAAAATCTCTTTTGAGATTTTGGCCCAAAATTATGCTCCAAGAGCAGTTGCTCCAGGAGCATGAATAATCTGAGTATTCTAAGTCCAACATGCTCCAAGAGCATGTTTTGAATGCACACTGCTCCAGGAGCATATATATGTTGGACATGCTCCTTGAGCATTGTGCATTCAAAACATGCTCCTGGAGCATGTTGGACTTAGAATATTACTCCAGATTTATTCATGCTCGGAGCAGCTCTTCCTGGAGCAGCTGTTCCTGGAGCATAATTTAGGACCAAAATCTCACAGAAGTACAACTACTTGGATATTGTGACATTTGATGTTTTTGCAAGCTTTTGGGAGATGGACGCATGTGAAATGGATTCTGTTGCATTTAGTAGTGGGTAATTTCATATTTAGACTGACCTATGATTACACTAGGGGCTATTTTAACGTGCCTCACTGTCACGTTCGTGCAATGAGATAAAAGTGTTGATGAAGTAGAGTGCGTTTCAAAAATAAAAATATTGACATTTTTACCTGCATGTGACCGTAAGAAAGGCTCTACCATTGTCTACTATTAAAGCATATCTACACGGATTGTTAATTGTCACTGTACAAATATTTTATCTCGGCACGTACGTGACAGTGAGACACGTTAAAATAGCCCCTGGATTACACAGTGTATAGTGCTATCTACTGAAGATAACAGACACACTGATCAGCATGCGGTGTAAAGTGCTATCAACTGCAGATAACGTATATACCACTGATTACAGTGTATGGTGTTATCTACTGAAGATAACAGGCACACTGCTGATCATGCAGTGTAAACTACTATCAACTGAAGATAACAGATATACCACTGATTACATACCGTATAGTGCTATCTACTGAAGATAACAGACACACTGCTGATCGTGCAGTGTAAAGTGCTATCAACTGAAGATAACAGTGTACCGTACGGTGCTATCTACTGAAGATAACAGACACACTGCTGATCATGCAGTATGAAGTGCTATCAACTGAAGATAACAGTGTACCGTATGGTGCTATCTACTGAAGATAACAGACACATTGCTGATCATGCAGTATGAAGTGCTATCAACTGAAGATAACAGATATACCACCGATTACAGTGTATGGTGTTATCTACTGAAGATAGCAGACACACTGTTGATCATGCAGTGTAAAGTACTATCTACTGAAGATATTAGATATTACAGTCATCTTGGGCTATTTAAATGCAGGCACTTAATTTAATGCCCCTGTGGCCAGATGGGTGCTGACATTACAGGTTGCAGACAGGATGGGTCACATGGGCATTAAATTAAGTGCCTTAAATAGCCTAGGATGACTGAGAGTGCTGATCTACTGAAGATAGCAGACACACTGCTGATCATGCAGTGTAAAGCCTCAACTGAAGGGTTATTAGTCAATAAATACAGCAACTTAGTTTTAATCCATAAACCTTACCCTAAATGTCACCCTTACCTGTAACCTAAGCCCTAACCCAGACTCTAAAATAGCAGTCAGTTGGTCACTTTTAGTTCCATTCCATGCATGTTTCAGAATTACCACCTACCAGCCCAGTCTACTAAAAAAATGCACCAGAATCTATTACATATTCACCCATCTCCTAAAAGCTCACACAAAAATATCAAAAATTACAGAAAATCCAAGTGGAACATTGCCTAATTGGCATAAATCAAAAATGGCCACTTATACAGGGGTGACATTACAAAGTTGGTCAAATCTTGTTAAAAAGCCGACGATACCAATTTATTCCCCTCGTCATAGGGATTGAGTATACAGCTCTTGAGTAATAGGGAAAAAGGTCAAATGTCAAAATTTGGGTACCACAGGGATAAAGATGTAAAAATTCTATGATTGTGAGAAAAACAAACTCAGATTGCTATGCTTGCAAAAACATTTTAAACAAAGAAAAGTTTGTCATATCTCAGGTGGTTGTTACTTTGGTAACATGCAGTGGGGGTAAAATCAACAAATTATGCTGAAATTTGCCCCTAAAAGTAGACAATTCCCTAATTTTGGGTTTTTAATGGGGAACAAGGGGAAAGAGTTGTGACTGGGGAATAATTTGAAACCAGTTTCATTAAAATTAGAATATTTTTCAACTGCAGCTGCCTGTGGACCCCAAAATTTAACCTATCACCTTTTTGCCTATAACTCAAGAACTGTATGTTGGAGACAGGTCAAACTATACTTTTCCCCATTCTTATATGGATATTATCCAGAGTGGAATAACTTTGAAATCTCACACATGCATAAGTGGCCATTTTGGATTCATGCATAAATTAAGCATTGTTCCACTACTTTGACTTCTGGTGAATTTTATTGATATATTCTTTAATATGTTTTTCTGAAAAGAATGGATGATAAATAGAACTTGCCCAATTTGCAAAACCGCAATGCCCCTCAAATAGCGAGCTAGTTCTATTCGCAAAACGTGATACCCCTCTAATAGCAAGCATCTTAGATCATTGTATGAGGGCCTGCTTGGAAAGCAGTGGTTGCCACTGAAGTAGTTTAAAGATTTCACAAATCAAATCAAACCGGTATAGGAGTCGAGCTCACAGCCTGTCTGTACTAGGTGGTTATATGAATTATGTTGCAATTAGTGGTGGGTTATTCAGGTTAAGCCCTTATTTACCTTTGACTGGGCTACCTCTTCCACAACAGTTTAAAAAAACACAATACAGTTTCATTCATGTGAAGTCACAAATTTAGCACTCCAGTTCTTAAATATAGTCTGATAAAATGTCACTTTAATATATTACCAAAGATAATTCATTTCACCTCTTGATTTTTGCTGAATACTGGTACTTTACATTATACTATAACATTGTTTGCCAAATGTGTAGATTGAATGACCAACAAGAAAATGTACGCTCTATACAAAAAGCATATTTGTTTATGGCAGCTATCATTCATGAGATGCATTGTAGATTGATGTCCTGAGGTCCCTTTTTCAAATCATCATGCCCCTGTGAAACAAAAAAATAAGAAGAAGAACATGATTATTTAAAAAGCTTGAATTATAAAACCATTTGATGTATGAGCAATATTATTGCATGCAATGCATAGATGAAATCTACCAACATGAATTTCAACCAATGAATTTCTTGGATCTTGTATTCTATATCTACCTGTAGAAGTTTAAACTGGAGCTGGAGGTATGATTGGGAGGTCTATTTTTGGAGTCAGGGTACTGTGTCAGAACATTCAGAGCTAGAACAGATTTGAAAGCTGAAGTTGTCTGATGAGTAACGGGGGAAAGGTGGCGCAGCAGTACAGGTTCTACCTCAATAATCAGAGTTTGCAAGTTTGAGCCCCAGCAGTGCCATCGTGTTGTGCCATTGTATTGAACAAGGCGCTTTACTTCACTTGCCTTTCTCTACCCAGGGGTGAAATGGGGAGCTGTTAGGAATATTGTCCATTTAGTGCCGTCCAAAGGTATGAGCATGCTTTAGGCATTGTATGGCAGCTGACACATTCTAACAACAGCGGAATAAATTTAAAGCGCTTTGTTACATGTGAAAGGCGCTGTATAAATGGCAACATTTATTAATATTGGATGTAAGCAAGTTGTTCCACTCTTTTACTGAATGAAAGAATTGAACATTGTACAATTCGTATCGTCTGAACATTTTCCCCAATACTTGACTTGGCTATGAAACTGCTTAACCCTAACCGCCTCAGGGTTTTTTGGCAACAGGAAGGGAAAGAAGGAAGGAATAAAGAGAGAAAACAAAGAGAGAAGTTGTTTGCTCTGGGTGGGATTCAATTTATCCCAATTTTCAACAATTTGTTTTCTGTATTTAGTTTTGATGTTGACTGTAGTCTACTTACCAATTTACAGCAGCAGATCAATTGTATCTTCACAGACTCTTTATAGAGACTAGCGGGATACCCGCGCTTCGCGCGGGTCCCCGCTAGATGAGTAAACGGGAGCGTTCACTATAACAGGAAGAATTACTGGACAGGTAGAATCATCGAAAAGATACATTTTGATTTTTCGTTTCCATGTTATTTATTTATTTAAACCCGTTCCCATTTTTTTCTAAATCTGTTATTTGTTACATTTCCCTTTTAGCTTCATTTTTTATTTGCTGCTTGTGATTTCCCGTTTCCATGTTTTTTATTTAATTCTGTTATCATATAGCTTCTTTTTTTTTTTCTTACATTTCCTGATTAGTTTCTTTCCTTCTTTGTTTCGTTCCCGTTTCATTTAGTTAATTTAACCCGTTGGCCTAATTACTCGTACCTCTTTTGTCATTTTAATTTCATTTTTCTTTATAGTATAGGTCTACCGCTTCATTTTGTTTATACAACACACATATTTTTCCCGTATACGTCCTCTCAGAGCGTGTATGCGGACGTGTTCATCTTTATCATAATCCCGTGACCCGTCCATGTACCTTTTTGTCCTTTAATTTTATTTATTTTTCCTTCTTTCTGTATTATCATGTCCACTGGTCTCTGGCTCGCAAGTCGCGTGGCTCTGCGCCGTTTACTCGCGCATTGGCGTAGTGCGCATTACGCTCGCGCGCCGACGCGCTGCCTGCCAGCTGCAGTGACGCGCAGGCTGGTAACTGATTTTCATAACAAAACCCCGTTTTTACCCATATTTTCACTGTTTTTGCAGCCAATTCTTGACCGATTTCAACCAAATAAAGTCGAGGCAATTTCCCGTATATTCCTCGATCTCCCGTATGAATTTGGCGACATGTGGATCGAAACTGACGGAGCCTTTTACATAAACCACATACATACACACACACAACATTAGCCTATTTATAGTAAGATAATTAATCCATTTCCACATTTCCACACATTGATAAGCTAGGTCAACTGCAAACCAAACACACACAAACATAAAAGCATTTAATATAAAATATGACTAAGGGACCTATCGTTATTTACAGCAGGGGGGAATGGGCGTTTTGGAAAAAAATATCGACAGGAAAATTCGCGTCCACTCAAAAGTTTCGGATACCCCCTTGTTTTCCTGGGGTGCACTGCTCAGTCCGACACGCCGCTAGTCCGACAACACAAATTTCCTATACTTAGAGGTGCGTCAGTCCGAAAATGAAAAGCACGGCGCTAGTCCGAAAAAAAGCATGCGCTAGTCTGAAAATGAAAACCACTGCAACAGTCTGACACGCCGCTAGTCCGAATCTGAAAACAAAGTTTTCATTCCGACACGCCGCTAGTCCGAATCCGAAATACACTGCGCTAGTCCGAATTTGGAAAACACTTCTTCAGTCCGACACTGCGCAAGTCCGAAACTGAAAACCATGGCGCTAGTCCGAAACTGAAAACTACAGCGCTGAAAAACACTGCGCTAGTCCGAATATCAGACTAGCGCAGTGTTTCCCCAATTCAAATTCGGACTAGCGCAGTGCTTTTCAAATTCGGACTAGCGCAATCGTTTTAAGTTTCGTACTGGTGTGCAGTGATTTTAGATTTGGCGCAGTCTCAGACTGAAAGAGTGTTTTCCAGATTCGGACTAGCGCAGTGGTTTTCAATTTCGGACTAGCGCAGTGTTTTTCATTTTCGGACTAGCGGCGTGTCGGACTGGCAAAGTGTATTTTAGATTCGGACTAGCGGCATGTCGGACTGGTGCAGTGCATTTCAGATTCGGACTAGCGGTAGACCATTATCATACGATCATCAAGGATCTACAAGTGTGCTGCTGTTGCGTGTCGGCGCATGCGCGCTGTCTTATGCTGGTTTCATACTTGCCGCTTTGAAGACGATTTTGCTTCACTGCGCAGTTGACACGTAATCGGCCAATCAGATTATCGGTCTGTTGTTATGATTGTGACTTGCCCACTTCTGTGTTTACGCTCTGTAAGCTCTCAAAATGTAAACAAATGCCGTTCTTCTCTGACAAAAACTGTAGTTTGTACCATGGACGAATTAATTTTCAAACATTTTTTTATACCAGGCATTTAATACACAATACCGGTACCTTTTACAGTTCCATGCATCCTTTGATTGCGTGTAGTCATGGTAGTGTTAGTGTTAGGCCTATAATTTGGTTCATCAAGTTCGGTAGTGACCTAGGTGCTTATTTTGCTCGCCGCCCCAGACAAACAAGTACCTAGACCAGTGACTTTGCTTCGTGTAGTGAAGCCGTCGCAGCCGACACTGCTTAGCAACGACTTTGACAAGGACGCATACCCGGACGCAAGCAAGCAGATTATGTTCACGTCTACAGAACATGTTGCATTTGACGCGAGCAATAATGGCGCAACAATCACGCAAACGAGCGTGTCTTTCTCTCCAGACATGCACGCTTATTTCTCCGCGTCCGATCACCCGACCAAAATCACCTTGGATACGTGGCTTCACTTACTGCCATGGTTAAGTATGGGCACTCATAGGTCTAGGTGGTATGTCTATGCTTGCCGCAGTATCGAATCGCGTGCGTAAAGTTAAACGCCACGTACACGCATGCGCAACAGGGGCGATTTGTCAGCACGCTTGCGGCACAACCGCGAAAGAGCATTGACATCACTACCAAACTTGAGGTGAACCCACAGAATTAAAAACAGAGAATCGGGACTCGGCCGCCATCTTGATATATGCATGGAGCAAAAATTAGGGGTATTCGGTTTCCCTCGGAATGCACTCGAGGAATTTGTTGTCATGCAAGCGCGACATGGATGAAGGGCGCATTTGAGAGTCGCACTTGATGCGACCTGCACGCGAGTATCAAGACGCTTCAGATGAGACGCAAAATTGTTTTCGTTCGTCTCCGCGCACCGTCGGCAAGGACCCGAATACCCCCAATTTTCTCCCCGTAGCTAACGGCGCGATTGTATGTGGCGGTAGAGGGAGTCCCGGTTCTCCTTCTGTGGGTGAACCAAATTATAACTTTTCAATTAGAGGTAGTCATTGACATTGTGACGTCAACGCCGCCATCTTCTTGTGGGTATATGAGTACCTTGTCCTTGTTGCTAAGATCACCGCGTTGACGCTTGCCTTGACTGAAGAGGTGCGCAACGCGTTGCGACTACCGCGTAATGACGACGTAATGTCTATCGCATGGCATGCAGTACGGCAGGACCCACTAGATGGCGGATCCCGCGGAAAAGGCTATTGCTGTTGCCGATTGCTCAGACCATTTCGTTCTAATTTCCGGCAGAAACCTAATTAATTAACCATTAGTCAAGGACAATGTCAGGAATACGTGTAAGCTCATGAACATATTAAATGAATACATGAATTACGTCCATGTTAACATGTAACAACTAACATCACCACATGATGAACATAAGTTCATAACATGCCAGTGCATCTCACAATTACAAACATGTAAGCTTACAAAATTAAACATTGGCCCGGGACCGGGCGGGACTCAGTCAGGCCGATCAGACAGTCACATTCTCTCAGAATTCAGCCCCGGCTTCAGCTCACGACAGGCAACTGCAGACAACAAGGCTAGTGGAAAGGTTTGTGTACTCAAAGGAATGATCAATCATGATTTCGATCATACATCAGGCGACAGGAATGCACATCCGTAATAATTTTACCTTCCTTGGCATGACCCGGAAGTTTTTGACTGGTTAAAAAAAAACAAAAAACATTGACAACATCCGATGTCCTCAAAATTTACCCGCAAAAATCAGTTTCTAATTTCGCTTTTATCAACATACGATTCCAAAAACAAGTATAATGTTTTAAATACCTTGTTTCTGCCGTGTGCCCGATTCTGCAGCAATAAAATATAATCCATTTGGCCCGGCCATTTGGTTCATCTTTGTTGACAAACTCCGCTGAAATTGAAATCCGTCGATGTGTGTGCCTGCCAAATCTCTTTGTGTTTCGCCGCCGACCCTTCGCCCCGCCCACAATTTCTTAAAACTTTTTACAGATTTTTATCTGCCCAGGCTCCGACGTCACTCTGCCCTAGCGACCAGGCTGCCCTAGCGACAGTGTGACATGTTGGTCAGATAAAAACTGCCTTCGTTGCTCACCCCATCTATCTAAGAGATCAAGCATTAATTATGCAGAAAAACGTTAAGAGTCCCACGTTACATCGCATGGTAAAAATTGTAAAGAAACTGAACAAAAAGGTGTTGTTCAACGATGTATTTAATATAAAATAATTCACTGACGTTTCGTACAAAAGTACTTTATCAAAGTGATGAAATAGAGAATGTCTGCGAGCGCGGAAAACAAATATGAGAAACGCGATGTTAAAAGGTGCGTACTAGAAATGGCGCAACACGCAAATTAAAGCAGCGCGAGCATACGCGATCGCAGACAAACTCTAGATATTAAATGAAATGCAAAGAAAGAGGAAGAGAGAGAGAAAAATGAAGGAAGAAAGTAAAGAATGAAAAAGAAAGAGAAAAGAAAAAAAAAAAGAAAGAAAGGAGGAAAGAAAGGAAGGAAAAAGAGAAGAAAGAAATAAAGAAAGAAAAAAGAAAAGGAAAGAATGAAAGTAGGCCTATGAAAGAAAGAAAATAAGATAAGAAAGAAAGAAAGAAAAAGAAAGAAAGGGAGGAAAAGGAAAAGAGAAGAAAGAAATAAAGAAAGGAAAAAGAACTAAAAAGGAAAGGAAATAAAGAAAGTAGGCCTATGAAAGAAAAGAAAGAAAAAACGAAAGAAAGGATGAAAGAAAGTAAGAAGAAGGAGAGAAAGAAGGAAGGAAGGAAAGAAAGAAAATGAGAAAACACAGGAAATTAATACAAAAAACTGCTATAATGGAGAGAATGAAGATCTACCAAATGAGTAGGGCGTGACCAAAAGAAAATTAAAGTTTGAATGCAGAAAATTGGACATTAAGTCCGATGCTATCAGGGCCAACAAGGGTGCCGTAATGGTATATAGTATGTTGTTCCTTCAACCAACGCTGGTGATCTGAACCTGAGGTTTGGAGAAGGCCAGTGACTCTGAGATCAGACGGAATATGGGGAATCTCGTTGTAGTGGCGAGTGATGGGCGTGTCACGGTTGTTTTTGGTAGTGTCACGGTTGTTTTTGGTTGTGTCACGGTTGTTTTCGGCCACTCCAACCCTAATTCCAGGATTAGCACAACGATTCATTACAAATCTACAGACTCTCACTCATACTTGTCATACGACTCAAGCCATCCTCGCAAATGCAAAGACTCGATACCATACTCTCAACTTCTACGTTTACGACGTATTTGCTCAGATGATGATGACTTTGTCACTAAGGCAGATGAGATGATGACATTCTTCAAACTTCGTGGATACCCTGAACATGTCATTCAAGCAGCACGGAAGAGGATCTCCAACAACTCCAGTACTGCACACACGGAAAACGCCAACAACACCAGAATCCCGCTTGTTATAACATATCATCCCATCAACAGCTTGGTTGTCAAAACATTGCTGAGTAATTTTAAATTACTTCAGCAATGTAGAGACACCAAGGACATCTTCAAAGACCCACCCCTTGTGGCCTATCGAAGGGACAAAAACCTGTCAGATATGTTGGTTCATTCGGCAGACCCTAAACCTACTTGCCAACCAGGTACCACAACATGCGAAAGACGGGTCTGCAAGACATGCGCACACATTAACTACGCCCCTAGTATTAATGGAACAACTGGATCCTTCTACATCAAAGATTCCTTCAACTGCACGTCTAAGAACATAGTATACGCAGTCACTTGTTCCAAATGCAACAAAGTATATATTGGAGAAACCAAGCGTCGCCTTGGAGACAGATTTGTAGAGCACCTGCGGTATGCTACCAAAAACAACCGTGACACGCCCATCACTCGCCACTACAACGAGATTCCCCATATTCCGTCTGATCTCAGAGTCACTGGCCTTCTCCAAACCTCAGGTTCAGATCACCAGCGTTGGTTGAAGGAACAACATACTATATACCATTACGGCACCCTTGCTGGCCCTGATAGCATCGGACTTAATGTCCAATTTTCTGCATTCAAACTTTAATTTTCTTTTGGTCACGCCCTACTCATTTGGTAGATCTTCATTCTCTCCATTATAGCAGTTTTTTGTATTAATTTCCTGTGTTTTCTCATTTTCTTTCTTTCCTTCCTTCCTTCTTTCTCTCCTTCTTCTTACTTTCTTTCATCCTTTCTTTCGTTTTTCTTTCTTTCTTTCATAGGCCTACTTTCTTTATTTCCTTTCCTTTTTAGTTCTTTTTCCTTTCTTTATTTCTTTCTTCTCTTTTCCTTTTCCTCCCTTTCTTTCTTTTTTTCTTTCTTTCTTTCTCTTATTTTCTTTCTTTCATAGGCCTACTTTCATTCTTTCCTTTTCTTTTTTCTTTCTTTATTTCTTTCTTCTCTTTTTCCTTCCTTTCTTTCCTCCTTTCTTTCTTTCTTTTTTCTTTTCTCTTTCTTTTTCATTCTTTACTTTCTTCCTTCATTTTCATCTCTCTCTCTTCCTCTTTGCATTTCATTTAATATCTAGAGTTTGTCTGCGATCGCGTATGCTCGCGCTGCTTTAATTTGCGTGTTGCGCCATTTCTAGTACGCACCTTTTAACATCGCGTTTCTCATATTTGTTTTCCGCGCTCGCAGACATTCTCTATTTCATCACTTTGATAAAGTACTTTTGTACGAAACGTCAGTGAATTATTTTATATTAAATACATCGTTGAACAACACCTTTTTGTTCAGTTTCTTTACAAGCATTAATTATGCATTCAGAACCGGCAAGACTGATTTACACCGAAGTATTCTGATTGGTCCGCAATGTGAATATGAATATTTATCGCGAAATGTCAATATGAATATTAAGTAGATATCATGCATACTTAATGAAGTTCGGCCATCTTTCATCTTGATCATGTCAAGTATATAGTGATTTATGAAAGGTTCGATCGGGAAAAGTGGTGGCGCTATATTAATAATTAATCAAACCAGCAGGGACACGATACGATGATTCGATATTTATTGAATATTTTTTATGATATTTTCTGATTACTTGTAACAAACAGAAAGAGACAAAAATAAGATAAATGAACACATAATATTTTAAAGATGTATTTTATTTGACAAAACATTTTACAAACAATACAAGAATGCCTACAGCTCTTGGTTCAACAACCTGATAATTTTGTGATTATTCTGAAATATATATTTTGTTAATTGGACTTTTGCTTTCTCATTTGACACCTGTTTGTGAAAATCGAGCGTGTTAAATGAGAAAGCAAAGTCCAATTAACAACATGTATATTTCAGAATAATCCAAAATGATCATGTTGTTGTACAGCAAGGATGACTATAACTGACGAGTTTATGTTTGTGCCTGGTGTACATTGTAAAACAATTCGTATTACATAAGCACACATTATGTAGAATTAAGGCATTTTCCATTTTCCGTTTCACCACCATCCCTAAAAACGGTATTGCAAATTATTTAAATAAAGAAAAAGAAAAAACGAAAAAAAAACACATTCATATCTTACCTGAAAACGTTGTCAGCTGTTTCAGATAGTCGTTCCAAAAGTGGCATTCATCTGCCCTTACTCCTCTACCATTGGGAAGATTCACAGCAATTTCTTTGTATTCCAAGTTGGGGAAGGTGTACGCTGGCCAAGTTCTCTCGTCGTCGTAGGGAAGTGATGCTTCAGTTTCTTGGTTTGGATTTCTGTAAAAAATTTTAAACTTGTTAAAACAGTTTGAAGTTTGAGGAGCGATATACACATAAAACGTTTGTTGGTAGAGCATTACAATTCGGAGGTACCAGAATATGTGACCGTACAGCACGAATGAGCCGTAAATGTCCTCAATTGTATTCTGAGTTACAGTGTAAAATGGGCATGAAGGTCATATTCATAGGTATTTCAATTTGGTGCTACGTGTATCTCATTAAATGAGGTACACGTAGCACCAAACTGAGGTACCTATGAATACGACCTTCATGCCCATTTTACACTGTAACTCAGAATACAATTGAGGACATTTACGGCTCATTCGTGCTGTACGGTCACATATATTCTTTACTATTCCGTGTGTTTAAAAATAGACAATAGAAAAACATTTTAGGGTGATATGGTTAAACGATCGTTATCATTTGCACACTTGCAAATAAATGCGCATGATGGGATGCCTCTTTTGCTCTGGTATTTTGGGGTTATCATTTACTTCGAAAGGAGGGGTCATGAATAGACGCGTGGTCATACAATAGCAAAAAGGGGGTTATTATTATCCCTCTTCCTAAGAAAATGACATCCCGCTTAAAGCGTGATTGATATGACTGAATTATATTTTCAGACCAACGGTTAGGATATTCGACTCAAGTGGCATAAATTAGCCTGAATCCTTCTGGCTTCTAATGGCGACGCCTTTTTAAACCACAATCCTTCACATTGCTTTATGCACAGTGGAGCGGCCGTGCGTGAGTATTCGAGGACTGGAGGGTAAAATGGGGACGTATGGATAGTCATACCAGCACCGTTGGCAGCCAAATAAACTGTGATACCCTAGTAGCAGCAACATGCAAAGGCCGTTGGTATTCGTTTAATTACGGGTCTGTGACGATATAATTATAACATATTAATACATTAATTTAAGTTTTATTTCAAATAATTAGAAAAAAATGAGTATGACGAAATTTTTATAAAATAAATTGTACAAAAGCATTAGTTGTATTGAACATGATCTTTCCCCAAATATTTTTTCAATCAATGCTCTACAGACTTATTGAGGAATTATTGCACCAATTTATACGGTGTAGACAAGAGTTATTCTTTGAAAGGTTTAGATACTATCTTGATTTATATGGTTACATTGCAGATGGCCAAGTATTACGACTATATTGTTCATAACTCACCCAGTTTTGGCAAAGTTAGTCCAGTACTTCATCATATGCTTCGACAGAGACACATCTTCGTCGGCGTACTCATGAAATTCAAGAAATTCTGGAGGATAAAATGGGTACCCGAACACATGTTGAAGCTCTTCGGCGTGACCTGCACCCAACCATCCTGGACCAAAGTTTTCGGTTTGAAACACACTTATACTCGGGACATGCGTAAAAAGTACTGGTAAATATCATATTCACCAGCCATTGCGTGTGGTCGTGTTTCCATTATAGCTGGGCACACAAACTGAGCGTCTCCGGCGAGATAATTGCTGGGGTCAAAATAATCTGCATCCGGGTTTTCAGCGATTGCCCAATCAACGTATTGTTGTTTGATGCTGTCCTCGATAAGATCATTAGTGTAAAATCCCGAAAAGGTAAGAAATTCGTTAACTCCTTTTTCAAATGCTTCTTTAGAAGCATAAGGTTGTGTGGAGCTGTTAAAATATGGACCTCCAAATTCTGAGTAAATCAAATACAGTGTGCCTTCATCTCTATTGAAGCCATCGATTAGGGGACATTTTTTGTAGTTGTCCTTTTCAATAGAGGTCAAAGGTAACTCTACTAGGAAATTGTTGTCGACGCAAGGTGCTGGCGCATATAAAAGCTATTGAAAAACAACAGAAAATGATAAAATTATAATTTTAGCCTAAATAACAACCAGATTGAAATCACGACACTTTTTTCAGATGAAGATTGTATGATTGTTGTGTCTGTGTGTGTGTGTGTGGGAGGGGGGGGGGAGGTGGTATTTGGTGGAGGTGGTATTTAGGTGTGGGTGTGCTAACATTAATCTGGTCATTATGAAGTCTTATCGTTTATATAAGGTGATCTTTACACTGGTATGAGACTGTATGCATATACCCCTGGCCCGAGTCAGTTTTGCGGAACATGTGTATTAGATATTACAAACCGTATTTGCTGCCGTGTCGATTTCTTGGGCGTCGACTTGCCGCATACATGATATGAGTTCTTGGGTGTTAGATGCGGGACATCCGACTTGTTCACCAAACTTGAAGGCCATTTCGCGCTGAGCGTCCAGATCGTTGTGAAAGGCCCATGGAGATAAAATACTGCCACTCTGTGATAATGTAAAATACTTCAGTCGTTTACAGCAGTAGGAGTAACAACAACAACAACAGCAACAACAACAACATAACAACAATAACAACAATAACAAGAGCAACATCATCATCATCATCATCATCTTCATTATCATTATCATCATCATCATCATCATCATCATCATCATCATCATTTTCGGGTCACCACCACAGCCAAATGGCGTGGTTGTGACTGTACAGTGACACCTGTCATACCTGTGCCACAAACATTATTAGTTTAATATTATTTTGCCCTCACTTCTAAAATCGCCTGGTTGAAAAGGTCACGACTCAGTGGAGAAAACAAATGTGCAGACACACTCGACGCGCCTGCGCTTTCACCAAATATGGTAATCATATTAGGATTTCCACCAAAAGCTGACAAGAGAAAACAAGACAGAAAACACACAAAGTTATATCATTCTAGTGCAACTTTCTATGCATATTCCCTACAAGTCACAATGCACAAAAAATGAATTAGGGGTTCATTCATAGGATTGAGGGCATGATCGCTGTTTAATAAATCAACGACCATGCCCGAAATCCTATGAATGAACCCCGTTCATACATACCCAACATTCTGAACATTGTTAGTAATTCAATACAAATGAAAATAATGAGGGTTTACAAGTTTAAATAACATTTCCATACCGTTTTCCTTCAAAAATTGGGAGAAAATGAGTAGGCCTACTTGCAGGAAGCAGCTCGGCTCATAAGGTCAACGGCCGGGAGTCAACGCGTTCATCTTTTGCGCTCCGCGTGAGATGGGCGCGGTGACATGCGCGTGTACGCAACACTAGCAAATCGTTGATCACGTTAATTGGGTTCCAACGCTGCGTGACGCAGCTTGTTTATGCCCTGCGTACTGGTCATAAACGGTATTTATGACCAGCAAAAAAGGGCCCAAATCCAATCAGAAACGTCGTTATATCGTGAGTATGTATGAACTATTATTGAAGACCGAATTAAAAAGACTAGTTTGCGTCAAAAAACAGATGTATGAGTGTTTATAATACCACAACTACCAACAGATACAGTTGTTCGGCGTATTTAATAAAAGTTTAACTATAAAACTATACCTTGTATGTTAGTTTTAACCCATCGGAGAGCTTCTACTTGATCCAGCATTCCATAATTACCAGGCGAAGCTTCGTCACCTGGAGAAATATGAAAAAAAAATAGTTCCCGGGATTCAGTTTTGTGGTATTAATGACTTATCACAGAAAATGTATAGAAACAATGGCAATCACTTTAATACTAACTGAAATGAAAGTGAGACGGCGGTGGATGCTATCATGTGTATTCGACTAGACAGATCGACTGCTCAGTGCCAGAAGTGGGTAAGTGAAATAGCTGTCATGTGTAATTGAGTACAGTAAACTGTGTGTAAATTGCCAAATGTTCACAGGGCAGCTATTGCACTTACCCACTTCTGGCACTGAGCAGTCGATCTGTCTTTTCGTATGTGTAATGAACCCTCTACCACTAGAAACTTTTAATGTAAAAATTTGAATTAACGATACATACACGCACAGACCCCCCACCCTCCCTTAATACTTTTTCGCAAAATTCCAAGACTGGTCTGGTAGAGGTCTGCATAAACAGCACGGGCTAAATATAAATTGGGGTGTGTCGGGAGATGATGTAAAATAATTGTTTGACAGAAAGAGTGCTTTCCATTAGTTTATATTATGTCGCTCATAATGTAGTAAAATAGCCTAAAATGGCGGATTTAAGGAGACTGAATTTGAATTTTGTGGGGGTAAAATTTCTGAATTTGAGCAACATTATTCTGATATTATCAAATTTATTGAGGTTTGAGGCAATTTTATTGAACCTAAATACCAATAAGTGTTCGTTAGAACTGAAATGCACATGTGATCTACCAGTTTTGAAAGTGGGAGGAGCTTTAAAAATATGGCTCTATAAAGTGGGATGCACTTAGACAATTTGAATGGTCCCCTGGGGCCAAATGTTATAAACTTACTGTACACAAAGAAACAGTGTGAGTTCATTGGACAACCAAGATTTCGCACAGTTGTTTTTGTAACGTAAGTTGATAATATTTGACCCCAGGGGCCATTCAAACTTTCTGAGTACGTACAGCTTTTAAGAGCCCTATTTTTAAGCTCCTCCCCTGTTCAAAACTTGGTACATTGTAAGTGTATTCCAGCTGTGATGAATGCCAATTGCTGACGAAGTTTAAGAAATATCACCTCAACCCCCTATAAATTTGATAATAACAGAACCACGTTGCATAAAGTCCGAAATTGTGTCCCCCATAGAGCTCAAATTCAGCCTCCCTAAATCCGCAATTTTGGGCAAATTCGCTACATTATGAGCACCATAATGTAAGCATATCGAAAGCACATTTTCTATCAAACATTTATTTTACACCATCTCCTGACACACCCCAATTAATATTTAGCCCGTGCGGTCTATGCAGACTCCGTCCAGACCAGTCTGGGAACTTTGCGAAAAATATTCCATATTAAATGTCAAGTCTGTATTAGTAGCTAGAACATAACATCGGTTTATGATACTAAAGGGTTTCGAATAAAGATATAAATTTGGTGATGCGATCAAGCAAAATCAGTCGGAACTCGGAAATATTGATTTTGAGATATAGCCAAACAAAGGAATTATTTCCTTTTGTTTCCTGTTGTTTTGGAAACTCTTTAATAATTAT
This sequence comes from Amphiura filiformis, assembly GCF_039555335.1. NCBI lineage: Eukaryota > Metazoa > Echinodermata > Ophiuroidea > Amphilepidida > Amphiuridae > Amphiura > Amphiura filiformis. The sequence goes on from NC_092641.1 coordinate 20,963,691, forward strand.
TGTTCACATCTTTGGAACTGGTTGTTCAATTTAAATAGGGTTTTCTGGAAAATGCAGCTTTAGAAATGTTTTTTACTCTGATTAAGGGAGGTGTAATGAGCGAACCGTGGTTTGGATTCCAGAGGGAGAGTGTCTGTAAGAGGCACAGTCATCAGAAAATGAATAACTGAGATCGCGCGCCAAATAAACTTACTGCAGTAATTTTCCAAGTCTTTAAAAAAATTAGGCATAGGTGGGAATCGAACCCGGCACCTTTCGGTTCTGAATCAACGGATAGTACCACTAAGCCAACTTTCTATCTGCACTAACACCTGTGATATTAATTCTTGATCAATACTAATGTACGATGTCATTCAAAATCAAATAGAAGTCCCACAACTTAAGTACAATAAATCTGCTGACTCAATCATCAAATAATCATTCGAAAAATAAATAAATAAATAAATAAATAAATATGTAAATTCTCTAAAGCCCCAAAACGTCATTAAATAAATAAATAAATAAAAAAAAAAAAAAAAAAAAAAAAAAAAAAATAAATAAATAAATAAATAAATAAATAAATAAATAAATAAATAAATAAATAAATAAATAAATAAATAAATAAATAAATAAATAATACAAAAAGAAATTATAAATTAGTTTTTCTAGGCCCTTCGCTGGAAAAATAAAGCAGCATAAAAAAGTGATAGACGCACGGTTTCGAACAAGCGACGCTCAGAATTGCAACTAAGATATCACAACGCCTTAGACGAATCACACAGACGAATCAATGTCAAAGAAATATATCAACCTTTAACGTTACGCAATATTGGCACATGACACGGGCACATGTCTGCGGGTAAAGATTCTGCATAATAGAAAGGCGCACAAAGGGTCTATCCCTGAAGTCATTACTAACCAAATGGTCATTGACATGTAACCAATTCTTTGTATACCAGCTACATTCAACACATGAAAAGAAGTATATTATTAGGCGTTGACGCAATCATCAATGCGGGAAGTATAAAACCATAGTCGCCACTCGTGCACTTGTTTGAGTCCACGGCTATTACGAAAACAGCCTTGAACCCGGAATTCATAGGTAGATTTGGGTTGTTACATGCAAATACAAACTAATTATATCATGAAAAAACCCACCGAGAGGACTACGATACTTATTCAGAGCCAATCTTCATTCTGTTATTTACAAAAGCCGACGATCAAAGTAAAATTATAAAAGGGGCAATATCATACAACTTTAAATCACGGTAAGCCTAAAATGGCATCGAAAACGCGAAAATGCAGTCACAAAATTTATAATATTACTGAATCACCAAAACGAATTGTAACGTAGGTATGCAGAAAAGAGTTGTATTAGCAATAACAAAGTATGTGCAAAAAGATTTGTCTTTGGCATGTCGCTTTTTTGTAATATCACCAAAAATATCAAATTTTGGAAAAACGCCCCAAAATTCAAAACAAACACGAACCTTCCAAAATAAATATATATTAGCACTCGGCGGCCCAGTCACTACAGTCACTACATGTGATTTGGGGTAACTCGTTGCTTCCCTTCTCCAGATACCTGTACTTCAAGTTCGCTCATACCCCATGCCTTAAGAAACTAAAAATTTATTAATTCCGAGTTCCGACTGATTTTGCTTGATCGCATCACATATGAGTAGGTGTACCGACTATCGTCAGGTTAAGTCGGGTCAGAGGGGAGCATAACCCAACGGTGTTTGCACTCAAATTTAAGAGGAACAGCAGATGCGGGCGGCATGTAATATTGGTAATTAGTCTTTTGCGTGTGAGCACCAACCCTCACCATTACGACATCGGCAGAACAAAGGGAATACATTTTGCTGCACTCACTTACAAAACGGTTCTTATGATCGACCATCGAGTCCAGAGTTTAAGTGAGAACACGCTGTTAGTGTGTCAATGTCTTTGGGCTACGTCCAGAGGATGATTTAAGGAAGCCCCACCATGCACTGTAAAAGTGTTATCACTAGAGTTTCAACTGCCGCTTTACTTTTCAAATCCCATTGAACTCTGTGCAAAAGATGTTGTTTTGGAATTGCCCGTGTGTCATTATTACTTGGTCGATTTCAGATCTAAAGTGATGTATGCATGAAGGATAATTCACCCCATCTGTAGATAACATAAAATGTGAAATCAACCAACCTTTTGAATGTGTTTTTATTGTAAATATATCTGTCCAAATTCAAATTTAACCATGCACGTGTGTATGCAGTGGGCGGGCAGTGGTGTCATGCTCACTCACACAGCTGTGCTAACCGCAAGACTTGCTGGGAAGTGCTTAAATCATCCTCTGGGCTACGTCCTATGCGTCATTGGCCCCTGAACATGTTTAAAGCAAAACCTCTGGGCAGTTTTGTTTTAACGAGGTTTTTCATGCCTTACGACCATATATGAAGTTTGCATTTCGTTAGTGACGATATTGACGCAGACTTTATCCGCTATGTTTAAAATGTGGATATCACAGTCTTTAAACGAATGAGATGAGAACCAAAAACGGTCTGACGCACACAGAAGCGTTAGACCGCAGTGTGTCAGCTCATCTTCCTGGTCAAATTTGTATATAGTCCAACAACACAAAATTTACTATACGTTTAGGTGCGCTAGTCCAAAAAAGGCGCGTTAGTCGAAAATGGAAAACATTGTAGCGTGTGGAACGGAAGCAGTTCACTTCATATTCCTCAACTGACTAATATACCTGTGGTAAGATAGCCAAAAGCTGACAGTCGGTAATTTAAAGTAACGACGATGACATCTCCTACGCTTGATAGAGGTATTCCACTGTAGGACCCAAAATATCCATTACCGGCCGAATAGCCACCTCCGTGGATAAAGACCATCACTGATGCATTAGTGGGCTGGAAGTAACAAGAATTCACTATAAAAGTAAAGATCAATGGTTTCTGTAAAGAAAAGCATATTTTCGATCTTTATATTTGATCAATATGTGACACGATTGATCAGATATCTTAAAACAATTAATAAACTGCATATGATACAAAAATCGGTTTCAAAATTTGTTTAGCTGTTAATTCGTTCACAAAAGAAAATTGTGATTTCTCTTTCTAGTTAAATATAAGGGCAATGTAAACATTTTAAGTTGCTTCACATGTCAATGAAAACATTGTTTTGTTCATATAAAATGCACAATTGTGAAAAAATGTATAAATTCAGCATAATTTAACTAATTGTAAACTGATAAATAAATGGCTGCTGTGATAAGAACCATGTAATTGGGTTTATGATGTGTTTTTATGGTAAAAGCATGTTACATTGTTTCAAATTCTTGTTTCTTATGATAAAACATTTCATTGTTTTAACAAGATGGGATTGTCAAAAGCATGCTAAAATGCTTTAAAGAAATGAAATGTGACTGTTGATTATGTAGGTATGTAGATACCTGGGAATATGGCAGTAACCCGTATTTTCTATCACCATAAACATCCAACATAAGATAAGCAAAAACATACTGAGTAGAAATGAGGGCACAGTGCAAATGTTGGCACCAGGTATTTTGCTTCTCAAATAGTACAATTGGGCCAGAAATCGTCGGCCGTATTACATAGGGACGTATTTGACATTTTTAAAACTTTTGAGAAAATTGGGACATTATGTTATTATGTTCTGCTCTATATATTCACCAAAACCATGCCTTAAAGTGGCTTAAAAGGTAAGATATTAATTCATTTAATTATGTCATATTTGCAAAGCCTTGACATTTCTGTATCACATAGCGACCTATTAATTTGTCTAGTATGTCGTGTCTGCAATTGCATAGTGACATATTTGCGCAACTGTTTCACATAGTGACGTATTTGCACGACGTATTTGTCATTTGAACGGCGAAATTGTCTTTACATATGTAGGCCTTTTCACATAGTGACGTATTTTATTCAATATTGATTTTTTGCAGAATAAGTTATGCCCTGATAGTGATAAGTAAATTACATTAAAAATATGGTATATTTGCATTACCTTTAACCAGGGTTTAACCGGCAATAATGATTTAATCAAGATTATGCAGCAAATGGAATTCGTTTAGGTTTCAAAGTCGATTTTCTCGAAATGCGTACTTTGCAAATACGTCAGTATGTGATACGGCCGACGAAATATTGTTAAGTTAAGTTCTATATTCACATACACATACACACACTCCACCTCCAAACACATAATTTAATGATTCAGAGACTCTTTAGATAAAGAACTTTTGAGACTTGTTATTTAAAGCAAAAATGTTACAAATAATGGGGTAATTTAAAATAAAAACATTTGATAAAGTCGTTTGCCATTATTGAAAATTGATTTAAAAAAGTCAGCATTGATGAAATCGAGATGAAGGCAAAAATAATAACTAAAAAAGAATTCTCAAAACATAAGAAAATGGACAGCAAAGTAAGGTCACAAATTTGCAACCAGTAGGCTTACGTACTGAGTTAACTACCCAGGAAACCAAAAATGTTTTAAAACGTTTTGAACAAGTTTTAGTTTGGGTTTTGGTTCAGATAAAAACGTTTGAATAACATTAAATGTCGGGTTATATAAAGGTCATGAAAACGTTTTAAAATGTTTTGTATGAAAGCACACTACAACAATATTTTTAAAATGTTATTGTTGACTATTTTTTGGCAAATATTTCTTGGCAAATATTTTTTCAACACTTAAATAACAGTATATTAAAATATTTGCATTAGGATATCAAAAAGGTTTTTGAATGTTATGAAAACGTTTTATTCTCTCTATATATCCTGTATATAACCCGACAATTAAACGTTTTCTGACAACCTTTTATAACCTTTTGCGAATGATGTCGAAAACGTTTTGTGTTTGCTGGGTAGTAATAAAACCCAATTAACACAATTTCCGACTTTGGTCTGACAATTATCAAAGTTGGATGTGGTCAAAAAAGTCACCTTTTAAACATTGTCCCTTCGGAAATATTTGCATGTGAAAGATGAACGTTTTTCCCTTCCAGTAAAAAAAAAACAACTTGCTTTTTGCACCCCTACATACATTATTTGTAACCATAGGTCGTAGTTGACATTGGGTTTTCACTAATGTGGAGCTTTGAATACGCTAAAAATGAAATGTAAGAATCCTAAACTTGACCTGGGCCTACTTCAGACTGATTTTGCTTGATCGCAACACATATATCCTGAGTATTGCTAATCAAACCAATCTACGTAGTACTTGCGTAAAAGCTAGTAAAATGCATTTAAATTTGATGCGTTGAACATTATCGCATTTAATAATTATAAAATAAAAAAAATAATACGGAATATCACGGGCAAGGGCCCCAGATATTTCTTGCCCCCTCCCCCCTACACACACACTTTCAAGGTTTCCAATTTACACAAATTTCCACTTTTTGCGGCAATTTTGTGCAAAATGTGGTGATGTTGCCTCCTCCATGCCCCCCATGCCCCCATGCCCACCCCACCCCGAAAAAATTCAAGGTGCCGCCACTGCACAACGGGTTACCGCTGATGACCACTACGGCCCCATCAACATCACTGCCATGTTTTACAATCATGTGAAAACCTCACCCCGTTTTTTATATAGAAAGGTTGTAAACATAAGGGTTGTACTTTCGGGGATGTACTCCAGAGGGACAGAATAAACATGGTGTTTTCTACCATTTGATACTACTTATTATATGGGGACTTGATACACTTACTTTTGGATTGGGTACATAAACATTAAGATGAAGACAATCCTCACTCATAGGAAAAGGCTCTTCAGTTGTTTGCACACATATATCTCTGGTGTAAGTAGCATTATAGACCTCATCCCCACTCCATGGCTCCTTGGGTAGTGGTGCTTTAAAACGCCTCTCACCAACAGGTGGTTCTGCATATGGGATACCTAAAAACACGTCAATATCTTTCTGGATATCAAGATAGTCATTCTCAAAACGAATGGTCTCTCCGAGTATCTTCCCTTGTTCAACCATTACTGTGGGTTGACCAAAGACGAGGAAAATTTGACATAAAATGCCAACAATTATAGCGGATGTAACCATTGTGTTTTCCTCTATTACTGTTATTTTAGGCAACCTAACTCCGTCGATATAGAAACAAAGAATGGCTGAATATGCTAGATATGGTCTGGAGACAAGCCAAAAGTGATAGCAAGAACAGCTATGAATGAATCCCTGGCCATTCTATATAGTTGTAATCTAATCTGGTATTTTCATAAGCGTTTAAAAGGGCTGTATCAGGGCTGTGTGTGTTTACTTAGTTTACTTAGTTATGATGATATTAGATAAAGATCATGTAACTAACGTGACTAAGTAACCTTGCTACCAACTGTAACATAAAATGAATTATGTAAGTTCTCCGACAGTTTGGATAATTTAGAAGAATAGTTGAACCATAGCAGACCCAACACTTTAGTTTAAAATATTAAATTTAGCCAAGCAACTCTCGTGGTCGCCACTTAATAATCATCATAAATATACCTTAACCTTACCCCTAATTTAAATCCTGAAACATAACACTAATACTAATCATGGCCATAAAACTTAACACAATCCTAAGGGTTGCAGTTATTATCAAATCTTAGCATCAATTATTTTAAATTAACAATGACGTTACAATTATGTGAAATACACAAAACGTTTGTTTTGTCAAATTTGTCAGCAGCCAAACAATTGCCACGGCCTTTTAATTGACCGATTTTTATGCAACTGAATCGTATTTTTATGCAACTGAATCGTGTAAATCAGAACGTGACAGTGGTTAGAATTCTTGTTTCTTGCGAATGAGGTTTGGGTTCGATTCCAGGCGGTGGAAACTTGCTGTGATATTAACCAGTAATTTAAATACATCTCCGCTCTCCCATGGTGCATTTAGTGTTGGGTATAATGGGCTATTACAGAAATCAAAGGCACATACCCTATAGAAGACAAATTTGACACATCTGACCTCGTAAATCAAACTTTTTTGGGGGGAATCCCATGTCTTCTAAAGGGTAGGTGCCGTTAATTTCTGTAATAGCCCAATTTATTATCCCCCCCAAAAAATATTTCATAATGCAGAACCATTTCCCACCACGCTAGTAGATGCCATAGTTAAGTAGTGTTTGAGTTGGTGTGGGTGGGGGTGGGGGAGGAGATATAATTATAGATAGTCGATAACCGATAATCAATGATCAATCAGTTATCAACGTTCAGTTAAATTCTAAACCCTAACACGCAAATGATGAAACAGACTCTCATGTTCAAATGGCTAAGGATGATATCCTTGTGGATACTGGGGGTGAGGGGGTATTGCTTATCGATAATCAATTATCGATTATAGATAATCAATAATCGATAATTAATCATTTAACAATTATTCAATGTTGAAACATTTATAGGCCTACGCGACCGACAAAACTGGGAATCGCTAAGGATGATTTCCTTCTGGGTATGGGGGGGGGGGTTTGTGCGGGGAATTAATTATGGCTAATCAATTATCGACTATCGATAATCAATTATCGATTATTGAGAATCAATTATCGATTATCGAGAATCAATTATCGATTATCAATCATCAATCATTAGTTTATCAATATCCAATGTTTAAAAATGTATAGACCTACGCAACCGACAAAACGGGATATCTGCATTAATTTGAAAATATGATTTTCTCCAAAGTGCTAGAAAAGCACACTCTTTGACCATTTCTATGCACATCGTATCTCTTGCAACCTGAAGGAACGAAATTTGTTTCCGTTTTGGATTTCAACAGCTTAAAATTGACATTTTTCGTAAAATGCACATCAAATATTTTGTTCTGAATTGGAAAATCTCTCTTTGTATAAAATGAAAAATATTTCGGATTTTGGTTGTCAATTTCAAACTTTTTTATATCAATCATCATATCCGTGGGCACGTGGTACTCTATTTTGAAAGCCATCCGAGTCTCCATTTTGACAAACGGATAAAAACAAAAATAGTTTTAACATTGTCATCTATGGAAGAAAATCACAAAACTGCCTTTTTCTCAAGAAAAAAATTGGGACTCGAAGATAAATTTTCTTCAAACTCGTTTTTTAAAATCTTTATATAATGCTTAATAAAAAAAACGAAAAAAAAAATCTAAGTTGATACTCCATGTAAATGATTTCGTATACGCTAATCCGAATCCAAACCTAACCATTATCCTTCTAATAACCCTAACCCTAACTCTAATCCTAATTTCGTGTAAAATAAGGCCTACATGATGAAGAAATAACCAAACTATATTAGAATATTGGAAACTAACTCAATAATAGCCTCATACCCCAACTCTGCCTGCTGCTTTAGCTTCACTCTTGAATCTCTGTTATGGAACTGTGACAGAAGATTGATATGCAACCTCTCAGAGCGTCCGAAGTTTTGTGTCACGTGACCCTGCTCTGTATGGGCTATTACAGAAATTAAACGCACATACCCTATAGAAGACAAATTTGACACATCTGACCTCGTAAATCAAACTTTGTTTTATTTTGGGAATCCCATGTCTTCTATAGGGTAGGTGCCGTTAATGTTTGTAATAGCCCAATGAACCATGAGATAATTCCGTTATTCGGAGTGGACGTTAAGTAGTTGAGAGATAAACCTGTACATGTACAGTTTCCAGAAGATTTTCGTGTCCAAATCGAACGAAAATAAGATATTTCAGAAGCTTTCTTTGTCAAACTCGAAAGAATCATATTATTGAAAAACAAACAAACCGGAATTATCATAATTCTGAAACCTTTGAGCGAAACGCTATGATTATATGTACGGTATTTGGCTAGGTTTTGGTATTTGGCTTGGATTCGGATGTACACGTATAATATAACTGATTCGAATCTTATTTTGGTTGACATAATACGCCCGAAAGTTTCCATATCCACTAATGGTACAGTAAATCAAGGCAAAGTAATCAATACAAAATTGCAGCATAAAGATTTGAGTGCAAGTACACTAAACGACATATATCAAAAAGGAGCAAAGTTAATTTGGGAAAATTATTAATTTGAATTTAAACCAAAATAGTTTCTTCTGTAGGGAACAAATTTCCAAATTTAGGATTTTCGACATCATTCGCAAAAGGTTATAAAAGGTTGTCAGAAAACGTTTAAATGTCGGGTTATAAATTTATAAAGGGTATATTAAGAGTATAAAACGTTTTCATAACCTTAAAAAACATTTTTGATAATCTACTGCTCAGCAAACAGAAACGTTTGACAGAAAACGTTTAAATGTCGGGTTATATAAAGGGTATAAAAACGTTTTAATAACATTACAAAAACATTCTTGAAAACTTGATACAAAACATTCTAAACAGAATGTTATTTTGGGGTTGAAAAAATATTTTGCGAAAAATATTTGGCCAAAATATTTTCAATAACGTTTTAAAAACGTTTTCATGACCTTTATATAACCCGACATTTAAATGTTATTAAAAGGTTTTGAAAAAATATTTTAAGAACATTTCTGTGTTTGCTTGGTTCAAATATTTTAACATAATGTTGTTTAAGTATTGACAAAATATTTGGCAAAAATGTTTGCAAAAGTAGTGTACAATAACATTTTTGCAAACATTTTTTTCATACAAAACGTTTTAAAACGTTATCATGACCTTTATATAACCCGACATTTTGATGTTATTAAAACGTTTTTACCTAAACCAAAAGCCAAAATATAACTTATTTTAAACGTTTTAAAAACGTTTTTGTGTTTGCTGGGGGTGATTTCTGTGCTCGGCCTTCCCTCAATCCACCTCTCCTGTGAGACGTACGGTATCAGAAGACAACTCCCGTTATGTCAACATACTGAATCAAACATTAAATATTGATTGCAATTGATAGAGGATGGGATTTAGTAATGACTAATGCTGATCAAGAGTTTTATTTGCTCATGACCTTCACATGGTAGCGACAGATTTATATCTACGGCCTGAACAAATAGGTATAAAAAAAGGGGGGGGAAGTGCATTGATTTATCCATAAGGTTCGATACCACTAATTACACAGTTTTTAATGGCTAATTTTGGTGGCATTTTCTCATATTCAGAACTCTCACAGTTAACGCCACTAATATCAGATAAAACTAGATGATTTAGATGCTAAATGCACAAACTCAATATAGGTTGACCTGAGACTTTTCTTGTTTTATTATCGCACTGAACCGTAAACATATTGAAATAACAGTGCATCCACAAAGCTGAAAGTTACAACTTGGTACAATTTAGTATTTACTAAACACCGATGCCGTTGTAATGAATTTTAGTAATATGTCAACAAAACATATACCATTTCGAAGCATCAAAGCACAAAATGTACATTTTTTGCTATATAACCTCATTTCAGGAATTTCAAAGCAGCCTTTTCAGATGCCAAATAAAGAAATAGTAGTTTTTCGTCGTATTTTTGCATCGCCCAGGCTTATTAGTGGTATATAACCACAAACCTTAACACACTAGACAGGTTATAGAGGTATAAGATATTTTAATATCTTAAAAGCTTTTTAAACACTGTAAAGCTTTTGCATATTTTGTTTTCTTATCAAGTTTGATGTTGTTGTTATCCATGATGACAAACAGTATTTTGTGGTCATGAATATACTAGGGGTCATAGAATTTTAACTAACTGGCCTTAACTTGTATCCTGTACTTGTCGACTCGTGTATGTTAAAAATAGTAAAGGTCTTCATGTTTGAAAGAGACATATTAATGAGGAACGATACACATTGGTGATGTTCACTAGTTTGAATATGTCAATGTTTACAATTCATCGCGAGATGACAATATTTTCTTGCTGCCAACTACGGCCTCATACTCATCAAAGGCATCTCTCCATTCCTCCATATCTGTGTATTTCCAAGTGTAGAACTCCTCTCTCCATTGTCGCTCTGTCTCTTTCAGGTCAGCTGTAAATTACATATACAGATGTTTAGATAATAATAAAAATTATCAAACTGATTACTTACTTTTATACCTCATCTTGTTTCTGGGCTTTAACTCGTTTTACTCTTTTAAACTTCAAAACACAGACCTAATTATTATTAAATACGACATCTCCACCTTAAAATAATAAGATGAATAACTGTCAATGTTTACAAGGCTCGTTTGTAATATATCAGAGTTGTGCGGAATTACAAAAAAGGCAAAACATTTTGCGAATTTATAAATAAGAAAATAAAAAAATCCTAAAAACCACACAACCCCACTTTTCAGATTTTTGGAAAAGGGCATTAAACGAATGCAGCTCTCACATTATGTTATAATCATGGAAACTACCTGGCAGTTATTGTAAAAGCAATTAATACGGAAAAAATACACTAAACAAAATATTAATTATATTATATAGGCACACATAGCTATTTGCCAGCTTAAGTCGTTATTGAAGTTATCAATCTATTCCATTTTCCATGAGTATGCCATCCCCTAGAATGCAAATTAAAAAAACACAAAGAGAAAAAAACATCTTACCAGTAAACGTTGTCAGCTGTTTCAGATAGTCGTTCCAAAAGTGGCATTCATCTGCCCTTACTCCTCTACCACTGGTAAGATTCACAGCAATTTCTTTGTATTCCAAATTAGGAAAAGTGTAAGTTGGCCAAGCTCTGTCGTCGTCGTAGGGAAGGGATGACTCAGTTTCTTGGTTTGGATTTCTATAAAATATGTTAAAAACAGATTGGGGTTTGAAAAGCATTGTACATATCGAATTTTCAATATACGATTAATTCATAACAAACATTATTGACAAATGAAAAGCTAAGCGCAAGAAGACCGTAAGTCCACTTGGCCCTTCAACGTGTATACACTAAAGTTGCGTATAGTTTCGTATAGTTTGGTAATATTTTATACATGTTCAGGGGCCAAAACAAATCTTTCACAACCTTTCATGATGTTTTCATCCTGGAACACGTATTAAACATTATAAAACCCTAAGAAACTATACGTAACTTGAGTGTACATATGTTGAGGGGCGAAGTGGACTTGCGTTCTTCTTGCGCTCAGGTCTTCATGTTACGTTACCCATTGCATTTCTTGGTAGGGCATCACAAAGGAATGGTTACATTGCAGATGGCCAAGTATTTTGGCTATTGTTTATAACTCACCCGGTTTTGGCAAAGTTAGTCCAGTATTTCATCACGTGTTTAGACAGAGACAATTCTTCTTCGGAGTACTCATGAAATTCCAAAAGATCCGTCGGATAAATTGGGTATCCGAAAACAAAAGCAAGCTCTTCTGCATGACCTGCACCCAACCATCCTGGACCAAAATATTCGGTGGCAAACACACTTATACTCGGGACATGTGTGAAATAGTACTGATAAACGTCGTATTCGCCAGCCATTGCGTGTGAGCGTGTTTCCATGGAAGCTGGGCACACAAATGAAGCGTCTCCGGTGAGATAATTCCAAGGGTCAAAATAATCTGCTTCCGGGTTTTCAGCGATTGCCCAATCAACGTATTGTTGTTTGGCGCTGTCCTCAATAAGATCATTTGTGTAAAATCCCGAAAAGGTAAGAAATTGGTTGAGTTGTTCTTCAAATGTTTCTTCAGAAACGAACGGTGGTATGGAACTGTTCAAATACTGACCTCCTAATTCTGATATGGAGATATATAGTGTGCCTTCATCTTTATTAAAGCCATTGATAAGAGGACATTTCTTGTAGTTGTCCTTTTCAAAAGAGGTCAAAGGTGACTCTACTAGGAAATTGTTGTCGACGCAAGGTGCTGGCTGGTAAAAAAGCTATTAAAAACAACAAGAGATTATGATCAGTATTTTAGCAATCAGATTGAATTCCTGAAACTTTCCTTCGACGAAGCCTATTATGATGACAATGATTAATTAACCTGATTGTTTAATATGCAGAATTGTCTTCGATATAAGATTATCTTCTCATTATATTGAGCCTGAATATTTATCTACCCCAAGCTCCTGCCAGTTTTCCGTATGCCTGACATTCATGATCGCATCATTTGTATATTATTAGATGCAACATACCTTGTTTGCAGCCGCGTCGATTTCTTGGGCGTCCACTTGGCGCATACATGATATCAGCTCATGAGTGCTAGTTGCGGGACATCCGACTTCTTCACCAACCTTGAAAGCCATTTCACGTTGAGCATCGAGATCGTAGTGAAAGGCCCATGGAGAAAAAATACTTCCACTCTGTGGTAATGTAAAATAAATCAGTAGTTTACCACAACAACAACATCAACAACTACTACAACAAAATGCTATATTTGATAGCTGAATCAACATCTTGTCCTCCTACAACTTTAAAATCACTGGCGTTAGACAAATAATAAGAACTAAATGGCTATTTAAAAAAAAAATTAAAATCAAAACAACCACTTTCTTTACAGTGATTGACAGTCTTAGCCTAAAACATGGCCACCATTTCTCTGTATGCCGATTTCAGCTCTCCTTAACATGGCATCAAGTTCACACCACGCCTAATGAGAAGTCTGTTCTGCCTGAGGATGTAAACATGTGCAATTATGCGTCTCTGGTCTGCAGGTGGACTTAGGAAAACCTTTAATTTCAGATAGCCTCACAAGAAGGAATCCAGTAATGTAATTTTAAAGATCGTGAGATGTTGGGGGCCATGCTACCACGGTGATTTAAAACTGCATTTATACTCGGTTCACAAGAATAGACTTTATTGATTGTCACAAGCCAGAAATTGTACAGTTGTGTTGATTCAGCGATCATTCTCATACTTTTTAATCTAGTGTAATTTTTCACACTGTTTACTTTATTTTGATACACCTTGTAGTTGTAACAGTGCACTGAAACTTTGTGTTCTAATGCTTAAATACAACTAATTATGCCTGGGCGATAATACGACGATGAACTATTTCTTTGTGAGGCATCTGAGAAGACTGCTTTAAAATCACTGAAATTGACCAAGTTTATAGCCAAAAAAGTACATTTTGGGTTGTGATGCTTCGAAATGGTATATTTTCTCTCATTATATGACATATTTGTTTCAAAATTACCAAACTTTATCAGCACGGCATCGCTTTTTAGTAAATATGCGCCTTACTTTATTGTAACTTTCAGCTTCGAGAGCACACTGCCATTTTAAGGTCGTTACGGTTCAGTGCATTAAAACAAGAACAGTCTCCGGTCAACATATATTGAGGTTTTTGATATTTTGGCATTTAAGTCCCCTAGTTTTACCTGATGTTTGTGGCGTTTAACTGTGAGAGTTCTGAACATGAGAAAATACTGCCCGAAATTAGCTATTTTCCCATTGAAGACAGTGTATATTTAGTGGTATTTAACCTTTAAGAATGCGCAATTAATTTGCCTAAAATTAGCGAGATTTCAGACGAGACTGTCACAAACATTATTGATTTGATACTATTTTGTCCTTACTTCTAGAATTGCTTGGTTGAAAAGGTCACGACTCAGTGGAGAAAATAAGTGTGCAGACACACTCGCTGCGCCTGCGCTTTCACCAAATATGGTAATCATATTGGGATCCCCACCAAAGGCTGAAAAGAAAAATACATTATACAGGAGAAAGAGAAAAAGTTATACAATTCTAGTGCAACTTTCTATGCATGATCATTATCCATGTAAAGGAATAAATGGTACAAAAAGTAACTGATGCGTTAAAAGCCACCGTTCTTCGTAATTTGTATATTCAATAAAATCAGAAATAATATGTTTAATAAAAGATGTCTACATTAATTTGACACCTTACTTGTGAAAATCGAGCTAGAAGGACAGAAAGTTCGTTATTGTCTAAATCAATATTACACTTTCATGAGATTTTCAATTTTATATCATCTCACACAAAAATGTTTAAGAATATTCGTAATGAAAAATAGACTGGGAATTTTCTGGATAAATCTCGCGAAGATGTGTTCTCAGACGGCCATGACCTTTACCCAGCCAAAACTTACTGTTGCTGCGTCTTATATACATAATTGGGTCTCGTACGTTGTTGTAAGATATCACAAAGTCTAAACATAAAACTATACCTTGTATGTTAGTTTTAACCCATCGGAGAGCTTCTACTTGATCCAGCATTCCATAATTACCGGGCGACGCTTCGTCACCTGGAAAAAATAAAAATAAAAATACTAAAGACACTACATTTCTTCGAACCCGCTCTATATTTTACATTTTAGTGCGTTAATCCTTCAAATAAATACGGGGCGCCCAATGGGAGCTTTGATGCGATGTGATGAAATAGCTTGAAATGTATCCGTCTAGGATAACATTTACTTTTTTTAAATAATTGTAACATTATCATGGTAAACAAAGAAATATTGTGAAATGCAAGGAATGTAGATTGCTGTGGGGGATGTGCACAATGGTACTACATCGGATGCCGAGGATTGGTTTCAAAAGAAATAAAGCTTAGGTTACCATTTCGGTTACTATTGTTATGCAGTAGTTGATGGAAAACATTGCAGCGTGTGGGACGGAAGCACTATCAGCTAGCACTAGCAGTGCATTTCAAATTCGTCAAATGACTAGTAATTTCCATTGGGTTGTGGCGCCCAGGGCTAAGGATACATAATGACGCCCCCCATTCCTTAAAAAATTTAAAACTGCACAATTGAAAACAACGAAAATTGCACCGTATAGGGCCTACCACTAATTAATTTGATTATAATGACGTTGAATATCAGTCTTAAATTAATCTTTAAAGTGATTGTATGCTGAAATGCGCACGGATTTTGGCTGTCAACGCTTGGAGGGGCGAAGAATCGAGGCTGAATTGGTCAATTCGGCGCCCCCTAAGGGTGGCGCCCCCCGGTTGCTACGCCACTGGCAATTTCGTTGCGTAATATACCTGTTGTAAGATAGCCAAAAGCTGACAGTCTGTAATTTAAAGTCACGACGATGACATCTCCCACGCTTGACAGAGGTATTCCACTATAGGAACCAAAGTATCCGCTTCCGGTCATAAAGCCACCTCCGTGGATAAAGACCATCACTGATGCATTAGTGGGCTGAAAGTAACAAGAATTTACTTCGAAATCAATGGGAAACACATACTAGTGCTTATATCGTATTTATTTCGTGCAAAGATGTATCGAGTTCGTTCACACTATGGCTTTGGAGTTGTTGGTTTTAATGGGTCCAAGGTTAACAATCATGAGAGAATAGCATGTCCCTCGCAATTAGATATACGCCAGTATGTGAAATCCAGTTGTGGGTGATCTTGTCCCGATTTAGGGAATACAGCGCATATGCGACACTATGTGAAAATGCTTACGTGAGAATATGGCGATCGAAATTGTGTTCCAATATCTGTGGTTTGAAATACGACACAGTGACGATAGTATATGAAACACAAAAGAACATAATTAATATTCCACTAATTAGACCATGTTTAGTTTTCGAATTTGGTGTATTCGTAGTACATAACAATAATAATATATGCAATATATTTCGAAAATTCAAAAGCGTTAGATACAACAGTATGTGATGCTAGTGACAATGTGAGAACATCGTCCCGCCCGTATTCTATACAGAGTAATAACACTGTGGATATAGGCTGACGCACTCCAGAGGGCCAGAATAACCAGGATCTTACTACCACTTTATACTTTTTATCGTCGTTGAGCAGGAACTTAAACCATCCTATGTGGCCCCTGAACATGGGAAATTAATAAACCTCTAATGTAGCCTCTTGGCAAATTTGTTTTTGCCCAACGACACTCGATACACTTACCTTTGGATTGGGTGCATAAACATTAAGATAAAGACAATCCTCACTCGTTGTGAAACCGTAAGATTGTAAGCTACGTTTTTGAACACATATGTCTCGATAGTATGTAGCGTTATATATTTCATCCTCACTCCATGGTGCCTTGGGTAGTGGTGCTTTAAAACGCCTCTCACCAACAGGAGGTTCCGCATACGGTATTCCTAAAAACAAATCAATGTCTTTCTGGATATCGAGATAGTCATTCTCAAAACGAATGCCCTCTCCAAGTATCTTCCCTTGTTCAACTCTTACTGTGGGTTGACTAAAGACGAAGAGAATTTGACACAAAATGCCAACAATTATAACGGATTTTATCATTGTGTATTGTCTTAGGCTACTTAATTTCGTTAATATAACAGGTTGGGTTTGCGGAATATAGTGTGCTGACGAGACACAAGTGACTAGTAAACCAAGTATTAGAATGAATTAATTCATGTAGTATATATACAAGGCCTATATCAGGGTGTGTGTTTACTTCATTATGATAACATACTTCAGTCATAGATAAAGATATACAAAGAAGATAGAGACATCCTTATCGAGTTAATCTTTCAAATACATACTTCTCATTTAGCAACTGTGATATAACAGAAACTATGCCAGTTCTCCAGTAGGTCGAGAATTTGAAACAATATTTTAACCAGAGCAGACCCAACCCAAGTTTCACCCAACACTTTAATTTAAAACATTAAATTTAGCCATACAATTTTAGTGGCCATCACCCGACAATAATCATAACTATAACTCGAACCTTAGCCTAATGACACTGATACTAATCATAGCCTTAAAACTTAATTTGATCCTAAAGGAGGCAAATATTGTACAATGTTAACATTAATAGTGTTCAGACGGGAATGATCTTTTAGGATTACAACCTAGAAATGCAGAAATTAATTTCTATATCACTTTGAGGTGTGTCCACACGGTTTGCCAGCAGAAATCCCTGAGCCACACTGAAAGTGACTAACATCTGCTTTATGGTGTAGAAATAGGAAATGACCAATCACTATGCCCAATGTCACATTACAGTGAACCTCTCAAACCCCCCATATTAGCTTTTACACAAAGGCAGATATAGTTGTTACTGGTTCTAGTGAAGGCCAGACTGCCAAAATAATAAAAGCCCAAGCTTTCGAGGAACTTCTTTGTTACATTGAAGACCATCGAGCATATGTCACTGTTTTAACCATGGCTATATCACATTTTGTGATAAGCGTCTTGTATCTCTTGGTTATCCTCTTCGACAAGATATCGTCAAGTTCATTCCTGACATCAAGAACATACAAAGGTCGTCTTGTTGCTGGAATCTGGTGTTTAATGAAGATCCCAGTGAAGCAATTCAGGAGATGAAGGACAGCTCCTCGCCGGACATGATTAATTTGGTACAGACAGTTTTCGGGCGCTTTCTCAAACACCTCAGACATGTCAGAAACAGACTCTGCTGTTCCAACATTGAAATATTTTCTACATACATACTATATATAAGACTGTGTTATCATAGAATCACACCATCATGTACAACTCTGTATGCAAAAGATCAGCGAATCCCCAGAGTGTACCACATCATTTGCGTGAACGAGAACCGATTATCTCTTATGATGGCTATGAAGGTGCACATAAAATTAAAAACGGGTAAGGAGAGACTTTTTGACATGCTGGCTGAATGAGGATTTGACTTGAGCCAGAATCTGCTTGGAGATGGTTGAGGAGCGACAGCATTCGGCAGGAGAGGATCGAGAAAGACCAGTAGCAGTAACGTGCGTCAACTCAACATATTAGGTATAGACCTTATTCATCAGAATGTAGAGAGCTGTGAATGATACTTGTTGCACATATCAAGTCCAGCAGATATTAGATGCACCAATGAAGGATTGTGGTATCCCACTAGTAGCCACACCACTGTTTATTATAACTGCACTTCAACCAGGCACCTGAAACTGTCCACATCATCTTTTCAGTGGGCATGGCCGCAAGCATGATCAGGTACTTGTCTTCAGTAATGTCTGCCACGCATCTGAAAACATCCACTGCAGACGCTTTGCAAGTGTGTACAGTGGCTGATCAGCCAGCATGGCGGTTGTCTCTCCTGGATTGAAGTACTCAATGGCACGTTTGGTGGTCATTATACAGTGACGCATTGTAATGGGTACTGTTTGCTGATTCTGTCAGCAGTGTGAGCATATGGGACTTTGAAATGAATGAGGGAGGATCTGAACACTCTGCGTGGTAGGCAGTGATGGAAGTGGTGGAACATGAGCAATTCCATCCTTAGGCTCAATCATTAAGTGTATGACACTGGCAGTGGTCACCCAATCTTTTGCTGCATTATGGCTGCTTGTTTCTCCGCTAGATTTGATGCGAAGTGTTACAAGATGCTGATGCCACCCCTATGTAAAAAAGACTGTAATGATGCATGTGTTGATGTTTATCAATCTCACCAGTCGGGAAAACTCCTTTGGTGGCTTGTGAAGGAACTACAACACATTCCCGTTCCCAGTGAGTAACGACCGAGTTGGCAATATCAATGCCCAGCTGACGTAGCAAGGGATATGACTCACACATGCCTCGTTCTGAACACATTTCAATAAGGCTCTCTTTACTAGGCATGCGATCCATATAGATCCAAGCAAATGGTCCGAGTTGAGGCAGTCCGAGCCGAGCGGTCCTTGCAAATATTATTACTCATTTATACCAGTACCATTGGAACATTAAAAACCATATTACCACAAAATCAAATGTGCATCTACGATTTGCGGTACCGGTAACGAAGATAATTGCTTTGCTCAAGTGGCCAATTGGTTTTGGTCACCACTTATTTTGATCGAAGAATCTAATTTAATCTTGACTCAGATTGAGTGAAACAATTTTTGACAAATATTAATTGCTAGCAAAGTAATAATAACGATAATAATAAAAGATTAAAGAACAATAAATAGTTGCATTGTTAAGTTTCTCTCTCTCTCTCTTTGATTTCTAAAATGATTTCGTAAATGACCAAGATTTTTACCAGATTCGCCGTCGTAAATAATACAGGAGGCAAACAGAAAAAGTGATCCTGCCTGGGAATTAAACCCAGAATCTCAGGTTTACGAGACCTGTGCCTTAACCACTCGGGATCACTTTTTCTGCCAGTCTCCTTTATTATCATTAACCCATTCTCATTCTTATTTTGTACATATGATACAAATGGTCAAAGCAGTTAAAATGTATATAGGATACAAATTAGACCATGCGCAAGAATGGATGCGCAGTAGTCAAGGATCATCATCATCATCATCATCATCAAATTATACGGCAGTAAATAGCACCCTCTGTTGATCAAAATTCACTTTAGTAAGTACTTTTTAAGAGAGTTAATTAATATTTGAGTTAATAAGTGACACTATAAAATATAAAAAGCAGAATTTTGTTAAGTTAAAAACTGAAATGAGGTATGGGGCTGGCTGGGGTGGCTACGGGGCGTTAGCTCAAGGACAATATTGTTCAAGGTTGCGCTCGCAGGCCTATAAAGAAACAATGTTGCTCCCAATACAATAGCAAACAAGCTTAAACTGTAAATTAGCCGCCGATAGAGGGCAGGGCCTGAAGAATGAGGGAAATTATGGGGTAAAAAATTTACCATTTTCGTTATCGACAGCCCGTCACCTAGTAGAGACAGCCCGTCACCCTTAAGGTTACACTAGCCCTAACCCTAACCTTCGGGCATACCAGCCCTTCTGTATTTATGTTTTTGTTGATACTGGGACCCTAACCCTAACCCTCACCCTAACCCTAACCCTAATCCGTAGCCTAATCCTAACCCTGACCCACTAACCCTAACCCTAACCCCTAACCCTAACCTTAACCCTAACCTCCTAACCCTAACCCTAATCTCCTAACCCTAACCCTAATCTCCTACCCCTAACCCTAATCCCTAACCCTAACCCTAACCACTAACCCTAACCCCTAACCCCTAACCCCTAACCCTAACCCTAACCCTAACCCTAACCCTAATCCTAATCCTAACCCCTAACCCTAACCCTAACCCTAACCCTAACCCTAACCCTAACCCACTAACCCTAACCCACTAGTCCTAACCCTAATCCACTATCCCTAACCCTAACCTTAATGTATCATTAACCAACAGTAACCTTAATGTATAAAATTGGCCAACAGCAATATTAATGTAACACAGAGTGCGCTAATTACTGCCGTGCTAAATATACAAAATAAGCATCATCATCACTTCAGTGAAATGTGCAGAAGTCAGATTTTTCTTAAAATGTAATATATATACATTTTAATCTTTCTATTGCGCATGCCTTAAAATGTATCATATAAACAAAATTAGGTGTTCACGATTTGTAACATATGTACAATTCATCATCATAATCATCATCATCCAAGTCATTCTCTAGCTAAATTGTATATATTTTACAAATCGTGAACACCTAATTTTGTTTATATGATCCATTTTAAGGCATACTTAGAGAAAGCCCGTCACCCATTTCACATTTTCTACTTATTTTACATTTTTACCCCATAATTTCCCTCATTCTTCAGGCCCTGCCCTCTATCGGTGGCTAATTTACAGTTTAAGCTTGTTTGCTATTGTATTGTGAGCAACATTGTTTCTTTATAGGCCTGCGGCGCAACCTTGAACAATATTGTCCTTGAGCTAACGCCCCGTAGCCACCCCCAGCCAGCCCCATACCTCATTTCAGTTTTTAACTTAACAAAATTCTGCTTTTCATATTTTATAGTGTCACTTATTAACTCAAATATTTATTAACTCTCTTAAAAAGTACTTACTAAAGGTAAGGTGGCACATTTAAGCTTTCATATTAAAGCATTTTTCAAAGTGTCTATAGTGTTTCTATGCCAAATGTTCGTCATTAACGATTTAAATAAAACTTTCCAAGTTTACGTTTTTGGCGATTTTGGCCACCTTTAATAGTTTGTTTAATCAGATTTTGGTAAATTCATAGCACTTGGTTAAAAATAATTTTACGACCAATAAACAAGAGAAGACTTTCTTCTGGTGAGGCGTTTATTATTTATTACATAATCCTACTGTTTTGTGAACTGAGCCGTTTGTTTCCAAACCACGCAGAGGTACATCGTGGGAGACTACCTGCATGGATTTGTGTACAATAGAGTATAGATCCTGAAAAGAAATAGGTAACCTACTTTTATTTCAGTTGATTGTGGCATCAAACACAACCATGTATAAATTGTCGCGTGATATTGACAATAAATCAAGGTAACCTACTTTTAATTGAGTTGACTGTATGGGGTCAAACATTTATTCCTTCTTCGCGTAATAATAAACTTCACAAAAAAGTTTGGAAACTTTCAAAAACGGTTGTATATCAGGAAATTTTGAAATATATCTCCATATTGTTTCATATCAGTGAAAACATTGTTCTTTCCTATAAATGAAGAATTGAACTTTTGTTCACAACACATAAAGTTGCTCACCTGAAATTTTCGGTTGTTAAGACTACAACCTTCTTCAGCAGACTGATCCATTTCGTTGATCGATTTGACGACTCTTGACTTGTGACGTCAGAACTGGATCGTAGACTCTTGCTAAGTTGTAGCGCCCCCCGTCCTTATTCAAAGAAGGTTGGTTGGCCCGGATGTGAATGGCCTCTTTGACTCCTCTTTCGAAGTACCGCGGTTTTGCACTTTCTCTAGGTCCACGTGATGTCCTGGGGATTCTATGTGTATGTGCTGAGATACCTCGGACGAGGTGGAGCTAGGCCCCCTATGCTCAAGGAAACGTGTTTTTAGAGACCTGCCTGTCTCTCCTATGTATGATTCCGAGCAGGGGCCCCGGGTGGTCTGACCCTGACAAGGAATCAGATATACGGGACCCGTGACGTCCTTTTTGTCCGTTTTGTCTTTAGGCGCAACTAACAGTTGACGTAGTGTGCGCGTTGGCTTAAAACACACTCTTATTCCGTATGAACTGTAAATACGTTTTAAGGCATCGGAGATGCCTTTGACATAAGGGATAACAACTTGTCCTTTGTTGGTGTTCGTACCGTCCTTTGTCGGTTTACTTTTGTCCTTAGGTTTGTTGAGCCTGTCAAATGCCCACTTGGGGTAACCACACTTAGATAGGGCTTCAGTGATGTGCGACTTCTCTTCGTCACAGTGACCTGAAAATAATAATAAAAAGCATGCATATATAAAGTGCGTCCTCAGTGGTGCTAAAAATTAAGGTATGTTCATAAAAAAAAGTTTGATGTTCATTCATCTACAATATAGTCACTGTCCTTGGAAATCGCTTGTAACTTTTACAAGTCACATAAACAGTGCCAGAAATGAGTTTCTCAGCTACAAATAACTACACATCGATATGTAATACAGGTTTGTAGCTCTAATAATTCAAAATGTGTAAGAATTGATATTTAAAAAATGGCGACCAGTGGCCATCGTGGATTTGAGGGTCTAAATGGCCACATTTTTTGGGTACTAATTAGCATATTTTATGATAATTAGGAGGTTTTATACATAGAGACAAAGTGTCTCTTTGGATGAATCTTTTTCTCTCACCCCAAGGAGCATCCATGCCAAGTGGGACATTTGTACTAAGAAATACAGTGTCCATCCCCCCTATTAATCTTTAACCATAGACACCGCGATTTTTAAGGTATTTGATCACTGACCGGAAGTAACCCCTTAATTGCCATCTATATACACTGGGTATTAACAACGCATAAGGCCAAGTAAAATATATAACATGTTTAGACGAATCTATTTTCACGCATTCCTACACCTCAATGACAGCCATAGCTGGGTCCCCCTTTGGTCTATCCCACCTAAAATATGAAATGATGTGGCCTTGGCGGGGATATTAAACTGCATTCAATCACCCGTGTTACACGTACACAAAAGAATGATGAAAGATTACAGCACAATACAATTCAACATTGATTTTTTAGCGGATTTAATCCGCCCAATTGGTCAGTAACGGGTGCAGACGGGACCCAGTAATGGCCAACTGAATTCTGTCCATCACCTGGCTCGATGGATTCGTCTATATCGTCCGGATTTTCTCAGAATTTGATGATTGGGGCCTTCATTTTTGTTAATTTGTTAAAAATGTACTAACGCAAAGGCTTCGTCAACACATTATAAAAACAGGGAGGCCCTAATATACCCCTAGCTTGAAGAAAATGTTTGCATTGAGTTTATTAATGATAATCAATAAGTTTTAAACATGTCTTTTCATCACCACCACCACCACCACCACCACCACCACAACAACAACAACAACAACAACAACAACAACAAAAACTAAAGGAGCAAATAAGAAAAATAACAAAGATATTGGAAAATGTCCATTAATTGGTGAGGGCGGGCGTTATACATGTTATTTACTAGCCCTAATGATGAACTATATTATTATACTCACGACATGTTTGCAATTATCTGACCCACTCGACGATTCATTAAAAGCCCCCGTTACCGAACATGTCCTAGTTCTAGTCTTAATTCCATGAGATCCACGAACTAAAATCAGGGCCATTGCCATGTGGATGTGGGGTGCGACACCCCCTGACGATCCCTAAAAATGTAGAGATAAAGGGAGAGAGAAAGGGGAGAGAAGGGGAAGAAAGAACACGAGGGAGAGAAGACGAGAGAAGGGATGGAAGGGTGGGGAGAGGTGAGGGGAGACGTGGTAGAGGGTTGAGAGTATGTGTCTCTCATACCATGTGAGACAGAGAGGGGTGGGGGTAAAACTAAGACTGTTGGGCCTAAAATGATGTTGGCCAGGCGTGTTGATACGTTGTCTTTAGAACTAGTGATTTTGCATGGTTGACAAAATATGTGCGCGTCCAATAGCTCCTCCGCGTCGCATCTTTTACCAGCAGTAATGGATTATCGACCTGGGTCATGGTGGTAAGTTCCCCTCCCATGCTCAGTCGACAAAATATTGTGATATCACTTACGATTTGCATCTTCCTTTTGGTCTCTTTTAAACCCAAAATGAACCCCAATTGGGTCCATTAAGCATTTAAATGCCACCCCTTCTATTAGAAAATCATAATATGAGTGCTGGGACATCTCCCCTGAATCTTGGAAAAAACCTCAAACTCGTGAATTATAAACTGATCTTGAAAAGAGTACAGTATTGCTCTAAGCTGAGACAAACACCTATAGAGTACTACTCCCCATTCCAGAAAAATACAGCACTATTTTTTTTGATTAAAAAAATATTATCCTGTTTTGCCAAATGAAACATAGTTAATTCCTAATCCTTTAGTTAGTCCTAACTGGCCATGAAAGTAAAAAAGTAAAGAAACGGTGCCCAAAATATCTGTGCCAAAAATTGCTTGGGAGTACACATCATTATTGCACCACCCCTAAAGATTCATATAATGGTCCTATGGGTCTCTTTGACAAACCTTGAATTTTAGACACAAACTAAAAGTTCTCTCCCATCAAAATTCCCCCAGCAAATAAGTGCACGTACCCTTAATTCTTGTTGGGATTCTCAGAGGAGGGAGCTCTCTATTTGTGCATGAAATTTACCCCCAAGACAAAGGAGCCAATGTGCGCCATTAGGCGAACCTTTAAGGTATATCATACTCACGAGAACTTTGCTTGTAGCAACCATGTGAATCACTTGATGATCCACTACATCATCCACTATCTGAATACATCCTGGTTCTGATGAACTCCATGAGCTACATTGACTGCTTAAGATATGTCAGTTAAATTTACATAATTGTGAATTGTATTATCGTACTCACGACATGTTTTCGTGTTGCAATTATCTGACCCACTAGAAGATCCATTACATGCCCCTGTTACAGAACACGTCCGGGTTCTAGTCTTAGTTCCACTACCACAGGATTGACTACAAGTACCCCATAAGCTCCATGATCTCCAATATGCTATATAAATGATAAAAGTCCGTCAAAGAGGTGAAGATATATTTATGTACATATTATCAGCCCATGTTGTCTGCGGAGGCAACATGGTATCCCATAATGCAAGGTTTGCCATATTTCAAATAGAGCATCCTTTAATAGACCGTTATTTTCTTGGTTTAGAATGAAGAAGTAAGTAATTATATAACATTATCAATGGATGAACAATCAGGGGTATTTTTCCATCAATTCTAATTAAAATAAAGGTAATTTGCATATTATTTAAAATAAATTTTCAAAAAACGGTTGGAAATTGTGTGTAAAAGTAAACTTTCCATTGATCTTTCATAAAAATCACCGTGAACAATTTAGGGCTTAGTCTGCCAAATTCGGAGAAAGTCCATGTTGCATGCGCTTGCAAAACGCAACCTGGCGAGGCAATGTTTCTCAGGGAAAGATGAATTTATTATAGTGATATTATATGCTTAATAATTCTTGTATGTCATACTCACGACAGCTTTGCGTATTACAATCATCTGAATCATTCGTTAATCCACTACATCCTCCACTAGCAGAACAACTCCTGGTTCTAGTCTTAGTTCCACCATTACATGAACGACTACAAGGACTCCATGAACTCCATGGTAACCAATATGCTGAACAAAAGGTAAAAGTAAATGACACGGATACTTTAATTCTGTGATTGTTCTTGGTTTGTTTCGTTTGATTGTGTTTTATTCTCTTGTTTTATTATATGAAGTTGATATTTAACAGTTACTAAATAAGGCAGACTCTTTATATGGATGTTGATATCAATTCACAGTGTCCCGCTACTCAAAGTATACATAAATACTTGCTCATTCACCTACGTCAGTGAAATACACATTAATGATGAATGACACTTTTATACTCACGGCATATTTGCGTGTTGCAAATATTTGACCCACTCGATGATCCACTACAAGCCCCTGTTACAGAACACGTCCTGGTTCTAGTCTTAGTTCCATTACCACATGATTGACTACAACTACTCCATGAGCTCCATTGACTCCAATATGCTGTATGAAGGTTGAAAGTTCAGTCAAAGAGGGAAGATGTATCTAATTATTACTGTTGCATTTATTCAATCACAAGGTATATGTGCAATTTTTGAGCGCCCCCCATTATTGATGCCAATTCGCAGGTGTCACACCTGCTTGGGGCTCTCACTGATTCAAGTAGACTATAATGTATTGCTCTTTCACCATGTGATTAAAATAAGTAAGTGAAATTCACATAATGATATGGTTTTATTATACTCACGACATATTTCCATGTTGCAATTATTTGACCCACTCGACGATCCACTACAAGCCCCTGTTACAGAACAGGTCCTGGTTCTAGTCTTAGTTCCACTACCACAGGATTGACTACAACTACTCCATGAGCTCCATTGACGCCAATATGCTGTATGAAAGTTGAAAGTTCAGTCAAAGAGGGAAGATGTATCTAATTATTACTGTTGCATTTATTCAATCACAAGGTATATGTGCAATTTTGAGCGACCCCCATTATTGATGCCAATTCGCAGGTGTCACACCTGCTTGGGGCTCTCACTGATTCAAGTAGACTATAATTTATTGCTCTTTCACCATCTGATTAAAATAAGTAAGTGAAATTCACATAATGACATGGTTTTATTATACTCACGACATATTTCCGTGTTGCAATTATTTGACCCACTCGACGATCCATTACATGCCCGTGTTACAGAACACGTCCTGGTTCTAGTCTTAGTTCCACTACCACAGGATTGACTACAACTACTCCATGAGCTCCATGAACTCCAATACGCTGTATAAAAGTTGAAAGTTGAAAGGTCCGTTAATATCTACTTGTTATTGCCGAATTTATTAGTGATATAATATGATTATTATCATACTCACGACATCTTTGCGCATTGCAATAATCTGAATCACTCGCTGATCCACTACATCCTCCACTAGCAGAACAACTCCTGCTTCGAGTCTTAGTTCCACCATCGCATGAACGACTACAAGGACTCCATGAGCTCCACATATTCCAATATGCTAAACAAAAGTTAGAGTGAATGGCAAAGACACATCAATTCTGTGATTGTTCTTGGTATGTTTCTCTTTTTCGATATTAGTTATATTCTATTCAAATGTGTACACTAACTCATACAGGTATTACCATTGCAGTCATCTTTTTGATTTTTGATATATAATAGGTACTAACTATGACAGGCTCTTTTCATTCATATTGATATCAATTTGCAGTGTCCCGCCTATTTGGGACTGATCTAAGTATAACGTAAATTTCTGCTCTTTCACAATTTAAACTGTAGACGTCAGTGGAATTAATTCCACGATAAATTACATTATTATACTCACGACATATCTCTGTGTTGCAATTATTTGACCCACTCGATGATCCACTACAAGCCCCTGTTACAGAACACGTCCTGGTTCTAGTCTTAGTTCCATTACCACATGATTGACTACAACTACTCCATGAGCTCCATTGACTCCAATATGCTGTATGAAAGTTGAAAGTTCAGTCAAAGAGGGAAGATGTATCTAATTATTACTGTTGCATTTATTCGTGCAATTATACATTATATAGAACATTACAAGTAGATGCATTTAAGTTGTACCATTAAGAACAAAGCGGTAGTGGGTAAACCACTGTCATTGTTTTGGAAGTTGTCTAAAGTAATGCTAATAATATCGGGATCCAGATCTGAAGTTGTATTTATCATAATATTAATAATTAATTACCAACCACAGACACTGGATAATCACAAGGTATATGTGCAATTTTTGAGCGACCCCCATTATTGATGCCAATTCGCAGGTGTCACACCTGCTTGGGGCTCTCACTGATTCAAGTAGACTATTAATTATTGCTCTTTCACCATCTGATTAAAATAAGTAAGCGAAATTCGCATAATGACATGGTTTTATTATACTCACGACATATTTCCGTGTTGCAATTATTTGACTCACTCGACGATCCACTACAAGCCCCTGTTACAGAACAGGTCCTGGTTCTAGTCTTAGTTCCACTACCACAGGATTGACTACATCTACTCCATGAGCTCCATGAACTCCAATACGCTGTATAAAAGTTGGAAGTTGAAAGGTCCGTTAATATCTACTTGTTATTGCCGAATTTATTAGTGGTATAATATTATCATACTCACGACATCTTTGCGCATTGCAATCATCTGAATCCCTCGCTGATCCACTACATCCTCCACTAGCAGAACAACTCCTGCTTCGAGTCTTAGTTCCACCATCGCATGAACGACTACAAGGACTCCATGAGCTCCATATATTCCAATATGCTAAACAAAAGTTAGAGTGAATGGCAAAGACACATCAATTCTGTGATTGTTCTTGGTATGTTTCTCTTTTTCGATATTAGTTATATTCTATTCAAATGTGTACACTAACTCATACATGTATTACCATTGCAGTAATCTTTTTGAATTTGATATATAATAGGTACTAACTGTGACAGGCTCTTTCTATTGATATTGATATCAATTTGCAATGCCCCGCATATTTGGGACTGATCTAAGTATAACGTAAATTTCTGCTCTTTCACAATTTAAACTGTAGACGTCAGTGGAATTAATTCCACGATAAATTACATTATTATACTCACGACATATCTCTGTGTTGCAATTATTTGACCCACTCGACGATCCACTACAAGCCCCTGTTACAGAACACCTCCTGGTTCTAGTCTTAGTTCCACTATCACAGGATTGACTACAACTACTCCATGAGCTCCATGAACTCCAATACGCTGTATAAAAGTTGCAAGTTGAAAGGTCCGTTAATATCTACTTGTTATTGCCGAATTTATTAGTGGTATAATATGATTATACTCACGACATCTTTGCGCATTGCAATCATCTGAATCCCTCGCTGATCCACTACATCCTCCACTAGCAGAACAACTCCTGCTTCGAGTCTAAGTTCCACCATCGCATGAACGACTACAAGGACTCCATGAGCTCCACATATTCCAATATGCTAAACAAAAGTTAGAGTGAATGGCAAAGACACATCAATTCTGTGATTGTTCTTGGTATGTTTCTCTTTTTCGATATTAGTTATATTCTATTCAAATGTGTACACTAACTCATACATGTATTACCATTGCAGTCATCTTTTTGAATTTGATATATAATAGGTACTAACTATGACAGGCTCTTTCTATTGATATTGATATCAATTTGCAGTGTCCCGCATATTTGGGACTGATCTAAGTATAACGTAAATTTCTGCTCTTTCACAATTTAAACTGTAGACGTCAGTGGAATTAATTCCACGATAAATTACATTATTATACTCACGACATATCTCTGTGTTGCAATTATTTGACCCACTCGATGATCCACTACAAGCCCCTGTTACAGAACACGTCCTGGTTCTAGTCTTAGTTCCATTACCACAGGATTGACTACAACTACTCCATGAGCTCCATTGACTCCAATATGCTGTATGAAAGTTGAAAGTTCAGCCAAAGAGGAAGATGTATCTAATTATTGCTGTTGCATTTATGCGTGCAATTATACATTATATAGAACATTACAAGTAGATGCATTTAAGTCGACCATTAAGAACAAAGCGGTAGTGGCTAAACCACTGTCAGTATTTTGGATGTTGTCTAAAGTAATGCTAATAATATCGGGATCCGGATCTGAAGTTGTATTTATCATAATATTAATAATTAACTACCAACCACAGACACTGGATAATCACAAGGTATATATGCAATTTTGAGCGACCCCATTATTGATGCCAATTCGCAGGTGTCACACCTGCTTGGGGCTCTCACTGATTCAAGTAGACTATTAATTATTGCTCTTTCACCATCTGATTAAAATAAGTAAGTGAAATTTACATAATGATATGGTTTTATTATACTCACGACATATTTCCGTGTTGCAATTATTTGACCCACTCGACGATCCACTACAAGCCCCTGTTACAGAACAGGTCCTGGTTCTAGTCTTAGTTCCACTACCACAGGATTGACTACAACTACTCCATGAGCTCCATGAACTC
The DNA here is from genome assembly GCF_039555335.1 of Amphiura filiformis. Taxonomy (NCBI): domain Eukaryota; kingdom Metazoa; phylum Echinodermata; class Ophiuroidea; order Amphilepidida; family Amphiuridae; genus Amphiura; species Amphiura filiformis. The sequence goes on from NC_092641.1 coordinate 20,994,365, forward strand.
CAATACGCTGTATAAAAGTTGAAAGTTGAAAGGTCCGTCAATATCTACTTGTTAATGCCGAATTTATTAGTGATATAATATGATCATGAGTGAAATTCCATAGCCGTGGAGTGGCTGCTTACTGTTGCATTTATTCAATCACAAGGTATATGTGCAATTTTTGAGCGACCCCCATTATTGATACCAATTCGCAGGTGTCACACCTGCTTGGGGCTCTCACTGATTCAAGTAGACTATTAATTATTGCTCTTTCACCATCTGATTAAAATAAGTAAGTGAAATTTACATAATGATATGGTTTTATTATACTCACGACATATTTCCGTGTTGCAATTATTTGACCCACTCGACGATCCACTACAAGCCCCTGTTACAGAACAGGTCCTGGTTCTAGTCTTAGTTCCACTACCACAGGATTGACTACAACTACTCCATGAGCTCCATGAACTCCAATACGCTGTATAAAAGTTGAAAGTTGAAAGGTCCGTTAATATCTACTTGTTATTGCCGAATTTATTAGTGATATAATATGATTATTATCATACTCACGACATCTTTGCGCATTGCAATCATCTGAATCACTCGCTGATCCACTACATCCTCCACTAGCAGAACAACTCCTGCTTCGAGTCTTAGTTCCACCATCGCATGAACGACTACAAGGACTCCATGAGCTCCACATATTCCAATATGCTAAACAAAAGTTAGAGTGAATGGCAAAGACACATCAATTCTGTGATTGTTCTTGGTATGTTTCTCTTTTTCAATATTAGTTATATTCTATTCAAATGTGTACACTAACTCATACATGTATTACCATTGCAGTCATCTTTTGAATTTGATATATAATAGGTACTAACTATGACAGGCTCTTTTCATTGATATTGATATCAATTTGCAGTGTCCCGCCTATTTGGGACTGATCTAAGTATAACGTAAATTCTGCTCTTTCACAATTTAAACTGTAGACATCAGTGGAATTAATTCCGCGATAAATTACATTATTATACTCACGACATATCTCTGTGTTGCAATTATTTGACCCACTCGATGATCCACTACAAGCCCCTGTTACAGAACACGTCCTGGTTCTAGTCTTAGTTCCATTACCACAGGATTGACTACAACTACTCCATGAGCTCCATTGACTCCAATATGCTGTATGAAAGTTGAAAGTTCAGCCAAAGAGGGAAGATGTATCTAAGTATTGCTGTTGCATTTATGCGTGCAATTATACATTATATAGAACATTACAAGTAGATGCATTTAAGTCGTACCATTAAGAACAAAGCGGTAGTGGCTAAACCACTGTCAGTATTTTGGATGTTGTCTAAAGTAATGCTAATAATATCGGGACCCGGATCTGAAGTTGTATTTATCATAATATTAATAATTAACTACCAACCACAGACACTGGATAATCACAAGGTATATGTGCAATTTTTGAGCGACCCCCATTATTGATGCCAATTCGCAGGTGTCACACCTGCTTGGGGCTCTCACTGATTCAAGTAGACTATTAATTATTGCTCTTTCACCATCTGATTAAAATAAGTAAGTGAAATTTACATAATGATATGGTTTTATTATACTCACGACATATTTCCGTGTTGCAATTATTTGACCCACTCGACGATCCACTACAAGCCCCTGTTACAGAACAGGTCCTGGTTCTAGTCTTAGTTCCACTACCACAGGATTGACTACAACTACTCCATGAGCTCCATGAACTCCAATACGCTGTATAAAAGTTGAAAGTTGAAAGGTCCGTCAATATCTACTTGTTAATGCCGAATTTATTAGTGATATAATATGATCATGAGTGAAATTCCATAGCCGTGGAGTGGCTGCTTACTGTTGCATTTATTCAATCACAAGGTATATGTGCAATTTTTGAGCGACCCCCATTATTGATACCAATTCGCAGGTATCACACCTGCTTGGGGCTCTCACTGATTCAAGTAGACTATTAATTATTGCTCTTTCACCATCTGATTAAAATAAGTAAGTGAAATTTACATAATGATATGGTTTTATTATACTCACGACATATTTCCGTGTTGCAATTATTTGACCCACTCGACGATCCACTACAAGCCCCTGTTACAGAACAGGTCCTGGTTCTAGTCTTAGTTCCACTACCACAGGATTGACTACAACTACTCCATGAGCTCCATGAACTCCAATACGCTGTATAAAAGTTGAAAGTTGAAAGGTCCGTTAATATCTACTTGTTATTGCCGAATTTATTAGTGATATAATATGATTATTATCACACTCACGACATCTTTGCGCATTGCAATCATCTGAATCACTCGCTGATCCACTACATCCTCCACTAGCAGAACAACTCCTGCTTCGAGTCTTAGTTCCACCATCGCATGAACGACTACAAGGACTCCATGAGCTCCACATATTCCAATATGCTAAACAAAAGTTAGAGTGAATGGCAAAGACACATCAATTCTGTGATTGTTCTTGGTATGTTTCTCTTTTTCAATATTAGTTATATTCTATTCAAATGTGTACACTAACTCATACATGTATTACCATTGCAGTCATCTTTTGAATTTGATATATAATAGGTACTAACTATGACAGGCTCTTTTCATTGATATTGATATCAATTTGCAGTGTCCCGCCTATTTGGGACTGATCTAAGTATAACGTAAATTCTGCTCTTTCACAATTTAAACTGTAGACATCAGTGGAATTAATTCCGCGATAAATTACATTATTATACTCACGACATATCTCTGTGTTGCAATTATTTGACCCACTCGATGATCCACTACAAGCCCCTGTTACAGAACACGTCCTGGTTCTAGTCTTAGTTCCATTACCACAGGATTGACTACAACTACTCCATGAGCTCCATTGACTCCAATATGCTGTATGAAAGTTGAAAGTTCAGTCAAAGAGGGAAGATGTATCTAATTATTGCTGTTGCATTTATGCGTGCAATTATACATTATATAGAACATTACAAGTAGATGCATTTAAGTTGTACCATTAAGAACAAAGCGGTAGTGGCTAAACCACTGTCAGTATTTTGGATGTTGTCTAAAGTAATGCTAATAATATCGGGATCCAGATCTGAAGTTGTATTTATCATAATATTAATAATTAATTACCAACCACAGACACTGGATAATCACAAGGTATATGTGCAATTTTTTGAGCGACCCCCATTATTGATGCCAATTCGCAGGTGTCACACCTGCTTGGGGCTCTCACTGATTCAAGTAGACTATTAATTATTGCTCTTTCACCATCTGATTAAAATAAGTAAGTGAAATTCACATAATGACATGGTTTTATTATACTCACGACATATTTCCGTGTTGCAATTATTTAACTCACTCGACGATCCACTACAAGCCCCTGTTACAGAACACGTCCTGGTTCTAGTCTTAGTTCCACTACCACAGGATTGATTACAACTACTCCATGAGCTCCATGAACTCCAATACGCTGTATAAAAGTTGAAAGTTGAAAGGTCCGTCAATATCTACTTGTTAATGCCGAATTTATTAGTGGTATAATATGATCATGACTGAAATTCCATAGCCGTGGAGTGGCTGCTTCATGGCTTGATCTGCAATTGACGTTTTTTTAAGGACGTGTACAGATGAAGCAAGTTGTTGTTTGCTGTATAATACTCACGACAGCTTTGTGTGTTGCAATCATGTGAATCTCTCGATGACCCACTACAAGCCCCTGTTACAGAACACGTCCTGGTTCTAGTCTTAGTTCCACTACCACATGATTTACTACAACTGCCCCATGAACTCCATGAACTCCAATATGCTATATAAAAGTGGAAAGGTTCGTCAAAGAAATGAGGACGTATCAACTTATTATAGTTGCGTCTATTTGCTCCAGTTATAGAACATTGATGTAGATATATATATATAAATGCTACATTGCCGGCATGCATTTCTTTGGGAGATGGTCTCGATAGCTTTAACGCCATCAAGGACATCGATTGGAGGTTGTTGCAATGACTTGTGGGATTCAGGGAAAGCAGGCTTGATTTCGATCAGATTTATTATGGTTAACATCCCAGCAAACACAAAAACGTTTTAAAAACGTTTGAAATAATTTATATTTTGGGTTTTAATAACTTTAAAATGTCGGGTTACATAAAGGTCATGAAATCATTTTAAAACGTTTTGTATGAAAACACACTACAACAATATTTTTTAAATGATTTCGAATGTCATTGTAAACTATTTTTGCAAACATTTTTGGCCAAATATTTTGTCAACACTTAAGGCATGGGGTATGAGCGACCTTGAAGTACAGGTATCTGGAAAAGGGAAGCAACGAGTTACCCCAAATCACAGCGACAGGTAGTGACTGGGCCGCCGAGTGCTAATATATATTTATTTTGGAAGGTTCGTGTTTGTTTTAAATTTTAGGGCGTTTTTCCAAAATTTCATATTTTGGGTGATATTTCAAAAAAGCGACATGTCACAAAGACAAATCTTTTTGCACATACTTTGTTATTGCTAATACAACTCTTTTCTGCATACCTACGTTACAATTCGTTGTGGTGATTTAGTAATATTATACATTTTGTGACTGCATTTTGGCGTTTTCGATGCGATTTTAGGCTTACCGTGATTTAACGTTAATATCTGGTCTTGCTCCTTTTATAATTTTACTTTGATCATCGGCTTTGGTAAATAACAGAATGTAGATTGGCTCAGAATAAGTATCGTAGTCCTCTTGGTGGGTTTTTCATGCTATAATTAGTTTGTATTTGCATGTAACAACCCAAAATCGACCTCTGAATTCAGGGTTGAAGGCTGTTTTCGGAATACCCGTGGACTCAAACAAGTGCACGAGTGGCGACTATGGTTTTATACTTCCCGCATAGGTTGACTGTAGCTGGTATACAAAGAATTGGTTACATCGTCGTCCGTATTCCATAGTGGCGTATAGTGGGGCGCCGCGAATAAACAACTTTTCGAGAAAATCGGGTTTGAAGAAATGTCAATTTAAAATCGAGTTGTGTAAATCAGACATTCATTATATTTTGTAAATGATGTGAAATCTCTGTAGTAAACTAAATAGATTTTATTGTTATATATTTTTCAAAAGAAATAAATACATACTATTGCTGGCAAACTGAAAATAAAACTATACGTCACTATGGAAAACGAACAAAACGCAATACCCTAACCTAACGTTAACCGTACGCCACCTCGGTCGCGTGTAATCCCTATGGCGTTACTTTTCGTCGTTCGTATTCCATAGTGGCGTATAGGTCCGATACGTGTACGCCACTATGACATACGATTTTTTTCATTTTGCCGATATTTCATAATTATAAAATGTGTATAAAAAGTGGCGTATTGTCGCTACGCCACTTTGGCAAACACAAAAGTTAACTTTGTAACTGTACGCCACATTTAATTAATTAATTACGAATTAATTAGCTAATTATGACTAATGAGACTTAGAAAAAATGAAAGAGAACATCATTAAAAACATATGTGCCAATTTTCAAAAAAATGACCAAAAATCACTATACGCCACTATGGAATACAGCCGACGACATGTCAATGACCATTAACTTCAGGGATAGACCCTTTGTGCGCCTTTCTATCATGCAGTATCTTTACCCGCAGACATGTGCCCGTGTCATGTGCCAATATTGCGTAACGTTAAAGGTTAATATTTGACATTGAGTAGACTGTGTGCTTCTATGGCCGAGCGGTCTAAGGCGTTGTGGTTTCTTAGTTGCTGTTCTGAGCGTCGCCTGTTCGAAACCGTGCGTCTGTCACTTTTCTTATGCTGCTTTATTTTTCCAGCGTAGGGCCTAGAAAAACTAATTTATAATTTCTTTTGGTATTATTTATTTATTTATTTATTTATTTATTTATTTATTTATTTATTTATTTATTTATTTATTTATTTTACTTATTTATTTATTTATTTATTTATTTATTTATTTATTTATTTATTTATTTATTTATTTATTTATTTATTTATTTTTCGATTGATTATTTGATGATTGAGTGAGCAGATTTATCGATTGCTACTTTAGTTCTGGGACTTCTATTTGATTTTGAATGACATCGTTATTAGTATTGACTTTTTCCGTTAAGCATTATCAAGAATTAATATCACAGGTTTTAGTGCAGATAGGAAGTTGGCTTAGTGATACTATCCGTTGATTCAGAACCGGAAGGTGCCGGGTTCGATTACCAACTATGCCTATTTTTTTAAAGACTTGGAAAATTACTGCAGTAAGTTTATTTGGCGCGCGATCTCAGTTATTCATTTTCTGATGGCTGTGCCTCTTACAGACACCCTCCCTCTGGAATCCAAACCATGGTTCGCTCATTACACCTCCCTTAAATAACATTATGCTAAAATATTTGCACCCAGCAAACACAGAAATGTTCTTAAAATGTGTTTTTACAAAACGTTTTAATAACATTTAAATGTCGGGTTATATAAAGGTCGTAAAAAACATTTTAAAAACGTTATTGTAAATATTTTGGGCAAACATTTTTTGCAAAATATTTTTTTTTTTTTTTTATAACATTCTGTTTAGAATGATTTGTACCAAGTTTTCAAAAATGTTTTTGGAATGTTATTAAGACGTTTTTATACCCTTTATATAACCCGACATTTAAATGTTTTCTGTAAAACATTTGTGTTTGCTGTGCAGTAAATTACGAACATATGTTATTTAATGTTATGAAAACGTTTTATACCATTAATGTACCCTTTATATAACCCGACATTTAAACGTTTCTGACAACCTTTTGTAACCTTTTGCGAATGATGTCGAAAACGTTTTGTGTTTGCTGGGATGTCCAGCATGAGTTTCGACTTCCCAAGATGCATTTCTACAAAAGGGATTTTCGTAAGTTCTTGCACTCTTGACGACATTTATCGACCTTTTCTTGTTTTAAACCAGTACATGGTTGCGTTTGCATCGATGTTAATTGTGCGTAATTGATTCCAGGTCTCGGATGGTAATCGAGGAAAACGATTGTTTGATAAACACTTTGTTTTAAAAACATCAACATACATACATGATCGGTGTCATAGTAAAAATATACATAAGTTCTACAAATGGTGCGGAATTCAACAGTTTACATCCGCAATGCAGTACATATAGCGTAGAAGAGTCAAATTATACTACTACTACTAGTACAACTACTACTACTACTACTACTACTAATAATACCACTACTACTTATAATAATAATAATAATAATAATAATAATAATAATAATAATAATAATAATAATAATAATAATAATAATAATAATAATAATAATAATTAATAATAATGATAATAATAATAAGAAGAACAAGAAGAAGAAGAAGAAGAACAAGAACAAGAAGAAGAAGAACAAGAAGAAGAATAATAAGAATAAGAATAATAAGAATAATAAGAATAATAAGAATAAGAATAAGAATAATAATAATAAAAGACACCCAGGCATTAAATATTTGATTTATTACAGACACTGGGATTTTGGTAATGGTATTTGTTTACTGACCAAAAATGGGTAATAAAAATGCACGTGTGTAATTGGTATCACTTGCATGGGTATGTCACTGATTAAATTATATTAAAATTTCTTACTCTTTCACCATTTGATTAAAATAAGCAAGTTAGATTCACATAATGATAAATGGTTTTATTATACTCACGACATGTTTGCGTGTTGCAATTATCTGACCAACTCGACGATCCACTACAATCCCCTGTTAGGCCGTGTAAAATTAATATTTTGGTTCTCGTCCCTCCTCCTCAATTTCTGGGATTTGTCAGATTTTTTTTTTTTTTTTTAGATTTTTCAATTTTTAGACTTTGGAATGATTTATGAAATCTTCATACATATAAATAAGTTTATTAGAGAACAAGCATCACTTCCAAGTCTTTTTGTGGTACTCTAGGGGTTTATCCTCAGAATCTCACATTTGAAAAAAAAAAAAGGCCTCATCGTTTCCTCGAGCACTGTTGGAGAAGACCGAAAACTACTGACAATGCTAATTTTACATTGGAAAAAAAAAAAAAAAAACACCTCCTCCCTCATCAATTCATGAAAATCCTCTGGACGAGAACCAAAACATTAATTTTATACGGCCTTACAGAACATGTCCTCGTTCTAATCTTAGTTCCACTACCACAGGATTTACTACAACTACTCCACGAGCTCCATGAACTCCAATATGCTGTATGAAAGTTGAAAGGTCCGTCAAAGAGACGAGGATGTAGGCTATCTACCTATCATTGCTGTATTTATTAGCGATTTATATAACACCTAAGTTGATCCTTGTCATTTGACTGGTTGATTGTTGGTCACATGTCATTCAATAAATAAACTATTTTACGGCCTACGTCACTACCGTGGAATTTGGTTATATGCGCCGTGCATTTTCGTTATATGCACCGTGCATTTTTGTTATATTCCGTACGTTCTATTGCACGGCTAGTCCGATCGGCGAACAGTATAACATAGGCCCTACCGTGTTACGGGATATTCAAAACAACAAACTTAATTTGCGGCAATTCTGGATGAATATTTTTGAAATATAATCCACGTCTACAAGTATGGGCGCGCTCACATTATGACGTCATAGGGACATTATGTGGGCAATGTTTGTACTTTATATTTTGGAATCTCTGAAGACCCATAGGTATACCTTGGTATCAAATATGTGACCCCTCGGCACAACTGAGCCCTGAAGTCGCCAATCATCATTTTTGAGATATTCAACCAAAATATTCTGCTTGAAATTAGCTTTAAAATGATGTATTTCATGTCTATAGTACTTGACATTTAAGTAGTGAAAAATCAATAAAACAGTCAATAAATCCTTTGTTTCCTATTGTTTATTGTTAAGTTCGATGGAGCATATCTCAATAGTGGCACTGGCGACATCCGGGCTCAGTTGTGCCGAGGGGTCACATATAACAATATAATGACGTTTATAATTGAACATTATAAGGACATGCACCAATCACCCTGGCTGGGGCTATGGATTAGAGGTAGGAGGGTGGATTTGGCCCAGAGATTGTTATGTTTACATTTATAAGAATACTTCAAGTGATATTGATATCAAACTTGATTATTAGATTAGATTTTGTTTTCTATACAGCCAAACATACAGGGAACGTCGAATGATTTTAGGTATTTTTAGCAAACAATCAAAAATGTCGCCTATACTTTGTATTATTATTATTATTATTATTATTATTATTATTATTATTATTATTATTATTATTATTATTATTATTATTATTATTATTATTATTATTATTATTATTATCATCATCATTATTATTATTAGTGTTATTATTATTATTATTATTATTATTAGTGTTATTATTATTATTATTATTATTATTATTATTAGTGTTATTATTATTATTATTATTATTATTATTATTAGTGTTATTATTATTATTATTATTATTATTATTATTATTATTATTATTATTATTATTATTATTATTATTATTATTAAAAAACATTTCTGTAGCGCTCCACAAAGCATGGGCGCCTTACAAGAAAACATATAAGCCTACATAAACATTTCAAGCAAATATACAAAGCAACAATTAAATCAAATAATACCAAAATAAGCAACAATACTAAGCTGGATAAAGATGAGTTTTGAGCACTCCACCTCTTTAATGAGTTTGGATCCATAGCTGAGATACTCCAAGTTTCAGAAGGCGCACTGAAATAAGGATATTATAGCGTGGGGAATGATGGTACTTATTGTCCCATGACAATGGGACAATAAGTACCATCATGGTACTTATTGTCCCATGACTGGATAGAAGATACCCATAGAGATCAGTTGATATCGAGTAGAACAGCTAATGTAGAATTTCAGACGGGTAAAGCGTGTAAAATACGGTCTATTGCCATTTGGTCTAATACCATTTCGTCTAATTCCCGCTTAGTCTATATTCGATTGGTCTATTACCAGAAAGGCCAATTGCCACTTAGTCTAATAATCATATAGTCTAATGTCCATTTAGTCTAATATTGTTTAGTCTAATATTGTTTGGTCTAATAACCGGTATGTCTACTAACCATATAGTCTAATAACCATTTGGTCTAATATTTTTTAATAACCATTTGGTCTAATAACCGTTTGGTCTAAAAACCATTAGGTCTAATACTCGTATGGTCTAATAACCAGTTAGTCTAATATCATTTTGTCTATTTATTAATAAACTAAATGCTTGTAAGACTAAATGGTGTGTAGACCAGATGGGTATTAGACCAAATGTTTATTAATAGACCAAATGAGTATTAGACTAAATGGTTATTAGACTTAATGGTTTTAGACTTATTGGTTATTAGACTAAATGGTTATCGGATCAAATGGTTATCGGACCAAATGGTTAAAGGACCAAATGATTATTGGACGTAGTGGATATAGACCTAATGGGTTTAGACAAAATGGGTGTAGACAAAATGGATATAAGACCAAATGGTATTAGACCAAATGGCAAATCCCCTAAAATACAACGTATCACACATATTATAAACACATGTGAAAAACATATTTACCTGTATCCTGTGCAAGTCTTCCATGACCATAATCCACAACTGTAATAATACCTTTGAGAGTAAGAGCAAGACCCCGCTCTAAAAAGAAAAGAGGATTGTCTTAAGGGAAGGGGTATGAACGTTTGGACAGTATTAATTGTGGGACATTAGAGCACAGCAGACATATCGAATTGCATTCTGAATACGAAGAATGGCCTTTTTTGAAATTCGCAATGTAATACACATTTTATTTAAAATTGATATTTTGATATTTAACAGTACTCGAAGTAAACTTTATAAATCTGATGATTTCTACCTAAAAGTGTATGTAGGTGGGATGAAAGGCCGACGATCAATTGAGAATTTTGACCTTTCGTATTGAAGATATGGATTTTTTTCCCAAAACACCAAAAAAAATTAGGTCTTTTGGGAAAAAAAATCCATATCTTGAATATGAAAGGTCAAAATTTTCAATTGATCGTCGGCTTTTCCTCCCAGCTACATACGCTTTAAGACTATATGGTTAAATTTATAAAATTTACTTCGAGGACTGTAATATCTCCAAATGTGAAAAATATCAAATTTTAATAATTTGTCATAAAATTTGTATTATATCGTGAATTTCATAAAATGAAAATTATTTGATATCAGAAAGACATTCTTCGTATTCAGAATGCAATTCGATAGGTCTGATGTGCTCTCATGTCCCACAAACAATTCTGTCGAAACGCTTAAAACGCTCATTCCAGATCCCTTAACATATATAAATAAGTTGTACCGAAAACAACAACAAACAAAATAGCCAACACCGCAAAGATACATAAAATTTATAATACTACTTGGTAAATATTGCATGTTGCCAAAGCTCGAAAATATTCATTGTTGAATATCTTCTTCTTACCTTACACTTTCCTGATACTGCAGAAAGATCACGAACACAAGCACATATTCCAACTGCGTCACAATCACTCTCATCATGGAATACTGATGAAATTGTCAAAACATGACACACCTAAATAACGTATTGTAAAGAGGTATTACTTATCGAAGTCTTACGCAACAAGGTGACTATACAACAGAGACAATGACAGTGAAATATATTAAAACATTAAGGTATAAAGTTTTTCCATGCAAAAAAGAAATACACCGTAGATTCTGACTACTTAGGTTAAATCGTAGATTTACTTCCTCGTTTACATGTACACCAGGTCTGTAAGTGATCGTACATACTAAATACCAGCGGTGCTTTATGTTACTACTTTTAATCATGGAACATTAATCTTACGTTCAATCAAACCTGTTTTATATACTTCTTTGTTGTATGTTCAAGGGGAAGTCCCATCTGAGCCCCGTATTTGCCTATTATCATTATGTGCACCTTAAAGACTCGGTTACCGACATTTGCACAGTATTTATTGTGGGATCTGAGAGCACATCAGACACACAGAATTGCATTCTGAATACCAGGAACGTCCTTCTGATATCAATTTTTTTTTTCTTTTTCGAAATTCGCGATGTACTACAAATGTTATGGCAAATTATTAAAAATTGACATTTTTGTCATTTAACAGTCCTCGAAGTAAACTTTATAAATATAATGATATATATTTATTTTAAAGTACGTAGCTGGGAGGAAAAGTCAACCATCATATGAAAATTTGGACATTTCGTATTGAAGACATACATGAAATGTCATAAAATACTGTGCAAAGATGGGTCACAGAGCCCACGATAAATGCAATAGGCTCATTTGTTAGCGTAGAATTCACGGATCACATATTTACCCAGCAAACAAAAAATGTTTTTAAAACGTAATACGTGTTATAAACGCGCTTTGGTATAATTGTTCAGGACGTTTTGATAACGTTTAAATGTCGGGTTATATGAAGGTCATGGAAACATTTTAAAAACATTTTAAATGGAAAAACACCACAACAATACCTCAAAATGTTATTTTTAGGATGTTTTCTGAATGTTATTACAACGTTTTTTCCCTTTTATATAACCCGGTTAAGCATTTCTGTGTTTGCTGGGTAGTACGTGATTTGGTTACTTACAAACAAGACATTACGTCAATTTCAAAGTAAGTGGAAAGTTCTGTTTTATTAACGGATACATTAATGAAGAAGGGGAGTAAAGAGAATTTGTCAGAAGCGGATACGAACCGGTGATTTCTAGATTGCTAGTTCTGGTCAGAGCCATGAATCTGTGTTGATGCCGCGGACCACGCCCACATTACGATATATCTGGTAATCCATAGTAGAGAGGTTGATTGCAGATCATACTTTGAACTTTTAAACACTTGTAGTAAAACAATAAAATAAAACTTAAAACCTGTGAATAGAGAAACCTTTTCTCTCTACCATCTTAAAGTTTTCCCTTCTCAAGATCATTTTTCATTTGTAAAACATAATCACATTTTCCAAAATTGATGCTTTCAGAACAAGTTCGCAAGAAGAGATGAAATTTACTTGAAAATGGTACACTGAAGAGTGCACACCAGTAAATAAAAGTCTCCTACACCCTGGGAGAAAAAAATCAGTGTTTCAAACGAGGAAACGTGCAATACGACTGAATTAAATCCATTAGAAAAGGCTTAAAACCCAACTATTAGGCCCTGATTCATATTTAATCCTCATTTAGGCCTGGGAAATAGATTGTCTGTGAAAAATGAGCAGGATCTGACTTTTTATTACAATTTGGCTAAACTTTCAAAATGTGTTACATTTCAGAAACACCAAGCTATTCGTAAGGTGGCGTACGCTGTATGGGCTATAGGGTGATCTAGTCGGCATTTTTCTGGAAAAAATGCTGGACTCCGTATATAATTTCTACAATAGATGACTTCATCTGACCTTTGACTTGTAGAAAGGGTAAGTTTTGAAGAACTGAGTCGCTCTGGAGTCAAGAAAACAACGTTTTCCTGGACCCTGTTTGTACAGAAAGTCAATGGGAGCTATTTACTGGTGTGCACCCTGTAGTATTTGCAGTGAACAAGAGCGACGGCTCTCTTTGATAAAGTCGTACACGTCAAAGAATAAATGGCCACCATAGATTGGTTGAAATAAGGTTGGATGTCAGTATCTCGTAACTGCAACCAATCTCTTGTGACCACATCATGATTGTTAAGCCTCGATCACTTTAGATCCAGGTTCACAATACAAGATGCTTCAGCCTACCCATGACAGGTAAATGTTCAACCTTTAGTAGGGTGGCCACATGAAAATTTCAAACTCACCAGCATTGTTCCTTCTGCAAAATGATTTTCAAAACCTTTTGAATCGCCTGAATCGGACGATCCGTTGCGAAGATACGGCCTTCTAAAGATTCACAAAATTATTAATTTTTACCCCAGTTTTAGGAAAATCCTGATCTTTTAAATACATTTGCATATTCATGGAGAGATAATTGTGTGAATAAAGCTAAAGAAGGCATGAGATGTATTGTTTTTTGTTTATTTAGTGTTCTTTTATGCAAACATTAAAATCCAGGGTCATAATTGCTATATTTTCTTCTTTACAAACATTTTAAAAATTGCTGAAATCACAACGGAGAAGTTTCACTACTTCAAAGATTGAAAAAGGAGTACACGTACCATGCATGATATCAGACATTCCTCAATGATAACTTTATAAAATAACAACTTTATTTAGGGAATGGACTTATACCGGTAAGCCTATGGGCTATGGATTTTGTCATTAACTTGTCGGCAAAATGGATGTGAGATGGTACTTCTTTTGTTATACTTGTAATTACTTAATACTTTCTTGGATATTTAAATGCCTTTTGTTTTATTATGTTTCTTACTTTCTTACTTTATTGTTTCTTACTTTTTTATATACACCATGGGTCATTTCTCTTTTTGGAATAAAGGGTAGCCCTGAAAAGGGCTGTTTGACTTTTCTCTGGTTCTTCTGAAGTGAGTTTACTGTGCTGCTCTGCCCTCTACCTGGTTGCCTCCTTGACAAATACATGTTTCAGCCCTGGTCCCCATCGCATCAATTGCCTTGCGTACCATTCTTGTGCGCCGGATACTTGCGAATGCAGCAGTAATATGGTTGTCAAGAAGCCTTATGCTATTATCTTTCCATATCTTTAACCATGTGTTTCATTTTAATCTTTGATGTGGACAGAATAAAAAATGGGTACATTTCTTTAAAATCTTCAAAAGTTGTGAGCCAATTGAAATAATTGTTTTAGTTTATTAAAGCTAACGAGTAAAGGTTTTTTTCACATACAAAAATATATTTAATAAACTGTTCAAAATTAGGAGAAAAAGAGGGTGCAATGAGGGTTCTGTTTGTTGTTGTTTTTTTGTTTTTTTGTTTTTTGTTTTGGGGGGCACCCTGTACAATAATACTTAATTAAGGTGGCTGTGTACTCTCAGACATGCATGTAGTAAAAGTGCAATAACTTTGTAATTATTCGCGCAAAACATATAAAAGTATACATTTTTATGAAGGCAAGACATCAATAAATCTTAATATAAATACAGATTTGGGGTAAAAACAACAATTTTGAAGAAAATCACAAAAAGTGAGTTTTTGGCAATATTTGTTAGGTACATCATAACAAAAAACACTCTTTCCAAAATATTTTATTTTGTTTTTAGCTCAATCTTGAGGCTCCATTCCAAAAACGGTTTTTTTATTTTTTTGATATTGGCCTTATTTTTTGAGATATTGACCATATAAGGCATCAAAATGAACTTTTAAAATTCAAAAACGCCTATTTGCACAAAATGATGCCCAAAATCGGAAATAGACCAAAATATAAAAAATGAGAAAACCGTTTCTTGAGTCGATCATGCTTTTTACGATGATCATATTTGCTTACCTATAGATGCTGTATTTATTGAGTTATCGTGTTACCTAAATCGTCATTTTACCGAGAAAATGAACATTGAAATAATGGCCGTTGAAGTTTAAAGTGGTCACATTTTGCACTTTCATCGAATCTCACAGGAGAATGCGACAGTTTTCGTTTTGAAACTTATATTACGTGAACATCGGGTAAATCCACAGCCCCTTGAGAAGTTTGAGCGAAATCCATTCATAACTTGATATTTAAATCGGGGAAAGAACTTGAAAAAACCCACATTTTATCAGCTAAAACGGAGCCATTTGACCACTAGGTTTTTGTGAAATCAGTGCTTCCGTGGTGTTTCCATAAGATGCGCCGCGCAAGCAGATAAGCGTCGCGTATGCGTCGCGTATTTGTGCGTTAACAAATTGCGCGATACGCAATGCGATGAGTTGTTGCGCGCGTGTACCTTGCTGGTTCAACAAAGATTTTCTTTCCTTTTCAATTTCAAACACGAGTGGAATAGTGAAATAAAATCCTTAAAATATTGCAGTTGGAGTTTACAAATCTGGATTTTCATTCCTTGTATTTATAAAAAACATAACAAGGTACAAACATATCATAAAAACTCAATTTTGAGAAAGAAACAATGGCTAGAGTACACAGCCGCGTTAAGCAAAGGAAGTCGTTATGTGTAATTTAATATATTAAGGAAAAAACAAGCCTTTTAAGTAGAAAAATTACAAGTTTTATAAATGCGAAATTCAACAATAATATTCAGGTGCATACAATAATAAACATTTTTTTATTAACATTCTTGTAATTTTAGGGGAGAGTTATTTTTGAACCCTTTATTACACTATATACAGATAATATTTATTAATGAAGGGGAGCAAAGGAAAAAATGTTGAAGCGCTTTCAGTGCTCTAGCATCTGAACTATCCAGCTCTTTGAGGGAAGGCCACTACCAATACCTATCGTCGGGCGGTGAATACGCCCGGGAAGCGACAGTAGTGCAGATGCGGCTTTTCAATACTTAAAACACATCACAAAAAGTAACAACCCCCTTTATTACGAGACATTAACTCAAAATCTATGCATGTTGAAACTTATGTAGCCAAAAGAAACCCCTCTAAGTTCTTCAAATGTTGGTAACTTATTTGCCTTAATAGTTCAAAATTTATAGCCATGGCGGCTTCTTGAAAGAAAAAAAAAACCACGCAGATTCAAAAGTTGTTCTAAAAGTAAAAAATTGCTGTTGCACCATTGACTTTCTCCACTAATAGCGATGCCAGACACTCCGTTTCAATTGTGGAGTAATTTCCCTGGTGCTTGTTAAAATGACTCACAGAAGTATGATATTCCGTAGGTCGTTTATCATGCAACATCATAAGCAAGTCTTTACCATTGAAGTCTCCGCGTTCGACACTGTCGTTTCCTCACGCATGATTGATGTATGAAATGGTTACGAACTGTCTCTAACGTAATTGGTATTGTTTAACTTGACAAAACGTTATGTAACCTGAATGAATTTGACTAAACCTTGCGTAACCGTAATGTAACGACACTAACCACAACAGAGGGCGCTATCACTGCATAGCACCAAGGTGCTCAAAACCCGTGTGCCTTGCTTAATTTGAGCACTTTAGTGGCGAAACTGAGATATTAACCACCTGTAAGTGTGATGGTCGAAATATAATCACAAGGTGATAGATAGGATTGTTCCATTCCACGAGCCGGAACGCACTAGTAGAAATTTATAATGAGAATTCTATGAAAGTGATGAGAATTGGACAGTAGTATGAGAAATGAACATTTTCTTATTTCTATGAAACTTTCTCATCCAAATGAATGAGAAATACTAATTACCTTGTCAACCACCAGTCACAATGTTTTAAATGAGAATATTTAACACTTGTGACAGGTAGTTAACACATTAATTAGTATTTCTTATTCATTTGGATGACAAAGTTTCATAGAAATTGGAACAATTATAATCTGCAACGAAGCTGTAAACAATTAGTTTCTTAAGATTTTTGCCGTGTTTTTTGTTGTTGTTGCTTTTGTTTGTTTGTTTTTGTTTTGTTTTTTGTTTTTGTAAAAATATGAACATTGAAATACAGATTTAGATATAATGATGGAATCTAGAAAATTGTTTTGTAAATTACTTATTTTGCGAACGAGACAAATCTTATTCTGCCAAATTTTATTTGTGCAGCAAACTACTTAACACTATACTATTATAAGCAATAGGGGATGACATTGGTAAAATATTGATGCCAGCATTTTTATACTAACATTACTTTCATAAAGTAATGTTTACTTCCATAAATTAATATTATAAATGTGAATTATATATACAATACAGTTAGACATCGAACGTAATAGTACAACATTATTATACTAACTATACATTTCATAAGTTGGTCACATCCCTTATCATGTAACTCTTTCGGATTGCGATATATTAAAGTTAATTTTTTATTACTTCCGTGGTCCGGGTACGCGCTGGTGAATTGCGATCGCGTAGTAGAAGTGACAAGGTCGCCTACTATTCGCCGCGCCGAAGACCAATGGGTCAACCGGCTTGTTGTCAAGTGCGTTGATCAGCCAATCAGCGTGATTGTTTATTTCTTCTGTGTGCATGCTGGTCCACGCTAGGCGCACAGCTCGGATCACGGAAGTAATAAAAAAATGACTTTGGTGCAATACATTTCCGTAAACTGGCACTACAATCATGGAAATCATGTAGGTTATAAAAGTCAAAACCTCAAGTGTTCCGTACGATATTTTACTTATATTGTCTATATACTAGCGTCATTAGAATGAGCAATGGCCAATTCTTTTTAAATTACTATGTTCGCCTGTTTTGTCATATGGCACGCAGGCCCACTAGATGGGTCCCTTATACACACACCAAATAAAAGAACTAAAATTACACAGTACATATTATAAACATTTAAAAACCACTATAAAATACATTAAAACTACAATATAATACTGAAATTGAGTTTCCAAATATAGAGTCGCAGAATTCATAAAAGCAATAGTGAATTGCACTAAGTAGGTATACTGACAAGTTAATTTGAGATGTAAGAAGCTCAGATTTGAAACATTTGAATATTTGAACATTCCTAACGTCAGCAGGGACATTATTCCAGGAGTTGTACACACGGTTAAAAATGCCTGCTTGAAAATATTGGTATTGCACTTATTTTGTAGGCGAGTCAGTAGATCTTAAAGAAAGTGCCGCGGAAATTCACTAGTGTAATGAGATAAAAGACAAGCCATGTAAACACTTGAGAGCAGCATGTTATCTTTAATACCATGTTTTCACTTCTGCAACAAAACATTCAAGAATTGTTTATCCTATTTTTGTCGTGTCGTGTCGTGTCGTATCGTGTGTTTTTTAGGTTTTTTTTCATTTCTGAAAGAAACTCTTGGTGCGAATGAGACAAACTTAAATTTGTCAGTACGGGATGAAATTAGTAAAATATTAATACGGAGTGTGTTACACTAACATAACAATTATTGTGAATTTAATATGTACTATGCACGGTGATACATCGAAAGTAATATTAAACAATAATGATTGTACTAGTTATGAAAAAGGGGCACATTATATAAGCTGGCCAACACCCTCTTATTAGGATCGGGGATTTCAATTATTATGTCTTCATGGTGGCATCACGAAAACCATTTTGGAAGGTCAAAAGTGAACAAGCTGTTTTAGATCTTGACTTGACTTGACTTGATCCAAAAGCGTAAAAAATCAACAGCTTTACGAGAACGTTGAAATACATGTATGGCAAGTATTCTGCTTGTTAATTATATTTGCTCACTTCCCATAATCAGTTACTTCCTGCTTGGAATTCGGGTCCCTTGGGTGTAAATGAAACGGGCAGGGAATTATTTTGAGACAGAAGTGGAGGATGCTCCCATGGCAAGCTATTTTCAGAATTCACACCCGTGGGATATAATTATACAGATGATGATTTAAGCACTTCCCTCCACGCCACTGTGTTGACTTGCGGTTAGCACAGCTGTGTGAGTAAACATGACACCACTGCTCGCACATTGCATTGACGGGCATGGTTAAATTTGAATTTGGACTGATATATTTACAATAAAAACGCATTCAAAATGCTAGTCGATTTCACATTTTATGTTACCTACAGAAGGTGTGAATTATCCTTTATGCACTTTTGTTCTGAAATCGACCAAGTAATAATGACACACGCACAATTCTTAAACAACATCTTTTGCACAGAATTCAATGGGATTTGAAAAGTAAAGTGGCAGTTGAAACTCTAGTGATAACACGTTTGCAGTGCATGATGGGGCTTCCTTAAATCATCCTCTGGGATATAGGAAGAGTTCAGATGCGATATATGCCATTTTCAAACTTTTTGCGTTAAGGTCACCAACATATGCCATATAATGCTAGCTATTGACTTTATGATAAGATAATCATATTTTAGACAAAGTTCACACAACTAAATTTCTAGGCATATTAATTGATGACGATGTTTCATGGAAATCTCACACTTCCAATGTATCCAAAATGGTCTCTAAATATAATGGTATTATCCGTAAGGTTCGCCCCTATCTACCTCAGGAATCATTACATACACTTTATAACACCTTTGCTCTCCCCTACTTATCCTACTGCAACATTATCTGGGCTGACAAAAATAATTCCCATATAAATTCATTATTCCTTATACAAAAAAGAATTATTCGGACATGCACCAACTCTCTTTGGCTTGCCCATACAGACCCGCTTTTTAAAGAACTCAATACTCTCAAGGTGCAAGATATTTATTTCCATCAACTCGGAACATTTATGTTCCAATACCACCACAATCTCCTCCCAAAAGATTTGTCCATTAATGAGTTTTTTAGAACTAACAAAAGTATTCAACATCACCATACTAGGCAAGCCAATGATTTCCACGTTAAAATGTCCAACACCAATTTGGCTGATAATATAATTAGTATTCAAGGAGCCCTTTATTGGAACTCACTTCCCCAGTCTATCAAATCTTGTAGTTCAGTACCATCTTTCAAATCCAACTCTAAAAAAATCCTCATCAGCACATATGTACAACACTGATTAGCCTACACCTGCAGTTGTTGTTTTTGTTTGTTGTTTTTTTCTTCTCATTTTTCAGGATCTACTTGCATAAAATTAATTCAGTATGTTCCACATCAAATCGGACCCGTGTGTCTGTCTGTTTGTATTGTCCCAGTCTTTTATAGTTATTATTACATGTATTATTATTATTATTTTGTTATATTAAAAATAAGCTATTTGATCAATTTTGTTAGCTCGCTTGGCCTTGTATGCAGACTATCACTTTTGCATTTCATTGTTCTTGCTCTGCAGAACTATACACCATTTACCATGTTAATTTATCGTTGCATTAAATATCTTGGTGTAGATTTAATTTACAAAATATTGCATTAAATAGTGCAATCATGTGCTTATGCTTTCACCCGGGCTAAATACATTTTGTTATTATTGTACCGTAATACTTATGCCATGCATATTATAATGGGATTTTACAACCCTTTTACACCTTTACACGTTTGGTTGTTATTTTCACCATCATTACTCATTGATTTATAATTGAAAGCATAGCTCTTGTGATAATAAGTTTATACCTAACCCACAAGGCATATATCTTGCTATTGTATTTACTATTCTTCTATAATTTTGTTTATCATAATTATTTAATACTAACTTTTGTAAAGGGTGCCACAACAACACGCTCTGCGTTCAGTGGCATCCTCATCATTTTCACCATATTATACGATGTTTGTAAAAGCTTTTTTATATTGTAATTATTTAATGGATGGAATTTTATGAAATAAGACTGAACTGAACTGAACTGATGACACTAATTATTATACACTGTATTAATAACTTAATATTTGACGCGTCATACATTTTCCACTCCAAAATGAAATAGGAATCCACAAAAGACCTATGCGAGGTTTTCGAAATCATCCTCAATACAATTGCATCTCTATCAATTCTACCAAATTAAACAAGTATAACCTATGGACCTGCGGCCTGAATAACGCTCCTTGGATTTACCGATTATAACCTATGGACCTGCGGCCTGAATAACGCTCCTTGGATTTACCGATCTTAATTGTAGAGTTGAAGAGACTGTGTTACTAGAGGACTCCTTTTCATCTGAACGGCACCAGCGACAGCAGATGACTCTGACGAATGCTGATTTGAAGAGTGGATTACCAGCAGCATAACAGAATGGATTCAACATACTCGTCAAATAGGAAAGCACAATCAAACTCTGAATGTAAATGAGAATAAAATTAACACAAAAATAGTAACATTGGTTAGTCAAATGTTATAGTCAGGCTAGCTTAGTAAGCATATCAGTTAAAAAAGAATACGGGAATAGAGAATTATGGGTGTACCTCATGTTCATAATTCAAACTTGGTTGAAAGAGAGTATGCATGAAAAATAAAGTAGCGAGCGCTTTATTTACCAGACTCTGCTTTCAAATATCAATTTGTCATTATACAACTCAAAAAGGTAATTTATTACATGCTAATATTGATAGAACTGAATGCACACTGTCAATCGCTGAGCGACAAGCGAATAATCAATCGCTGAGCGCCGAGCGTGGATTATTCTAACTTTGATCACAACATCCCAAAGTCATCTAATAAATAACATTTGTTGAGATTATTTCACATTTTTAAAAGCACGCTCGGACGCTCTCTGAGGCACGTCTGCTTGTACAAACACATTTCAATGATATACGTAACACCTAAAGGACCGTTTATACTACGTTGCACTTGCGTTGCGTTGCGTTCCCGATTATCGATTACTTTTTGCCGTAACTCAACGCAACTCGTCGCAATTTAAGTAAAAAGTAAAAAAAAATTGTTTAACTTTATTGTGATACCGCAATACAATATTTTGCAATACGGCACCGCACTACAAAGCAATTACAGCATAGTATGAACGGACCTTAACGCCTAATGTACGATACAGATTAAAATTTCTATAAAAAGTATTTTAATCTAACGTGACTACTAGGCGCAACCATAACGTGACCACCAAGTAACTAAATACTGTAGTGATGGTCCCCAATCCACAAAAGAATAGCACCTTTTCAGACAAACATCACCAAGGATACTTAAAAATTATATTACCAAAAATTATTAAATATAGGGAGATTTTTGTTGTCAACAGCTAAATAACCAGACCATTGTCTTCTTACCTGATACATATTGAAGGGGATCCCGCACTTTACAGGCCCACATATATTTTGCACGAAAGAGAAAATAGACCAAGGCAAGCGTGATACAATCATTACAGCGACGATCAGTGATAACACCCTGGTTGCCTTGATGTTCTGTTTGTCAATTTTTTGTCGCTGTGCATTCTTTAATTCTGCTGTATAATGCCGACGTAAAGAATTTCGGGGTTTGGTTATGACATCAGCCGTCGTCGGGCCCTCTTGTATTTCAAGTCCGGGATTGTCGATACCAGATTCTGTAATTTCATTTCCATTATTATCATCACTATACCGACTCAACTGTAATTCGCGCTTCTCAATAGTTGCCGAAACTGTC
The DNA here is from genome assembly GCF_039555335.1 of Amphiura filiformis. NCBI lineage: Eukaryota > Metazoa > Echinodermata > Ophiuroidea > Amphilepidida > Amphiuridae > Amphiura > Amphiura filiformis. The sequence goes on from NC_092641.1 coordinate 21,017,333, forward strand.
GCCATGTTCTGTTGACCTGCATGTACTTTCAAATTCGCTTTGCTTTGGTTCCTTCCACTGAAGCTGAACGTTGTTTCAGAATTCGGTAAACTAGGATATACATAATGCAAATTAGAAGAAAGGGTAGCCAGGCAATGTAGAAAATAGCAAATCGCGCAAATGGTTTGACTCTGCCATAATGAGGGTAACATAGCAGAGTTGTGTGTTGAGGAGGCACTCTTTTACCTACGCGAGGCCAAATTATCAAAGGTCCGATCCAAGACAATACTGCTATTGCGAAAACCGCTGACATTGTAGAAACAGCACGAAGTTTAGATCGCTGTCGTAAATGTTTGAATGGCTGTGAAAGGGCTCGGTAGCGATCGACGCATATAACGAGAGTAAAAAGGTAACTTGTAAAGCCTATGACGTGATTTAGGAATTTGTAGGCTTCACACAGTTGCTTTGAAAATGGCCAGAGTCCAACAATCCAATATATTGAGAATAAAGGCAGCACCGTGGACCCATGGATGAGATCTACAAGAGCCAATCCACATATGAAGTAATTGGCGTAAGTGCGCAATTGTTTCGTTGTGGCGTATGAATATAGTACGATTAAATTGCCCACGACTGTCAAGAGTGTGAAAAATCCGCACAAAATGGCCATGCCAATTTGGACTTCAATGGGAAATTGCTGAAAGTAAAGTAATGTTCTAGTTGGTGGCCACTGTGGCGGATTCTGTGCGTCAGAACTCATGTTGGTAGAATCAGTCATATATTGAGATGACATATCTTTGCTATCCCAGTTGGATGTGTTCGCCATTATTTCATTGAATGATACTGTATGCAACTTCTGATAGGTTACAAATAATGAAATCACTGTAAGGTAAAAGCTGATATGATTTTGTGCAGCAGTAAAGGTGAACTGACAGTATACGTCGATATATGACGATTTTATATCGTCTTATAATGTTAGTGCACGACAGCCCGCATTGTCATATCTCAGATCAAACTCGGGATTCTACGTACAGTCAATCATTTTATTCGCATTTTTTGTCAAATATTCAATCCATGTATTTGAGAGAAATCTAAAAAATAATTGACAATTGTAATACCAGTAGTTTCGCTTCACTTCACATCATTTGACAGTGAAATCCACAATGCGTGAATTAGTTGGATTTCCTATTTGAAATTCGACAACGGACAATAGGTCAATGGTCGTTTGATCCTTGTTTTAGTCCTATACCATGTATACCTTGGCACATTGTAATGCTGTTAACTCACTTCATTGGGGGCATTTGACCTTAAAGTAACTTTTATTTTACGTATTATACAATGTATTTAATACCCACACAGGTCGTTGGTCGTTTCATCCTGTTTTAGTCCTATACCGGGGTACATTATAATTGATTGATGTTGTTAACTCACTTCATTGGATATTACTTTTATTTTATTTTTTATACAACGTATTTAATATTCACACAGTTCAATGGTCGTTTCATCCTTGTTGTAGTCCTATACCATGGTTAACTTATTTCATTGGGCATTTCACCGTTAAATTACTTTTATTTTACGTATTATATTTGATTATTATCCACGCAGCTATATTACGGTGTAAGGGTAATTCCTATCATGTCTTTGCTTGCAGTTTTCATAAATATTTAGTTTTGGCAAGTCACTATTAAAGCAAATAGCCCAGCACGTATATAATACACAAATGTTTCCTTTATTTTTCACATAATCACACGAACTATAGAGTATCTATATAGATACTATCTAGAAAGTGCATTAACAATAGAACAATCAGACATCGGGGGATTCCGAATGTGTAATATGTTATCAAAAACAACATTTTGAAAGTATTTGACGACGCTAAAAATATTCAACGACGGAGACGTTTACAATATAATCACAAAGTTGAACAAAATAACAAAACAAAATAAGACAAATTTTGCTGCACAGTAGTTTCATGTTGTTCCGCCTTTGCATTCAAATGTATAGGAATACCACCCTCTATGTAGAAGGTCACTTCGAGACTTACTATCTACAAGCTGTTATGGCAGCGCGGAGGTGGTCACGTGCGTATTTATGAAAGCGCATTTATAAATATAACATAAGTACACTGTTGACATATTCCTAGATTTCTATTTACAAAGACAACTAACCAAATGCTATGTTTTCATTTATACAACACAATATCTAAATATGAAGACCTGAGCGCAATAAGACCGTAAGTCAACTTGGCCCCTCAAAATGTATACACTCAAGTTGCGTATAGTTTCGTATAGTTGGTAACGTTTTATACATGTTCAGGGGCCAAATCAAATCTTTCACAACCTTTCATGATGTTTTCACCATGGAACATGTATTAAACATTATAAAACCCTACGAAACTATATGTAACTTTAGTGTATACATAATTGATTATATTGGAAACACGAAACTCTGAACTTTTGCATACATAACACAGACATGTATAATCATAATCTCCAACAAAATAAATTAATATATCAATGTCAATGTGAATTTTATGTTCAACACGGTGACACATCGAAAGTAATATTAACAAATAATGGTTACTAGATACTAACTATATTATAAATTGTCAACGTGTAACTCTTTCGGACTACCATGATTACGATATATAGCCTTCTGGTGTCAACAATAATAATTATACACCATAATAGTATTATTAATACATGTACATGAAAAAGCAAACTCGGAACCTCTGGTTTACAGGCCAGATGTTGTACCAATTCAGGAAATTGAAGAGATTCTATTGGTCGCTGACAATAAGGGTATGTAGAATAATCATATACCGGTATAAAAAATAGAGACTACTCATGAGGGTGAGATGGTGAAAACTGATTCCCCAGGGTGATCTTTTTTTTTCATCTGATTGGTTAAAAAAAGTTTTGCATTCGGGTCCTTGACTTGGAAAGTATAGCCCTGCTGAAAACGCAAGGAAATGGGTCAAGAGACATATGCCTAGCTAGGCATCAGTAGGCTAAGCTTACTCAAGACTAGGCCGGCTATCCTTGATTTGTTTTGTTGTGTGAACACACACGGTTGGAAGACTAAAGATAAGCCTAACCACACTTTGATATGAATTAAATTGTTGTCCAACACCGCCGTGACCGTAAGACGAGTGGGCTGTTTTCTGGGCCTGTTTGCTTCCAAATAAGGGTCAATTTGAAGACTCTTTATGCACATTTTATTTGCTTTTTGGTGTCAGCACTAAAAGTCTCCTATAATTCCGAACCAATCCTCACCCATTAACAGGCTAAAACGGGAATAACTGGTCGATTGGACTGCACTGGAATTTTATTCTGCGATTCTGTCTTCATGATTTGTGTTGTGGCGACATCTCTTCCACCGACTGTCCTCTTTCACATTATTATTTACGTTATGTTACCCATCGTAGGTCCGTTCATACTACGCCGAAATTGCGGTGCGGTGCGGTGCCGATATATCGATTACTTTTTGCCGCAACTCAACGCAGCTCGTCGCATTTCCGAGTTGCGATGAAGCCCTATAAACGAAAGTCCTTTAGTTAGTGGGGGAGGGGGTCAGAAAGTCCGATTACGTTTGTAAACATTTTTTTTAAACATCGGTCAAAGTTGATCTTTTTTAAGGATTGAATATTAATCAATTTCAAATTTTAGTATTTTCGATAATGACATTTTACAGTGGTTTCTTCAAAATGATTTCAAATCAAAATGGAGTGCAGTACTTGCAAACTGCAACGTGGGGTTTAGGTTTTGGTAAAAACGTTTTAATAACATTAAAATGTCGGGTTATATCAGGGAACTTCGATATCTGGGAATTGCGACTGAAAAAGGTCACGATTCACACAAGTGGTATAACATCTCTACGAACTGAATTGACTTAGGGGTGGTGCAATAATTATGTGTACCCCCGGGGGGGTGAATTCTCAAAATGGTCTGCCAAAAATCGCTTGCCCCCCCTCTGGCCGTGCCAAAAATCTTTGCCCCCCCTTTCGACGTGCCAAAAATCTTTGCCCCCCCTTACACATGCAAGATTTTGGAGAACCCGAATTTAAAACCTTAAATTGTCTTATCATATAGTGCGAGTGCAGCGAGCAGGAAATTTTGCATATTTGAACGTGTTCCTAACGTTTTCCTACACCTTTTTAGGTAGACATATAGAAACGGTGCCCAAAATATCTGTGCCAAAATTGCTTGCCCCCCCCTTTCGACCTGCCAAAATTGCTTGACCCCCTTTTGACCTGCCAAAAATGCTTGCCCCCCCCTTTTGGCCTGCCAAAAATCTTTGCCCCCCTATAATTCACCCCAGGGTACACATAATTATTGCACCACCCCTTAGGTCAGTTTATTTCCCGGCATTGGTCACATTTAATCAATATGATAAAATATTTTAAATATATTTCATGGTATAAGAACTATTCTATAGAGGAATCCAATTTCACTCATTCCTAGACCTCAATGGCTGCCATAGCTGGGTCCCCGTCGGCTCAATCTCACCTAAAATGTGAAATGATGCGGCCTTGGAGGGTATTTGAAACTGCATTCTATCACCCGTGTTACACGTAGACAAAAGCATGATGACTGTTTACAACACAAAATAATCTAACATCGATTTTTAAGCGGCTTTAAGCCACCCAATTGGGCAGTCACAACACCAGTTTGGTGTTGCGGGGACCCAGTAATGGCCGACCAAATCCCTACCATGACTGATATTAAACATCACAAGGCGTGGTGTGGCTTTTTATTTCCGCAAATGGCCGTAGTGGTATACCATCTCTTCTCAAATTGTGACCTAGGTCCCGACATTTAACCTGACTCGAGTAGTCTCACCCCCTGGTTCCGACATTTAACCTGACTCGAGTAGTCTCATCCCCTGGTTATAATTATAAAGGTCATGAAATCGTTTTAAAACGTTATATATGAAAACACACTACAAAACTATTTCTAAATTGTTTTCAAAATGTTATTGTAAAATATTTTTTAAAGAACATTATGTTAGAATATTTGCATGAAGTTATCATAAAATGTTTTTAAATGTTTAATAATGAAAACGTTTAAATGAAGACATTTAAATGTTTTCTGGCAACCTTTTATAACCTTTTGCGAATGATGTCGAAAACGTTTTGTGTTTGATACCACATTCTTTTTTATTTGAAAATCCAGCAAGTCCCATTTTTTCCGTGCCAAAAAAGATAATGAAGAAAAATATTTTTAAATAGAATGCAATATTCGTTTCTTCCATTCCAGGATCTGTGCTTCCATAAACGTGATAAATATCCTAACATTGTTACCCCCTCCACAACCCCATGCACCAATTGCACCATAGCGACGACCCCTGTATCTTAATACGGGTTGGAATTTTCGATATTTGTCACTTACGTTAGAGGGGAGGGGGGAGGGGGTTAGCCTTCTAACGAAAGGACTTTCGTGTATAGGGCTTCATCGAACTTTTGGGTTGTTCCCTTATGTTCCAACGTATAGACCCTATTTCTGGACCGCACAGCTCCGACAGACCTCCACGTCCACATTTTACCCAAATACAGCCGTCACAGACCGTTAATTGTGATTAAAATTGTTGATTAAACCCTTCAAAATTGCTCACACCTCTCAATTTTGGTTTGTTTCAAGACTATTGTCAACAGGAAAGCCAAGAAATGCCCTTCATTTTCATAGTTGAAGCTCCGAAAGCCCCCTGTTACCGATAACGAACTGGTCCATTTCCAGTTCCGCGTGTGACATAACCACCAAATATTACACTATGCACCCTCCTACTCCTTTTTCTTTGACCAGGCATAGACGGAGAGGAACCCATTGTTGGCAGGTCGAAATGGGGAAGCGGGTTTTGACACACTTTCTGTGCCACCTTTCTGATGAAGACTTCATTTTGACAGTTCGCGGATACGCCGTTAGCTCAGAAAGGACATACCATTTCCAATGTTGTGGGGGAGCATAACCACCAAAAACTATGCTTTGCACCCTCCCGGGCTTTCCTTGACAACTAAAGAGGGGACGAAGCAACAATTTTGGCAGGGCGAAAGGGGAACAGGAATCGATTTTTGACACAATTACCGGTGACACCTTTAAAAAAAAAACCTGAAAATTAAAACACGGCAAATGTCCTGCTCGTTGAATACCGTTACACGCATTGCATAATTATCGACTTCAAGGTTTGGTATGTGGGTGGAAGGGGATTCGCACCGCATTATTAGCTACGTCAAGGTTTGCAATATTGTGTCTCCCCCAAATAAAATGGGTATAAAGGTGTAAATACTTTTGGTACGTTAAGAGCGGGGTTGGTTGGGGCATGCCGGTGACAGCTTTGGGTAGACAACTTTATAATTCATACCCGTAGGGTATAAACACTTAATTATGGCACATAGCAAAAAGCTTTTGATCTCTGACCAAAAAAAATTCAGATGAACTTGATTGACACAAACGTTCGACACCAAATGTAGAGTGTATTAATGACTTGATATTTGACACGTCATAAGTTTTCCACCTCAAAATTGAAATTAAAATCCATAGAAGATATATGCGAGGTTTTTGTAATCATCCTCATATACAATGTCAAGATTATATATAGCATGTTGACTACTGTTTGATCAGCTCGAAATCGGCGGGCCTTATAACATCGCAGATTAATATATATATAAATATTTTCTTTTGAGAATTGTCACGAATTATTAATTAAAGTCTTATACTTTGCCTACTTTATTGAACACAGACAAAACACACCTGACAGGTCACTATACAGGGTGTCCCAGGATGATTTATACCGGAATATTAGTAGTATTGTTTTTCGTCCATTTTCAGTAATAGTAACGTCACTCCAAAACGAATCAAGCTATTTCCATGAAAGTCACAGAATAAGTAAGAGATATATGTGTCATTTGTATTGCACTTATTAAAATTAGATACAATGTAGACTATATATTTTTTATATTTTGTTCAAACACGGTATAAATCATTCTGGGACACTCTGTAGCACTCTTATAATGTGGATCTATTTTTCGGCGTAGTGGGAAAAGCCCAACATTTCCCGCCGATTACGAGCTGATCAAAGTATATACACCTGAAGCCTAACTTATGCTCCTTCTACTTGTAGAGATGTCTTTAATGTGTTTAAGAAACTGGGTTACTGGAGGACTCCTTTTCATCTGAACGGCACCAGCGACAGCAGAGGACTCTGACAAATGCAGATTTGAAGAGTGGATTACCAGCAGCATAACAGAATGGATTCAACATACTCGTCAAATGGGAAAGCACAATCAAACTCTGAAAGCGAATAAGAATGAAATTGACACAAATGTAACATGGGTTAGTAAAATGCAAATGCCATGGTGAGCTTAATCATAATACCAGTTCACAGGAAATTCAGGAATACTGAATTACGGGTGCACCTCATGTTCATAATTCAAATTTAGTCGAAATATGAGAGCACCCCAGCAAACACAAAACGTTTTCGACATCATTCGCAAAAGGTTATAAAAGGTTGTCAGAAAACGTTAAATGTCGGGTTATATAAAGGGTATATTAAGAGTATAAAACGTTTTCATAACATTAAAAAAACATGTGTTGATAATCTACTGCTCAGCAAACAAAAATGTTTTACAGAAAACGTTTATTTATATGTCGGGTTATATACATGTAAATGGTATAAAAACGTGTTAATAACATTCCAAAAACATTCTTGAAACAGGGGCGTAGCAAGAGTCTCGGGGGCCCATAGACAAGGATCAGTGTGGCCTTTTAACATCTCCTTTATCAGCCATATCTTTAACCCATATAATAATAAATTTTATTTGTTTTTCCAGTCTCATAAATCATCTAAATTTTCGAATGTTGTGCATAATTGCATAATTGACTCCAAATTACCAGTGGCGGTGGCAGCATTAAAATGTAGGTGGTCAGGAGACAATGATTGTACAATGTACAATCATTGTACATTGTACAAAATAATAGGAAAAAAGTAAAGCAATACAATTGAATGTACATGCATGGAATAATTTTCATAATTTTTCCGTCATACTAGCGGCCTTGCTTCTATAAATATCACAAAGATGGAAATGTTAAATTTGACGAGTATCATTTTGACGAACTTGATTGAACCCTAATAATTGCCTTATGGCGAATCTTACAGGGGGCCCCATCAAGATCTGGTACTAGGACAAAACCGCTGTTGTGTTTAGTTTCGTTAATTAAATAGTGAATATAATTGAGAATACACTGCACTTAATTAGAGTTACATGTTTTGTTTTGTTTTTATTTCTCTTTTCCCCTTATTTCATTTTCGCTCGGGGCCCCTCCCGCTTGCTACGCCCCTGTCTTGAAAACTTGATACAAAACATTCTAAACAGAATGTTATTTTGCGAAAAACGTTTGACCAAAATATTTTCAATAACGTTTTAAAACGTTTTCATGACATGTACGATGATGTTGTACATGTACGATACAGAGAAAATATGTACTATAATAAATTATATTATTAGGTGCCATTATCATCTCATCCATTTACATTCATTACGCCATTGTGCAGCGGTAAGCGGTAAGACTCTGAACTAATCGTAACCAGGCAACCTGTGATGCCTCTCTGTGAAAAGTCTTGCCCCCCCCCTTAAGGCAAATAATTACTTAAAAGTTATGTAATTGCTCAATTATTGAACATTTTGAAAATATTTTATCGGAGCCGAACATTCGTTAAAAGCAACAAACTGGGACCTTAGTATTCTTACCTGATACATATTGAAGGGGATCCCGCACTTTACAGGCCCACATATATTCTGCACGAAAGAGAAAATAGACCAAGGCAAGCGTGATACAATCATTACAGCGACGATCAGTGATAACACCCTGGTTGCCTTGATGTTCTGTTTGTCAATTTTATGTCGCTGTGCTTTCTTTGATTCTGATGTATAATGTCGACGTAAAGAACTTCTGTTTTCGGTTATGATATCAGCCGTTGTCGGGTCGTCGTGTATTTCAAGTCCGGGATTGTCGATACCAGATTCTGTCGTTTCATTTCCACCATTATCATCATTATACCGACTCAATTGTAACTCGCGCCTCTCAATAGTTGCCGAAACTGACGCCATTTTCTGTTGACCTGCACGTGCTTTCAAATTCGCATCGCTTTTGTTCCCTTCCACGGAAGCTGAACGTTGTTTCAGAATTCGGAAAACTAGGAGATACATAATGCAAATTAGAAGAAAGGGTAGCCAGGCAATGTAGAAAATAGCAAATCGCGCAAATGGCTTGACTCTGCCATAATGAGGGTAACACAGCAGAGTTGTGTGTTGAGGGGGCACTCTTTTACCTACGCGAGGCCAAATTATCAACGGTCCAATCCAAGACAGTACTGCTATTGCAAAAACCCCTGACATTGTAGAAACAGCACGAAGTTTCGATCGCTGTCGCAAATGTTTGAATGGTTGTGAAAGGGCTCGGTAGCGATCGACGCATATAACGAGAGTAAAAAGATAACTTGTAAAGCCTATGACGTGATTGATGAATTTGTAGGCTTCACAAAGTTGCTTTGAAAATGGCCAGAGTCCAAAAATCCAATATGTTGAGAATAACGGTAGCACCGTGGACCCATCGATTAGATCTACAAGAGCCAATCCACAAATGAAGTAATTGGCGTACGTGCGCAATTGTTTCGTTGTGGCGTATGAATAAAGTACGATCAAATTGCCCACGACCGTCAAGAGTGTGAAAAAGCCGCACAAAATGGCCATGCCAATTTGGACTTCAATGGGAAATTGCTGAAAGTAAAGTAATGGTCTAGTTGGTAGCCACTGAAGTGGATTCTGTGCGTCAGAACTCATGTTGGTAGAATCAGTCATATATTGAGATGACATATCGTTGCTATCCCAGTTGGTTGTGTTCGCCATTATTTCATCAAGTTATACTGCATGTGACTTTTGTTAATTAAAACAATTGACAATAATTGATAATGATTTTGTGGAGAGGTATTAAGGTAAATTAACAGTGGATGTCTATGAAGATTCCATGAAGATTGAGTGAAATATTTCCACTAAAGTCATTTATTTTATACTGGGTACTGTAGCAAGCAATGTCATATCTAAAGCCGGGATATCCAGACTGTCACTCATTTTAATTTTTACATATTAATCCCACGTGTTTCCGAGAAATATGAATATTAATTAACAATTGTAATATTCATCTGTCTTTGAGAGTGAAATCCACAATACGTGCATAGCTGGATTTGCTATCTTACATATGGGGAGTCAATTTCATTCGGGGCGTGTATGGCAAATGGGACAGCGCCATCAAAGATCATGGTAAAAAAGAATTAATATGCTTCAGCGACCAGATTTGAACATGGAAGAAAGAGATAAGAAGGAACCACAACGAACGCATTCACTTTGTCCACTCCCTTTACCGACATTTAGTTGACATTGTTATTCATGAGGATTTACTTTGATCAATACCCCGCGTTAAATAGGTGATTGGTATTGTATTCCATGTATTTGCATGTCTTCTAGAGCGTGTGTGAAGGATGATTTGAACTAATGACCTTCCGTGCAAGCACCCTATAGGATTTTCTGTGGTGACGTGATCATCGGTCATTGATGGCCTACATCTTTTTCTTCCATTTTGCCCAATTTTTCCGAACTTTGATGACTTTTTTCTCAGAGTTGGCAGTCTTTGGCACTGAAACAAGTTAGCTAGTTACGATTATACACATATAAACTATTAAATTAAACAGGTTTTATGTACCGGACTCAACCGGAACATTGTGCATTATTTAAGAACATTTTACATCTATTTTTCATCGAAAAAGTCACCAAAATCTTACCTTATTTGCTAAAGATGAAACTCAGCAAAAAAACGGCCGATTTTTATTACCTTTTCGATGTTTTATAGGACATTTTCTACACAACCCGATCAAGAAAACAGTTTGACTGTAGATCCCAAAACAAAGCTACTATACATGTTCAGAGCATCAGTGAAATTCCATAATCTTATCTTTTTTCAGTAATGATTTCGCCAAGCATCGATCGCGGTAAATGGATCATACATGAAAGGAAGTACCATTGATAGCTTTTCTTTTCATGCGTCAATAGATAAGCGGATTAAAACTTGGGCGATCGAAGTCGTTGTGGTTCCTTCTCGTCTCTTTCTTCCATGATTTGAACAAGGCAAGTTTGCATGTCCCTCATGGTACACCCTACAAGAGGGTGAAAGGTAAATGGATGATTCGCTATGCCATTCGAATTTTGGCATTTAATATCCATAATTATAAGTACATAAACCACGTACTACTGTCTGTTCAATTAGCTTAGATTCTTGAATTTTTAAGATATTTGAAAAAATACAAAATTGTGGTCAAAGTCATCAAAGAAAAGTGTTAGCACAGCCTTAGACCTAACGTGATTTATACTTTTCAAATTCTAAAGTTCAATTTAAAACCCCATTTCTTTTCAATTTTGGTCTTTCCCCGCGATATTTTTATAACAAGCCGTAGAACGTCGGGTACCATAAACCTTTTTGAATCAATCCATTTAGAGCAATGGGGACCAATGTCATAATGCGCTGAGTTTTTATTCGACCATCCGCATCAAGAAGTATTGTCCAGCAAAATAGCTATATTTGCCAGAATGCCTATTTGTGTTGAAATCCTACTGTTAAAACATTACGTTATTATTAAATAGGCCCAGCTTATACAAATACATTCCTTGCGTGTTTATTTGTTTAACTAAGTTTTCTAAAATAGGCCCAGCTTATATAAATACATTCCTTGCGTATTTATTTGTTTATTTATTTATTTATTTTGCGAATGGGTCTGAGAAGGTGTAGGCCTATTAGGCCTATTATAAATTGTTGAATATATACAAACTATGAGAAGGACATTTGGAAACAAAAGAACTTTTGTACAAGAAAATATTATTTAAAACAATCAGGTTACAGAAAACAATTCTTGTACAGTCACTGTATCTGAAAATGTCAAGCGAATGCTGATATTCTTGGGAAGGAATGATGGTATTAAACAAAACTCAATTTACATTGTAAACCAGTTGAAATATGAACGAAATCCATAATTTTAATGTCATTGTTTAGGAAAAAAAATAATGCTCAGAATAATGTTATGCATAAAACATAATCGCGCCATATAATTTCGTGTAACAAAACCGGTGGACCATCATCACCTATAGAACCTATCCAAGAACCGGAACAGTATAACAATTGAAATGGCAGGACAGATTGGTGGACAGATTGTTTTGCTAAATTGGATAGGGTCTATGCCCTAAGTTGAGAATGGACCGTCCCACTCGATTTGTAAAAAGGTCGCGAAACCTTTCGGTGGACCCAAGTAACTGCCTAAAATGAGGCAAAATTGAAAAGAAATGGGGTTTTAAATTGAACTTGGGAATTTGAAAAGTATAAATCACGTTGGGTCTAAGGCTGTGCTAACACTTTTCTTTGATGACTTTGGCCGCAATTTTTTATTTTTTCAAATATCTTAAAAATTCAAGAATCTAAGCTAATTGAACAGACAGTAGTACTAAAATCCTTAACAAAAGTTTTTCCAAGCATCAATATCTAAGTTTTTTTGCGACATGTTCATATCGTGTTGCATATCAATGAACAGCTAATTTATCATGTTTAATCCCCTTTACAATGACACCTCTTTCACTTGTGAAATAATGCCCGTTTTTATGACGGAGTACACGCCCGGAGTACACGTCTTGTGAATATAGTGGGGTCTCAAACAGAATGCACTAGTTTGGCCAATATTTAGTGCAGCAAGCTACAATCCCATATCTTCGCAATAAGGATCCTGACGCAATCCTCCTAGATGACAACGCTCTCCCCACAGAGTCATTGTAATAACGACTACCAGTACTACCTAACGAGTAGAGAGAATGGAATGGCCTGCCATCAGCCCAGACCTCAACCCGGCTGAACATCTGTGGGAACGGCAGGTGCAGGCTGTTGTAGCAACGTATACTTTTTCCATTCATTATTGAGGTTATAGTGAGTAGTGAGGTTAGTGTTGTTTGAGCACAGAATAATGGTGAATTTAGCAGAGCCCCCACTACATTCACAAGACGTGTACTTATCCGTGAAAAGGAGATTGTTTAAAATTGGTTGTCATTGTAAAGAAAAATAAATTAGTATAATTATGAAAATAAAAAATAATGTAAATTGTTGTTATAAAACCCGGGGCTATATATTCTCTTTTGCTTTTGTTTAATACAAATGATTAAATATCAAAGATTTGTTTTCAAATAATGACATTACGGTCATATCTTCGATATGGGGAGTATGGATTCTACTGGATCCAGAGACAGTATATAAAAGGATTTTTGTTGCAGTTGTAGTTGCTGACAGAGCACCTTGCAAAAATATACAATAATGTCAACAACAAGACAAATTCAGAAATTGACATGCAAGTAAATGTATGTAATGACCCACCGCTAATTGAACCAATTTCACATGTACCCATCTCGAAAAGCTCACACAAAAACATCACAAGCCTCGTTACTTGCTATAGCCCCAATTGAAATTTAAACGTTACCTGGGATGGATGTCTTGGTGAGCTTCCACAGGATCATGAAACGTGTATATATAACATAATAACATATTAAAGCTTAAATGGTCAAATATGGTTTACATTGGAACAAAATTGTGGGAAGCGCACCTAAATTTGGTTTTTAAAGCTAAAAAATATAGATTTAAATTTCATTCCTGCATGGAAATTAAGCTGTTTCTATTCAGGGTTGTTTTCAAGCAAATAATTGGAATCAGGCAAACATAGCAGCGACCTGTCGGATAATCATACATCAAGGTAATGGCTACCTTCTTTAAGTCAACAAATAAATAATCGGCTTAATATGTTATTGTAATTATATTTGATATTATCTGTTATTTTAGTTGCTCGATGTTTCAAATATTGTACGTTTTATTGGTGATCAATGACTGATAGTGCCATTAAGAGTGCTGTGCATTGTAAAATATTTTTCAATACTGAAGAAACCCTATATCTGATTGTAAATTCATCCAAGCGACAACATCCAACATATGCCAGGACAACGACTCTTCTTTACTATAAGTGTGAAACACGATTGCCATTATAATAGTAAATTAAACTGCGGACGATATTTTGTGCTGATCCAGAGAGGCAGTACCGTACGTAGATGGTAGGGGAGGGGATACCTCCCCCCATGTTTGTCACTCAGTCGGGGGGAAGTCCGCCCAGTTGAGGGAAATACATCTAGTAATTCACCTAGTCTGGGGAAATAAATGCATTTAGTTAGTTTAGGATAAAATGTATGGGATTAGTAGGAAGTAGTAATGATGTACAGTTACAATTTTTGAAAACAAATCTGATTGTAAATTCATCTAAGAGACATCATACCACATATTCATAGATTCATCAGGTTGAAAACTGTTCGTTTCAGACAAGTTGGCATCTTACTTCTCATGATATCATTGGGCACACCAACCAGCCCTAGTCCTCCTTTTTACTTCATCCATGTTATTGTGAGTCTTGTTACTTATAATATAAGTATAATACTTGCCAAACTTATCTTTGCTAAATCTTTCCAATATGACGGTGATTTTTGAGAAATCTACGTACCACATTTAAACATCTTCCTCATTTATATAGCGATTTGTATGTCGTTTATTCTTTGCGCAAATGTAATCTTAGACTAGCCACAGACTATCCGGTGGAATACTGAGCAAAGACGGACCATACGTTAATAATTACAGAATGGCGGGTGTGTGTATGCTAGGTTGGACAGTGGCGTGACCGGAAGTCTCGACATTGCCCTTATGAACTCTCACCCTCCTTGTGAAATCTAGTTGGGAAATCTCGTCGAGGTAAAATGTATGGTGCTCCGCTTATGAACAGGGCCGTCTCGCTAGAGGGGTTAAATAGGCAATAGCAACAGGGTTAACAGTTTTGTAATAATGACCAATTCAACTTTTGCCACATATACAATAAATCCGATCTTCCATTTCTCTATAGCTATTCCAATTCACGTCACTTGTTCTTTCCACCACTTTTTTTTGGTTAACCGTGAATGGCATTTCACTCTTCTTGTGGTCCATTTGATCAACGTCCAAGTATTCAAGTGAACCCAACGGAAATCAGAGGCTTGTTATCAATGATGGACCTGAACAAATCAAATCATATCAAACTGTATATTTCTCTTTTCAAGTAATTGTTAAGCTTCCAGTGCCCTTTTCTTCCTTTCTCAGACCCCCCATTAAAATTAAACCTCGGATTTGCATCTCTGGACGGACCCTCTTCTATTTTGCTGACAGCACCCGTTCCATTAAATCCACCTCTGGCCAAGTATGTAAATGGATGCTGGTAAATGCTGCAAAATATTTGGTGTGCGGAAGTTGTCCCCCAGGTACATCCCCAAGAATAAAGAAGATGCTTCAGACATACAGGGTGTCCCAAAATAGAGGCCCCTCGTTGGACCCTCTTTTTCTCCTATTTCAGAAAAGTTCATCAAGTATATGTTGATATGTAAAGAAGCCTTTATTCGCTAGCTTTAATTAATAAACCGAAACAATTATTTCAATCCGCTCATAACTTTTGAAGATATGCCCTTTTAAAGAAATGTATCCATTTTTCACTCTGTCCACGAAGGAGGTTTAGCTACTTCAAAGACTGATAAGGGAATGGGCTTTACGGTAGGCTTATTGGTTATGGATTTTGTTAAGTGTCAGTAATTTGGGCAAAATTGATGTGGGATGGGACTTCTTTTGCTATACTTGCAAATACTTATGTTTTTCTCGGTTATTTTATGCCTTTTTGTTTTATTAAGTTTCTTACTTTCTTTCTTTATTGTTTCTTGCTTTCTTTTCATTGACAACATAAGTCATTTCTCTTTTTGGAATAAAAGGTAGCCCTGAAAAGGGCTGTTTAGTTTGTCTTTGGTTCTGTTGAAGTGAGTTTACTGTGTTGCTCTGCCCTCTACCTGGTTGCCTCCTTGACGAATACAGGTTTCAGCCCTAGTCCTCATTGCATCAATTGCGTTGCGTACCATCCTTGTGCGCCGGATACTTGCGAATGCAGCAGTTATACGGGGTTGCGAAGATGTTTGAAGTTAGCTGGTGATCCTCGCTTATAGTGAATGCTTTCCCAAGCCTAATGCTATTATTTATCCATGTCATTAACCGTGTGTTTCGTTTAAATCTTTGATGTAGCCAAACCTCACCCGTGGACAGAGTGAAAAACGGGTACATATCTTTAAAAGGGCATATCTTCAAAAAATTGTGAGCCGATTGAAATAATTGTTTTGGTTTATTAGAGCTAACGATTTAAGGTCTCTTTTGATCAACATTTGATCAACTTTTAAAAAATAGGAGAAAAAGAGGGCGCAATGAGGGGCCTCTTTTTGGGACACCCTGTACAACCTTTACCTTTACTAGCTTTATTCAAGTGTCCCTGAAAGAATTGTGTCTTCGGAAACTTATCATATCGAGTATTTAAACAAACATATCTAAATACTTATTTAATTGTGTTTCGTCAACTTTCTGTCTACAAATTGATCTAAATACTTGATGCGGTTAAGGAATAAATCAGCTCTCACATACTGTGTAATTTGACAATTGAACGCTTCGTTCTTGAAATATAAACATTTTGTGAAAATACCACGTTTTTAATCCGTTCCACGGATTCAAATATCAATCATGACAATAGACGCCTCATGTACAGTAAAATGGGTACTCCAGATACAGATTACTAGTTGATATTGTAATCCGCGGAACGGTTTGAAAATGAGGTATTTTCTTAAAATGTTTATTTTTCAAGAATGGTGGATGCAGCGGTCAAATGTCGAAATGCAAACACGTATGCGACAACTCTTTTATTCCTCAACCACATCAATTGTTTAGTTCCGCTGGGTTAGGGAGTGTTCATTAATACTTTGGTGGGGTGGGCTGGTCTTCCTCAAATTTTTCACTCAAAAACGTTTTGACCCCCCCTCGATGGACCGCTAATCTTTTTTGACCCCCCTCTTTTGACAGACAAAACTTTTTTGACCCCCCCCCCCCATTATCGTATAACAAACATTATACTTAATAGTGTTGTTTCCAGAGGTGTGGTATCTGGGTCACATGTCATTGATTGAGGGAGGAGAATGTTTGAAACATTCCCGGTGGGACAATTGCGCATGTAATACAAGCACAAGGAATGTTTCATTTTATACTTAAAATTTAGATTTATCCCAAATCAGGATGTTTATCTGATTTTAGAGGATTTATTTGGAGGTTCCGTGCATGGGCACATCAGCATAATTGTGGATCCGTGGCATTATGATCATGATGATAGTACAAATACGCGCGAAGCGCGCTAATTTTTTTTGCCACATTGGAGCTTAGTGCACTAAAATACTCCTAAATTCAAATTACCAACGAGTCAATTTTTTCATGGACATCCTGTATATTATTTACATGGACTTTGACCTTTTGCGCTTACAATAAATGCCGGGCATAAATAAGTTGTTGTGATTTTGATATATAGCTCATAAAACCAAAAACAATGGCAGTGTTCACAATAATAATAACAGGCTTATTGAGCAAAATTGCACTGATACAGTGCCAACCGATGGTAACTGTTGAGCAGGGAACTCTAATGGGAAAAACGGTTAAGTTTGAAAACGATTTCCTCGGCATGAATAAAGACATAGACGTATATTTGGGGATTCCTTATGCGGAACCTCCTGTTGGAGAGAGACGGTTTGCGCCTCCGTTACGTAAAGAGCCATGGAATGAAGATGATATTTACAATGCTACTTATTTTCGGGATATATGTATGCAGGTTCATCCCGAAGCTAACCTATTTTCTATGAGCGAAGACTGCTTACATCTTAATGTTTATGCGCCCAACCCTAAGGTATGTATCGCTCCCAAACCCAAGGTATATGTATAAATTACAAGCCTCAGCACACTTTCCAAGTTGTCGCTAACCACTCCTCAATTTTTACACAAGAGCGTACTAACCACTGAAAGTTTTCGAGCCCGCAACCTCACGCTAATTGCATTCAGAATACGAGGAATGTCCTTCTGATATGAAATAATTAGGATTTCTTTAAATTTGCTATTGAATACAATTTTATGGCAAATTATAAAAAAATGACATAATGTGTTTTAAGTGTAAGCCGAAAAAATTGACCTTTCGAATTGAAGATATACATAAAGTTTCCCAAATGACATAAAAATATGTTTATATGTTTAATACATAAATTTATAACTTTTCAAGATATGTATAGTCTCATTTTTGTGTCAATACAACACACGTTTTGCCGTGACATAATTCACAGCTCTAATACTTTTTCTAAATCGGCGATTCTAACAGGAAAAAAATATGTAATTTGGAAATGCAAAACCACAGTTCGAGTTTTTATCACAAAAACTTTTCTATTAATAATCTATTATAGATTACGGAGTTGGACAACTTTTTGTGATTACATCTCCAAGGGTGGACATGTTTGCAAATTGCATTCTTCCAAAGCTAATAATACACCGAGTTACGCTGCATATTCTCCTCGTTCTATTTCAACCAAAGCACCTAAAATACATTTTCTGTGTCCAAAAAATAGTGCACGGTTGCAAAGTTATCGCGTATATCCAGAGCATCACTGTTTGCACGTTTATTTACGCGATGGTTGCGGGTTGTATTGGTTCTCGTGGGTATTTACATTAAGGGTTGTCTAAGTAACGTTGGTCGAGGCAACCAAAAAGACCGATTTTCATTGTCAAAACCACCTGCAGAAGATCAGCGTACAAATCACATATTTTGAAAACTTGCTTGATTTATTGTTGTTAAGGGGGCTGTTAGCCAAGAAGGCATTTTTGGTTATTTTAGACTTTTTGGATAAACAATCAACACTGGTATAACAATTCTCAACTCAAAAATCTATTTTTTTCCGTCACGGCATTCACCATTGCCATGGTAACAGTTCAAAATATGGCAATTTTTTTGAGGGGTTTTGTTAAAAAAGGGATCTGCACTTCTCTAGATCTACTTAAAATACACCTTTCTGCCAAGTTTCAAGTCATTTGGACTTACAATGGCTGAAAGAAACTTGAATTACTGATAAAATTACCATTTTGAAATAAACTCGTTTTAAAAATGACTAATAATAGCCAGGTGAGAAACTATGAAATATATTATAAATATACTAGAATATAAATTCGTTGAAGCAAATATTTTAGACATTTTCTTGGCTAACAGCCCCCTTGAGTTATGTACGTTTTACAAAGGTGATGTGGTTTGAGCCCTCTTGACAACATAACTCAAGAACCACAGGATCTACAAAAGTATATCTGTGATATTTGAATCCTTCTACATGCTCACTATAAAATGATTAGTGCATTTTTGCTAAAGCTCACTACCATTCGCAAGATGTTATCTCTACATTCTTCCTTTATATATTTTATTATTTATTTGCATATTATACGTTATATAATTTGGACCCCATGGGTCCGAAGATCAATAACCTAATCAATAACTTTAATGTAAATTTGGGTTTTATGACCCCAAATGTACGGTAACATTAAAGGGCCAAATGGCAAAAATATAAATCAGGTACAGGGTATATGATACGTTGCACCATTGCAAACCTTCGTTTAGCATTATTCTCTTCCGTTACAACCATCACTCTCCCTGCTCTCAGCTAATTGACGCACTAAGAACTTAAATAAGGTGATTGTCTTTTGAATAGTAATATAATCACATTTTCTTTGAAAGATATTGCATCTCTTCAATACAATAAAAGCTATCCGCGCATTAAAATTGTGAAATTATTGACCGTAAGATGTTTTTCATCCCGACTTTGTTGAGCGAAGTGCGATAATTATGTATCCTGTTTATAGCAAGTCTTTAGATAATGTAAGAGATTAAGAGAATCCATTTATCGTTTCGTCATCGGATTTTCATTTTTCAACGTGTTTGCTTGCTTGTTTGTGTATTTTTCTGTTTTGTCTCCAAGTACAGCTATTGAATATGTTGAATAAGGAACGTATCTTTAAGGCTGCGATCACATAGAAGTATACGGTATGCGGTATGCGCTATTCGCTATACGAAATACGCTCATTCGATCAGGCTAAGTTCACATAGTATACTCCTATATGAACTCAACCTGATCGAATGAGCGTATTTCGTATAGCGAATAGCGAATACCGTATACCAGAGAGCGAACCGTCAGAAGCCATCAGAAAAGGACTAACTGAGATCGCGCGCCAAATAAATTTACTGCAGTAATTTTCCTAGTCTTAAAAAAATAGGCATAGCTGGGAATCGAACCCGGTACCTCACGGTTGTAAAGCACGGGATAGAACCACTAAACCAATTGCTTTAAAGCCTGTGATATTAATACTTGATAATGCTTAATGGAATTAATCAATACTAATGAACGATGTCATTCATAAATAGAAGTCCCACAAGTAGCAATCGATCAATCATCACTCAATTAGGTATGTCATTCAAATAATCAATCGATAAATAAAACAAATAAATAAATAAATTAATAAATTAAATAATAAATTAATAAATTAAATAATAAATAAATAATAAATAATAAATAATAAATAATAAATAAATAAATAAATAAATAAATAAATAAATAAATAAATAAATAAATAAATAAATAAATAAATAAATAAATAAATAAATAAGCAATGGCCTTAAAATCACCATCGAAGCCAACAAGAAATCCGTTGACTTTTTAGATATCACAATGGACCTAAGAACAAGTACCTACAAACCTTATATGAAACCTAACAACACAATCTTATACGTCCACAAAGAAAGTAATCATCCACCTTCTGTAATAAGGAATATCCCCGAAAGCATCAGCAAAAGATTGTCAAATATATCGTCCACCGAAGATATCTTTAACGCCGCAACTCCACCATACCAGGAAGCCTTAAAGAAGAGTGGATACAATTACGAACTGAAATACAACCCTGCTGGCCAAAATAGCAATCAGCAAGCAAATAAACACAGACGTAAACGGAACATTACATGGTTCAATCCGCCGTACAGCGATACCGTTTCTACCAATGTTGGAAAGAAGTTTCTCAGCCTACTAGATAAATGTTTCACTCCAGATCACCAGCTCAACAAGATTCTAAATAGAAACACCGTAAAGATAAGTTATAGTTGCATGCCCAACATGCAGCAACTTATATCAGGACACAACAAATATGTGCTGCAATCTGCGAAAACATCTTTGGCTTCGACACAAAAAACCACTAATTGCAACTGCAAAAACAAATTGTGCCCTCTTGATGGAAATTGCCTGATATCGGGAGTAATATATCAAGCGACGGTCACAAGGTCAGACAACCGCAAGGAAGAGACATAATGTTGGACTTACAGAAGGCCCATTTAAAACAAGATTCAATGTCCATAACAGTACCTTCAAAAATGTAAATCAAAGATACGCCACCGCTCTGAGCAACTACATCTGGAACCTTAATGATAAGAAAGTATCATATTCCATCAAATGGAGAATTATTGCTCGAAGTAAATCGTACTCTACCAGCAGCAAAAAATGCAATCTATGCATTACTGAGAAATACTTTATTATAACTAAACCACAAATGTCAACCTTGAACCACAGAAACGAACTAGCAAGTGGCTGCAGGCATAGAAAAAACATTTACTGTGTAACTATAAATAAGTCGCTCTTTTAGCATGTTTAGCAATAAGTAGGCCCAGACATGGATACGCACTTAAGACGCGTATTGTGTTGCGCAACTTTAAGATACGCGGTTGCGTTAATTCCTCTTGCGCGCGCATCAAAACTCAAGACATATTCTTTGTCATTTTACACATTGCAACTGACGAGTGTGGATGGGTCAAACCATCCATACGAAACAAATTTGTATTACGATGTGGTAATTTCACTAATAATAATATATTTCGCTCCTATATTTTATAGTTGAGCACTGTATCTAGTGATGGTTTCACTATAATTTCTTACTATAAATAAATAAATAAATAAATAAATAAATAAATAAATAAATTAATTAATTAATTAATTAATTAATTAATTAATTAATTAATTAATTAATTAATTAATTAATTAATAAATAAATAAATAGATAAATAAATAAATAAATAAATAAATTAATTAATTAATTAATTAATTAATTAATTAATTAATTAATTAACAATAAATATATAAATAAACATCAAAAGAAAAGAAGTCTCACATTACATACAACAAGTTGCAATAGAACGAGTGACAAACTTTAATTTCAATCAAAATTTATTCCGTATTGTTTTTAGCCATTAGATGCCGCAGTTATGGTGTTCATACATGGAGGAGGATTTACGACAGGGAATGGGTACCAAGGGTTCTATGGTGGTAGCGCCTTAGTGGCCGTTGGTGATGTCATTATTGTTACTATCAACTACAGGCTCACAACGTTTGGATATCTGACAACAGGTAGGTTCTACATGATGTTCTACTTGCCTGTATTAAATTCGCTCCGGCTTTTTATTTGATTTGATTATTTTTCGGGTTTGACAATCCTGGATTAACCTAGAAAGCCTTTTAGACAGAATAATGTTGCCAATTAATTTCAGATTTTATTTTTCCAGATTAATATCCCTTCAAGTTGTCCACCGCCGAGGCGATAATTCTTACCACTGAACTATGGTATAGCGCGGACTCCCATTGAACACGTGCTAGTTCGTGGCACTCCCCTTGCTCACTGTCGTTAACGTTTGAAACCATATCTATAAATCATGTTAATTATTATTAACATTGCATATTTCACTTGTTTTAAGTGTGCTCGTCGTCAATTAAAGTAAAACAATGAATTTTTCATCCCATTATTTTGTAAAAGCAACATCAGTTTTAGTATTTATCCATTCAATCAACCGTAAATCCGCAAGCAATGGAAATTTCTAAAGATTCCACTACGCTCTCCCCCTTTTATAACTATGGCGGGATGGCTGCCATCGGAACACTGTAAAATTTTGCTTAACACGGGACAGGTTGTGGGGACATAACACCACCTTTATGTCCCCCACCTGCTACAACCAGATGCGCATCTAACTCATGTAGTATTTTTAGTTTCAACTTCAACAATATATCTATTATGCTTTCACACCATAGTCTATAATATACAAGATACGGTCACACCCCGGGGTCACACCCTTAATCTACAACTCTTTCACTTCACTCTACTACTTCAATCAGTCTACCGCCGTGAACAGAAAACACTCTCTCCTATCCAACGCGAAAGGTACTAATTCCCAGATGAAGACATACACTTCTGCACAAGGGCGGTAAATCTGGGCGGCACATTAGCATCACGCGATTCAGAAATGAAAATCAAAGCGATAATTACCTAAAAATAATTATTATGTTTTTGCCTGAACTTCCAATACCGTTTCACAGCCCCTCTCACAATGTGCCGTCCCTGCACATGGACACACAAAAATTATGAAACGGGATTGGCACAAACTACTCTACGTGAAAATGACCGAAGTCTTCATTCTTTAGATCAATGTTTCAGTCTCGAGAAGTAATAAGCCCAGTGCCGTCGAGAGCCATTACGGGCCCGGGGTAAAATGAACGCCATGTCCCCCTTTTTTACGGGCCCCTTGAGGTCTCTTTTCTTTGCTTTTATGGGCCCATTAAGGTGTGTTTTCTTTATTTTTACGGTCCCCCTAGGACCCCGGGCCCGGAGGCAACGCACCCCCTCCCCCCCCCTTGTCGGCGGCACTGAATAAGCCGATCGTGATGATTGGGCAAAGGTTGCGTACATGTACCCGTTGTACCATACATATGCTAAACTCAGCAAAGTTAGTGAAAGTTGTTCAACTTGATATTCCAACACGCGCTGTGATTGGTCAATGACCAATGGATGATGATGCTTCCTTATTTGGTATATTACTACTGATATAACTATATTTCGTATCCCTTGTATTACAGGTGACGAATCATCTCCAGGAAACTATGGTATGCTGGATCAAGTAGAGGCTCTACGATGGATTAATACAAATATCAATGGTTTGTACAAATCTTGGTCAAAATAATCACTTAAAAGATCGGATACCAACGTTTGCATGGTATACTATGGTATGCTGGATCAAGTAGAGGCTCTACGATGGATTAATACAAATATCAATGGTTTGTACAAATCTTGGTCAAAATAATCACTTAAGAGATCGGATACCAACGTTTGCACGGTATACTATGGCATGCTGGATCAAGTAGAGGCTCTACGATGGATTAATACAAATATCAATGGTTTGTACAAATTTTGTCAAAATAATCACTTAAAAGATCAGATACCAACGTTTGCACGGTATACTATGGTATGCTGGATCAAGTAGAGGCTCTACGATGGATTAATACAAATATCAATGGTTTGTACAAATCTTGTCAAAATAATCACTTAAGAGATCGGATACCAACGTTTGCACGGTATTTTCGTGGGATCTGAGAGCACATCAGAGACAACAAATTACATTCTGAATACGAGGAATGTCCAGATGATATCAAATAAGTTTGTGTTGCTGACCTCGCGAACTATTGTCCATCAAATGTATTAATTGGTATTGCACAATGTGGTAAAATGTCGATGCAGTTTAGTTAACAATGGCAGATAAACGCAAATTGACAAAAAAAATTTACTTATCCTCTTGATGGAAGAAAACAATGATGTATACTACCAAAACAGTGAGTAAGACCTCAGCTATTACAGAACACAACAGACACTCAGTTGCGTAACTACGGGGTGGGGGGGCAGCGTCCCCGGGCGCCACCCTTAGGGGCGCCAAATTGACCAATTCAGCATCCATCCAAGCGATGATAGTCAACATTTTCGCGCGCATTTCAGCGCAAAATCAATTGAAAGAACATTTTAAGACCGATATTCAACTTTTAAAAAAGTGAGTGCTGATGAAGACTTGTTTTAACTTTCACATAATTATGTCTCTGTATTAATCTCTGTGTTAAACATTAATCTTCCACACAGGGAGTGTGAATTTCAAATGGGGTTACTTGAATGGGTGGCTCTATTTAAAATCATTCCCCATTGTTCAGTAACCATTAAGGTATATAATGTTTTTGCTATAACAGCCCCCGAATGAAATGTATTTAATTATGTTTGTACTCACTCAGGTAGCATTGTGTGGGAATTTTACATCCGAACTAACTGCTATTCTTTTTTTATGGGCATTTGAGTGTCTAAAATGGCCCAGAATGAGGGTTTTTCAATATTGCCGCCCATTTCTAATCGTCACCCCATAGACTTTACATGTAAAATAAAAAAGCTCATAAAAATTTAATAGCACCTAGTTCGGATGTAAAATTCGCACCAACTGCTTTTTGTGTGATTACAAACATAAGTAAATACTTTTCATTCGGGGGCTATGTGGAATTTTTTTTAATGAATTCCTTGTACAATGACATTTCACAATAAAATGTCCATTGGAAACAAAGGTGTTAAGGTCGTACGTATCTTTCATCGAGGGGTGCAAATTTCACATAGCCCGTTACTCGACTGAAAGAAAACTGCGAGGTGTGTCTTCTT
Source organism: Amphiura filiformis (assembly GCF_039555335.1). NCBI lineage: Eukaryota > Metazoa > Echinodermata > Ophiuroidea > Amphilepidida > Amphiuridae > Amphiura > Amphiura filiformis. Next base: position 21,042,868 of record NC_092641.1, read on the forward strand.
TTAATTTATTATCTGTATATTTCAGCATTTGGAGGAGACGCCAACAGAATAACTATCTTCGGTGAGAGCGCCGGTGGTAGCAGTGTGTCTGCACATATGTTTTCACCACATAGTGAACCACTTTTTCAACAGGCGATATTACAGGTGAAATTCAATATACTTTAAATGTATACTCTAGAATACAATAGATATAACAAGTACAAGGAATAAAAGCAATCATTTGCGATTGACAGTTATTATTATTGTTATAATCATAATTTTTATTATTATTATTATTGTTTTAATCCAATTTTGAATTTGTTCCTGATCGCAATTGTTATTTTGTGAAATGATAAAAAGGAATATCAAGTTTTGTGTAGCAATATGTTGAGTCTGTGTAAACATTGCAGATGAATACGGTTATCGCTCATAGCAAAGTGGTCAATATTTTGATATTTTGTATATTACAACAAAATGTACAAAACAAATTAAGAGTGAAAGGTAGCCTTTCGGATAAGAAAGAAGATAAGAAATGTATGGGGTCGTTGTTAGCTCAACTTTTTTGTCAATAATGTGGCATTCCCAGCAAACACAAAAACGTTTTTAAAACGTTTTAAGTTATACTTTGGGTTTTGGTTTAGGTAAAAACGTTTTAATAACATTAAAATGTCGTGAAATCGTTGTAAAACGTTTTGTATGAAAACACACTACAACAATATTTTTAAAATGTTTCCGAAATGTCATTGTTAATTATTTTTGCAAACATTTTTGGCCAAATATTTTGTCAACACTTAAATAACATTATGTTAAAATATTTGCACCCAGCAAACACAGAAATGTTCTTAAAATGTTTTTTACAAAACGTTTAAATAGCATTTAAATGTCGGGTTATATAAAGGTCGTGAAAACATTTTAAAAACGTTATTGTAAATATTTTAGGCAAACATTTTTTGCAAAATATTTTTCAACCCCAAAATAACCCTCAAAAATGTTTTTGGAATGTTATTAAAACGTTTTTATACCCTTTATATAACCTGACATTTAAATGTTTTCTGTAAAACATTTGTGTTTCCTGTGCAGTAAATTACCAACAAATGTTATTTAATGTTATGAAAACGTTTTATACCATTAATGTACTCTTTATACAACCCGACATTTAAACGTTTTCTGACCACCTTTTATAACCTTTTGCGAATGATGTCGAAAACGTTTTGTGTTTGCTGGGTTGACACCATACTTTATAAAATGCTCACTTTGTTCCTATGTTCACAGAGTGGTAGTTCACTGGAGGATTGGTCATTGCATGAAGACTTGGAAGAACAGCGTGAGATAGCTTTCAAGATTGGTGAACAAGTAGGATGTTCAGCGACTAACACACAAGATCTGATATCATGTATGCGCCAAGTAGATGCCGAGGTTCTAAACCAAGCGTCTTATCAGGTAGGTTAATAACCTTACTTCAGTCAATGACAAGAACAACATTATTAATAACAACAACATGATATGAACTGCTGGTGAGATCCCGATGTTGTTAATAAATATTGTTTATTACCGTAAAAACTCAATAGTTAGCATATATGCTTTACTATCGAGCGCTTTTAAAACATGCAAACATGAAGAGCCCCATCCACAACAGTGTAAAGGGTTTTGAGCAAATCATCGATACACATAGTTATATACGAACAAGTAAACCTGCAAATGTGTGTCTCAACTCCATTAGCTGAGATGGTAAAGTGGCGGAGTTTATTTTGGTAAAATTTCATGTTTTCAAAAGGGCTCCATAGTAAGCACATACCGTAAACGTTCGTCTAATAGCGCCATGAGCTCCCTTGACATAATTGAAATTTTAGGCACAAACTAAAAGTACCCTTCCATAAAAATCCCACCAGCAAATAAGGGCACGGAACCTTAATTCTTGTTGTGATTTTTAAAGGAGGGAGCTCTCTATTTGTACATGAAATTTACCCCAAGGCAAAGGAGCCCAGGTGCGCCATTAGGCGAATGTTTACCGTATGCTAACTATCGAGTTTTCACGGTAGGTTGTTGCAGTTTATATTCACAATGATGTGTGTTCGGTTCTTTTTATGACAGTTTGGATATTACGCAGCACTCTGTGTTGACAATAATTTCCTCGTCGAACTACCCAGGACATCCGCCAAGAATAATAACTTCAAAAAGTGCCCACTCATTCACGGCTTCAACAAGGATGAAGCTTCGGTGTTTATCTTGTACTCGTTCCCATCTTACTTGAATAGCTCAGAAACGCCATACGTGTCTAAGAAACGATTTGACCGAGAACTCACTGCTTTATTAACTGCATATGGCCGTTACATAAATGATTTGATAGAACAAGGACTCACACAGGTATACCTGGACTGGTCTAAAGTTGATGACCCAGCAGCAGATTATTATGAAGACTGGAAAAACATTGCCACTGATTACTGGTATTCTTGCCCGGCAATTTTTGAGGCTAGATTGCACGCCATGGCTGCCGTACATGACGTGTATTTATATTTCTTCACGCATGTGCCGAGTGTTACTTTTTACGCAAGCCCGGTTGTTCAACCCAAATGGCTCGGTGCTACACACGGGGAGGAACTTCAGTTTGTGTTTGGTTATCCATTTGAACCTTCGTCCCACCTGGAATTTCATAAATATCCAGAGGAAGAAATGACGCTTTCACTTCGAATTATGAAATATTGGACTAACTTTGCCAAAACTGGGTGAGCTGAAAACCATAACAGTCATATCATAAGAAGACAAAACTCTGTAATCAGTTGAAAAATCCGCGTTATCCGACACACATTTTTCACGGACTTTCAACCGATCACAGATTTTTCACCGTAAATATCTCCTAGTGATATATCTCTAACAGATTGTGAGTCATATAAGTTTGTTTTATTAGCAACCAATAAAAAAACGAAGAAAATAATAAAAACGCCGAAGCTGTTTTAAGGGCCGTACAGACTCCGACTATTCTACGTAGACTGGTAGAATACACGTTCAACAAGTATTCATTATTCAATCTAAGTTATTTCAAATAATTATTATCTTCTAAAGAATGTGTGTTGACGAAAAATTAATTATATGTTATGTCGAATGTCAGGTGGAAATATATTATCGCTTTTACGTCATGAAACATTCGTTAGAAGTAAATCATTACTGGAAATAGAACGTCAAATATTGTACATCATGTCATCATGTAGCGGCCTTTACACAGGGATAACTATATTATGATTCCCGTTTAACTTATTTAGTATTAAAACATAATCTTTTCTAATGTCTTATATTTTAGTAACCCTAACAAAGAATCCTTCTCGTCTCCTCCATACAATGACGACACAGCGTGGCCAGCATTCTCTCTCCCTGAGTTACAATATAAAGAGCTTGCTGTCAACTTGAAGACAGGTAGAGGACTCAAGGCTGATGAATGCCATTTCTGGAATGAACACCTGGAGCAATTAACAACATTTACAGGTACCCGTACTCCTTCAAATTGTACAGAATTCTGCTTAAGTTTTAGTTTATTTGCAACTTTTAAAAAATCTCTGTAAAAATCGTAATGAAAGTCATGAAAGACAACAATATTACATTGCCATGATTACCACACATACTATCCCCGGGGGAGGAGCACTCACTAAAAATGGGTGACGGGGATGTGCGGCCACAATGACCCCCATTTTTTAAACTCCCTCTCACCCAATTGCCCCCTTTCTTGTTTTACTGAACTCCCTCTCACCCAATGACCCCCTTTTTGTTTTCCTGTCCCCAAAAGACCACCTTTTACAAAAGTTTTGGGTAAATTTCTGATAATCTCTTATCAAATTACCCATTTTTTTCCTTATTTTCAAACATTTTCAAATTTTGATGAACATCTTATTGAACATTTTGTATCCACTTTATTTTTTGACCCAAAATTCTTCCCAGCCTCACTGAAAGACGCCCTTTTTTGGTAAGATTTTACCCAGTCTCACTGAAAGACCCCCTTTTCCGGTGTCCTCGTCACTTCCGAATTCGAGCAGCAGGTACGCAGCTCAGAATTATCCCTACCCCTCCCACACACACCCCCACAATACACACACAATACACCCACACATACCTCGCTCACTAACAAAGTTTGTCAGAGCGAACTCGGATTCAACATAATCAATATATTGTTATTTTTACGTTCAACGCAGCTAACCTTGAAGAGACAGAGCGGCAATGGAGAGAAGAATTTCATACTTGGAAATACACCGATATGGAGGAATGGAGGGATACGTTTGATGAATACCAGCCCAATGGTGGCAACGGGAAAATATCATCTCCACATAATGAACTGAAAAAAACATTTTAAGAACATTTCTGTGTTTGCTGAGTGCAAATATTTTAACATAATGTTATTTAAGGGAAGGGGTATGAACGTTTGGACAGTATTTATTGTGGGACATTAGAGCACATCAGACATATCGAATTGCATTCTGAATACGAAGAATGTCCTTTTGATATCAAATAAGTTTGATTTTTTGAAATTCGCAATGTAATACACATTTTATGGCAAATCATTAAAAATTGATATTTTTGATATTTAACAGTACTTGAAGTAAACTTTATAAATCTGATGATTTATACTTAGAGTGTATCTAGGTGGGATGAAAAGCCGACGATCAATTGAAAATTATGACCTTTCGTATTGAAGATATTGATTTTTTTCCCAAAACACCAAAAAAAATAGGTCTTTTTGGGAAAAAATCCATATCTTCAATATAAAAGGTCAAAATTTTCAATTGATCGTCGGCTTTTCCTCCCAGCTACATACACTTTAAGAATATATCATTAGATTTATAAAATTTATTTCGAGGACTGTTATATATCAAAAATTTGAAAAATATCAAATTTTAATAATTTGTCATAAAATTTGTATTATATCGTGAATTTCAAAAATGAAAATTATTTGATATCAGAAAGACATGCTTCGTATTCAGAATGCAATTCGATACGTCTGAGGTGCCCTCATGTCCCACAAAAAATACTGTCGAAACGCCATAAACGCTCATTCTAGATCCCTTTAGTGTTGACAAAATATTTGGCCAATATGTTTGCAAAAATAGTTTACAATAACATTTTTTTTTTTTTTTTAAAAATATTGTTGTAGTGTGTTTTCATACAAAACGTTTTAAAACGTTTTCATGACCTTTATATAACCCGACATTTTAATGTTATTAAAACGTTTTTATGTAAACCAAAAGCCAAAATATAACCTATTAAAAACATTTTTAAAACGTTTTTGTGTTTGCTGGGAACCAGTCACATTGATTAAGTGTTTAAAATATATCTTAAATGAACGGTTACTTTTCATAAATATAAATTGTAAACAATAACTATGTTCTTCATATTCTTGTATCAATTCAATAGCATATTTATTACTCCATTGGAAATATAATTCGTTTTCTCAGAACTGCGAAATGGAAAAACCTTAAATTTAATTTAATGGGAAATACGAATAAAGAAATCATATTTCTAACAAAAGGCAAAGACCTACAATAAGCAACAAGTAAGAGTTATAAAATGGGACGGGGATTGAAATTGTAAAACTAAGCAATCAATAAACCCAAGGGACGGAAAATAATATTTAAGGGGGTACTACACCCCTGTCCAATTTTGTGCCTATTTTTGCATTTTTCTCCAAAATCATAGCGCATTGGTGACAAGTAAGATATGTATATTATAGGGGCAAGGACTACAACTACTGCACTGGAAATTTTATTTCAGCAGAGACAACAGTTGTGGAGTTAAAAAAATGAGGGAAAACCATAATTTGGTCAATAAATCAATAACTACTTACCTTGAGTTGCTGAATTTTCAGTGTAGTAGTTATAGTCCTTGCCCCTATAATATACATACCTTACTTGTCACTAATGCGCTATAATTTTGAGAAACATGCAAAAATAGGCACAAAATTGGCCAGGGGTGTAGTACCCCCTTAAACGTGTCATTGATCGGCTAGTATGAGTGCGCAACATCACGGGCAGTAAGATTATTGATAAGACAAATGAGATCTGGTCAGACCAGACAAATAATTTTCTTGTCTCTGAAATATTGTTATCGACTGGCAAAATAAAAATATACGTGAGTATAGATTATACAATGGCGCTCGCGACATAGAGACACGTGGGCTCGCATTCCCTTTAAAAGTCACAATTTGGCACATTCCATAGCAGAAATACCTAAACAAATTACCAAAACCCTCCCAAATCAGATCCAGTGTCCACTCAATCAGTACGTCCCGGTGATTCACGCTGCTCCACTAGTATTGAAACTAAAAGTTCAGAAATTATGGTCGGTGAGATTCAAAACGATGGACGAGATAGGGGAGGGAATTCATATCATACGTATATCTGCTCTCTGCTTCAAAGCGCAAATGATCATGAAACATGGCTTGAGCTTGTCTTTCCAGAAGGACTGCGCAACCGTAATAGCATGACAAATCACGACGTCAGACGCACGCCTGACGGCGTGGATTATAGTCCGTCTAGAAGGACTAGCTTGAGCAGATATGACCAACACAATATGGAACTAGACATTGTGCTCACAGAGCACGGCCCTTAGCCAGTGAAGTTGATATCTTTATGACCTTTGACCTAGAGTTGTTCATGTGCCATTTGTACCAGTAACCACCAGCCTATGGTTCATGGTGGTAACGACATTGTACTATGTAATTTGCGGGAGCAGCAGCATTTTGAAGGTAAGGTAGAACGTGCATTATATGGTTATGATGGCTCATTGAAGAAAGAAAGGAGAAGAACCTAACAGAAAGAGGACATTAGCCAAATGCTATTTGGCTAAGGTAAATTACACAGATAACAGATTTGTCCTTGGAAGGCTTTGTAAAGATTGCTTACCTAAAACTACAAATAAGTAGGCCTATACATTAAAGTACAAATAATGTGGATCAACCTATTCATGCATGGCTCATTGAGCTACAATGGGCGTGTATGGACATAATAGCTATTTGTTGAAATAACAGTCTAAACGCAGGACAACCGATTCTTTTGTTCTGCTTAGTCGCGCTAAAAGTCGATCGATACATGTTAAAATCAGCACAATTCCGAGATGCACCTTTTGCTATGAAATTTATTTTCTCGGTCAAATATAAAGCAAAAATTTTTTTTCTTCAGTAATGTCAAATAAAAACATAGTGCTTGGATGAACATTTTTTTAAAATCCTGGTGTTAAAATTAAGCATCAAATTGTGTCTTTTAGTGTGATATTTTTGATTTTTATAGGCCTTTAGTTCGCCCGTGAGCTTTTTACAGAATTCATTTTTTAGCGTCTCAAACTAATATAGTTTGCTAAAGAAAGGTATTTCCCACCTCTGTAAAGCACATCGTGTGGGTCTATATATTATAGTTTTGTCAGAATTTCCGTTTTGATTCCATAATTTTTGACTACCAGCTGAAATATTTTCAAATCCACGCGTGAAATCTTCGGCTAATACTAGCATTGTGGATCGATATCTCTGGGTGCCCGGCCTGGATAGACTGTTGCCAGAACTTCAATATAGCAAAGAAATTACCTGGTGTTTCAATTGTCATGAAGGTGACTGGGTATAGTGCCTTTAGTTTGTGTTTGTTTGAAATTGCTTAAACCCACCGAAAGTCATAATGAAGCAGCCAAAACAATACAAGGTTAAACATGGAAGTTTATAACAACCTATTATAATGACCTAAAGGAAAAATCATTTATGGCAACAATGAGCCTTGCATTGTAAGTCATGGTTAAAATGTGTTGAGTACCCACCCCACCCCCATAGGCCTACATAATATTACATACCGGTACCTTATAATATTTATATAGCACGGCTATAGCTATACATTTATAAAGTAGGTCCTATAGCGCTAAAGTATGACAAATAGGCCTACACAAACCCGAACGCAAGTCTGAAGGGTGTAATGAAAATGCCAACCCGCGATGCCCGATGGGGGGGGGTCATTCAAAATTCACCTGGAGATAGGAGGGACAGAAAATTAAAATCCCCTCTAATAACACGCGAATTTTTCTAGGTTTGGACAGTGGATTTTCCCATGGACCTCATCCTAGGTAAATAAACAAACAAACAGACAAAATGGTTTTCATAATCATGGAATCCATAGCCCCTATAAATTGAAATTGCAGGCTATCACGGGAGCAAATTTCAAAATTCACCTCATTTACCAGAATTGGGGATTTGGGCTACCAAATCGCTGGTCAGGCAATCCTGGTTTTCAATGGAAAAGGGACCTGGTTGACAACAATTGAAATATCGATTAATTCAGCTGGTTGCTCTCGAGATAAAGTACTGATTTTGACATTTTCGGAGGATGAAGGAAAAAGGGTAAAATAAAAACGGAAATTCTGACAAAACTATAATATATAGACCCACACGATGTGCTTTACAGAGGTGGGAAATATCTTTCTTTAGCAAACTATATTAGTTTGAGACGCTAAAAATGAATTCTGTAAAAAGCTCACGGGCGAACTAAAGGCCTATAAAATCAAAAATATCACACTAAAAGACACAATTTGATGCTTAATTTTAACACCAGGATTTAAAAAAAAAAATGTTCATCCAAGCACTATGTTTTTATTTGACATTACTGAAGAAAAAAAAAATTTTGCTTTATATTTGACCGAGAAAATAAATTTCATAGCAAAAAGGTGTATCTCGGAATTGTGCTGATTTTAACATGTATCGATCGACTTTTAGCGCGACTAAGAAACAAAAGAATATTTGTAATAACTGCCGGGAAGGGTTGCTGTCCATTTTAAGCTGAAATAACAGGGTAAAGTGAAAGAAACTCCACTGGTTATTTTGGCCATTTAACATGCAGTTCTATGGGAGGACATAAAGTCATAATTTTCAAAAATCATGACTTTATGTCGAACTTTGCTCTGTTGATCTACAAACAAATTTGGCCGATTCCATTTAGGTGCAAGTTGGCTTCAAGTGGATGAAAAGCTGCTTTACAATACATTTATTTTGGGCCCTATGTAATCATATATGTATAACAGGTTCTTGTATACATGCCCGGAAATTAATTTTCATTGTCAATGTTTTTCTGTTAAACGGGTGACACATGTCATTATAATGCTCGAGGGTATGCGCCGTGGTCTCTCGGTAGAGCACAGACATGATAGTGAGATTGTGGGTTCGAGACCCGCCGTGACCATACAAGCTGTGCCCTTGAGTAAGGTGCTGTTCTCTACCCAGGTGTATTAATGTGTACCGGCATTCTTTAATGCTGGGATGGTAACAGCCACACAGTGGAGAAGGTGTAACGATCCCCCTAAGCAATATTTCATGGAGGAGTCTGGCCCTATCGGCCCAATGACCCAATTCATTTTTACCAACTACAGTTAAGTTGAACTGCTAGTATAACAATATTATTAATCATGATACAGGATGTCCCCAAAAAAAAGAGGCCCCTCATTGCGCCCTCTTTTTCTCCTATTTTTGAAGAATTGATCAAATATATTTTGAAATGTAAAGTAACCTTGAGTCGTTAGCTTTAATAAACCAAAACAATTATATCAATCGGCTCACAACTTTTGAAGATATGCTCTTTTAAAGAAATGTACCCGTTTTTCACTCTGTCCACGGAGATAAGGTTTGGCTACTTCAAAGTTTAAACGGTGTACACATACCATGCATAAATATCAAACATTCCTCAATGATAACTTTATAAAATAACTTTATTTATGGAATGGGCTTTACCGGTGGGTTTATGGGCAATGGATTTTGTTAATTAATTTATGGGTAAAATGGATGCCGAATGGGACTTCTTTTTCTTTACTTGCAACTACTTATTTTTTTTCTTGGTTATTTATGCCTTTTTGTTTTATTACATGTATGTTTCTTACTTTCTTACTTTATTGTTTCTTGCTTCTTTTTTTTTTACACCATAAGTCATTTCACTTTTTAGGTAGCCCAAAAAGGCTGTTTGGTTTGTCTTTGGTTCTTCTGAAGTGAGTTTACTGTGCTGCTCTGCCCTCTACCTGGTTGTCTCCTTGGCGAATACAGATTTCAGCCCTGGTCCTCGTTGCATCAATTGCGTTGCGTACCATCCTTGTGCGCCGGATACTTGCGAATGCATTCAGTAATACGTTTGCGAAGATCTTGGATTTTGCCACAAAGGAAAAAAATCAATTGGTGTGAGGTCTGGTGATCGTGCAGGCCACTCCACAGCATCCCAACCACTCTGTTTGCTATCCGTGGACAGAGTGAAAAACGGGTACTGTTATTCAAAAGGGCATTTCTTCAAAAGTTGTGAGCCGATTGAAATAATTGTTTTGGTTTATTAAAGCTAACGATTAAAGGTTTCTTTACATACCAAAGGACATTTAATCAAAAATAGGATAAAAAGAGGGCGTAATGAGGGGCCTCTTTTTTTTTTGGGGGGAGCACCATGTACTTACTACTTACTAAATATTGCATATTTTACAAAAAAGACCAATTTCCAATAACTATACGATTGTAAATACATTTATCCCTTTTTTCAGAGGAAAAACCATTTATTCAAGTTTAAGTTTAAACAGAGGTAAACATTAATCATACACAATGATAAACATGATACACATGATAAAATGTAATTTGATACACACAAAAAAAAACCTCCCACACAACGCTATGCAAGTACAGAACTTCACATTCAATTCAATTCAAGAAACATTTATTAAACATTGCGAGGTTCTGCACCTACACACCGCCTGCAAAAACATCTCCATGTGTATGTGTGTATAAAGGCCTAGATCTTATTCTCCACAAAGTGAATTGAAAATACCATCTTTTATCAAATAAACCAATGTTATTATTACATTACGTAAATATATTTTTATAATTTATATTAACTTTGCAATTCTTTCTTTAAAATGTGGATCGAAGGGTTATTTTCTTTCATTTTCATTATATATATATGAAATCTGTATAAAATTAGAATCAAATCCAAAACAATATAGTTAGGACCAACGCCAAAAAAAAAAAATCTTTTTTCAAGAGAGATTTATATTAACTTTGTTCTCGATCCACTTTTTTACATCATCCAAAAATGTCACTCTCCTCCAGACAGAATGTACACAGACTGGAATCTTTTATCCCAATTTTAAATAAAAATGCGTTTGTACCAAGGATGCTGTGAATTATTCTGAACTGACACCACCTGAGTTTAGTACTTATTGTACATTTGAAGAGTGTATTAAAAGTAACAGGCCATCTTGAAGGATCAAATGTAACTTCAAGCTTTCCTTCCCATTTTTGTACATAGTTTTCTCGAAACCAGAATATTGTACATTCTTCTGGAACCCGTACCCTTTCTATCTTTAAAGAGAACATCAAAGTGAAACGGAATAGTGGGGTAAACAAGGGAATCACCAGGTTTGTCAAAGAATTAGGAAATGACTTTTTCATCGTTAATATTACACCCCCGTACTCAACAAAATTTGTGCGAACATGAAATATACGCATAAAATCCTCCAGTAAGAGGATTTCCCTCTCTCACTTAAAAGATCATTTACAAGATCAACACCATTACGAACCCAATGCTGGTAATACAAACTTTGTTTACCCACTCTAATGTTTTCATTGAACCATAGTGAACTTTTCAGTATATGTTAGTTGGTTGATGATAGTTAGAAAAACTAAACCATGAAAAAAACATCTTTCCAAAATTGATTCGGTTTATCATTGTTGTTATTCATGAAATTCATATGTCCTGGATACGATTTATATCTGTATAAGTTTTACCCACTCTTTTTCCGTATTTGTAATGATTCTACGGATCCAGGTTATTTTTAGCGCATGTATATATGATTGGACATCAACCATTCTCACACCTCCTTGACCATAATCTTGGATCATTGATTTCCTGTAACCTTATCAATACCTTTCCATATAAATTTATATATTATTTGATTTAAATCTTTTATTAAATCGTATTGTGGATTAGGCGAAGTTATGTAAAATCAGAAAGGTAAGCTTAGATAAAATAAGTGATTTAACTATTGTTACACGGCCCAGAACTTACGTCTTCACCATTGGTGAATTAATTGATGAATTGACTCCATTGTTTTCACATAATTAATCTGCACTATTCTTTCAAGTGACACAATGAAGTCAACACCAAGTGCTCTAAAACAGTTATTATTATGAATCCATTTAACGTTCAAATGATCACAAATTGCTTCTTTGCTACCACTTTTTGACCCAATCCACACAACATTAGTTACCTGTAAACCACAAATGTTTTCAAACGAATAGAGGATTTTAAAAGCTTCATTAATTGACTTCCCTGTGCCATCAAGAAAAAGAATAGTATCATCAGCATATTGAGATATGCGATATTCTGCGTCCCCTATTCTAATACCTTTAACGTTCTGATTTATTCGAACCATCATACCTATAACTTCCGCACATAGGATGAATAAATAAGGACTTAGTCCGTCGCCTTGTCTGCATCTTCTACCCACTTTAAAAGATTCCGAAAGAAATCCATTAACTAGGACTGATGATGAAGCTTGATTATAAAAAACACGAATCCATTTTTAATCGAATTGCCAAAATTGAATTTATCTAATATTTTCATTATAAATGTATGTGATACCGAATCGAAGACCTTTTCGAAATCAATCATGAGAATGTAAATACATTTATATTACTATAAAGTAAACTCCTCAACAAAAGTTTGGAAAGGTTTTTCAGCCATCTATATCTCAGATTATTTGTGACATGTTCATATCGGGTTGCATATCAATGGTTAGCTACTTTAGTTCCCTTTACAATGACTCCACATTTAACAATTACCTTTTTCACGCCTGAGTAAACGTCTTGTGAATGCAGTAGGTTCTGAAACAGAATATGCCATATTGACCATTATTTCGTACAGCAAGCTGCAATCATATGTCTTCACAATCTGAGACCTAATGTAATCCTCCAAAATAACAACGCTCGCCCCCACACAGAGCCAGACTGGTCAATGGAATATGGGAGTAGAGAGAATGGGGTGGCCTGCCATAAGCACAGATCTCAACCCAATTGAACAAGCTGGTCCCATCTATGTCGTGCTGTGCTTGCCAGAGTAGTCAATGCAACCACATTGCATGACCTGTGACGAATCCTGGTTGAAGAATGGAAAGCCATCCCGCAGTAGCGTGTGACTAGTCACTGGTGTGCAGCTTAAGGAGAAGCTACCTGGCTGTTGTGGCTGCGAATAGTTTTCCACCCGCTATTGAGGTTTGTGACTAGTGTTGCTTGATTACAGAATAATGTTCAATTTGGCACATTCATTTTGAGACTCCATTACGTTCATAAGACGTGTACTCAGCCGTGAAAGAGGTGGTTGTTTCAAATGTGGTGTCATTGTAAAGGGGAATAAAGTAGCTAACCATTGATATGCAACATGATATAAACATGTCATAAATAATCTGATATATAGATGCTTGAAAAAAAACTTTCCAAACTTTAGTTGAAGAGTTTAGGTGAAAAACTGGTTTACAATACAATAAATACTCTATGTAATTATTGTGAAAAAAACCATTATGCGCTACATACCCAGTGTGATTTGTGTTTCAAAATATTTATATTTTAACTACAAACTATAACAAAATGAGAGCTTGATCTAACTTTGCAATTACTGAGTGAAAAGCCGTTTTGTCATACATTTAAATTATTCAACATGCAGCAATTTCTTGCGCTATACATGCACAGTGATTAAATTGTTCAATGTATTTTTGTTGAACGGCTTACACATCTCAATATGCCCTTCCTTAGACTTCAATATTACGATATATTTCAAATTGTAATAATTAAATACTGTATGACTAACATTGTACAACTTGAGAGAACTCCAAAATTGCAAAAAATTCATTTTACCAATACTCGGGGAGCTAGGACCACTTTCTGTGCACCCCCACAGGACTAAACCAAACCAAAGTTTTTAGGTTCATAAGATGACCCTAAAACATAATCAGGATGTTCCCCAAAAAATTAACTGGCCCCAAGGGGGGTAAAAGGTCATCGAACTTTGCATAGGGTCAAAATTTCAAACTTGCTCAAATTGTGTTGAAAATTAACCATTCAAATGTATTCCCCTAGTCACAAGGATTCAGAAAATGTATAGTTAAGTTTGACCTATCTAGGATGTACCGTTCTTGAGTTATAACCAAAAAGGTCAAAGGTCACATTTTTGCCTCTAAGGGGGTCGAAAACATCAAAGTGCTCCGATTTTGCCAAAAGAGGTGTCAAAATGTTCGTTTTGATGAAACAAATCAAATAAGGATAGGATTGCACTATCTTGGATGTTGCGTTACCTAGGTAACACAGCAAAATAGGTCAAGGTCAATAGGCCTCAATGGTAGGGCCTACTTGACCTATTTTGCTGTGTTACCTAGGTAACGAAACATCCAAGATGGTGCAATCCTATCCTTATTTGATTTGTTTAACAAAACGAACAATTTGACACCTCTTTTGGCAAAATCGGAGCACTTTGTTGTTTTCGACCCCTATAGAGGCAAAAATGTGCCCTTTGACCTTTTTGGTTATAACTCAAGAACAATACATCCTAGATAGGTCAAACTATACATTTTCTGAATCCTTGTGACTAGGGAAATACATTGGAATGGTTTTTAACACAATTTGAGCAAGTTCAAAATTTTGACCCTGTGCAAAGTTCGATGACCTTTTACCCCCTTTGGGGCCAGTTTATATTTTTGGGAACATTCTGATTATGTTTTGGGGTCATCTCAGGAACCTAAAAAAGTTTGTTTGGTTTGGTCCTGGGGGGGGGGGTGCACAGAAAGTGGTCCTAGCTCCCCGAGTACAAGTGTAAACCAATTATTCAAATGTGTATACATTCATTTAAATTTTATATTGCGCCCTATGCAATTATTCAATATGCAACAAGTTATTGCGACTTGTTCTGAAACGTTGACACATCTCATTACCTTTTAAGTTTGAAGATCATCATTTCTTTCAAAATGCGAAAATTTTGGCTATCAGCTAAAACAATGCTAAACAACTAATACAACAGCAGATTATTGATATTGAATCATATTAATTGCTAATACGGTGCATAACAAACACACACAATACAACAGGAAAATCTGCAAAAACACTAAAATATATTGCAGTTATTTCTAACACAATTCCATGCATCATTATACTAAACACCCTCTAGCGATTACTTGTTAGCTCTTGCTGACTAAGTTTGGTGATTTTATAATAAAATTTAGTGGTTTAGATCAGACGTTGGTATGACGTTATAAACCTTTCATAAAATATCACTTGAAAAACAAAATACAGCAAGTGACTTTCTTATTTTTTCGTAAATATAACTTGAAAACAATCAATGGTGACCCGTGCCTATAAGGCACGGAACATGTCTGGAGACCTGATATGATAAAGACCTTTAAAAGATACATACCTTAAGAATTTGTTAAATATATGAAATTAATTTTTAGAGTGATTGGTCGTGATACCGGAAGTATTTTTAAAAGCACAATGGTATGACAAAGAAAGAGGATCGTTTAATCAATAATCATGCAGTGCTGGGTATGTGCATTTTTTGTGTAGCCTATCATGCCAAATCATTGTCTGTTATAGCGATGTATTTAAACGAGCCATGGTAGATTTCTCCATTTACTTGAATTGCAATATACACCACCAAAATCTCGTTCGGCTCTATTTCAGCGTCGTCAACGATACTCAGGCTAACTGTAGCATCAGTCTCGGCAAGTGGAAAATTCACGGGCTCGTCATGAAGAGGAGTATAGTCAACACCGGCTGTCGCTGTATAATCTGCCGTGTTCACCACTTGAATGAAAAAATAATACGTGTAATTTAATATCATTTATGTTTTCTATTTCATTCATTTAACACTTTCTGTTTAAACTTTGATTACTATCGAGATCGAATCTCCAATCAAATTAATTGATAATATGCAAAATATATGAGATTTGGAAATTTACATTATAATACAATAGGAAAAATTAACATGTTTCATGGATTATGTAGTAGTAGTAGTGCATGTATATAGGGTATATACAGTCTGCAAAACAATTAAGGTACCAGTTATTGTATATCCTAAACAAAGGCAGATATGTCATCATTAGAGCCACAAACCAATAGCTGCATTTTTCAGCTCAATTTTAAGACCCAATTCGTTAAAATTGGTCAAGAAATAAAGCCACAATGATCCAAAACCTAAGGAAGATGCAAATTCAAAGTTGCAGTTTTGCTCCATTACCTGATTAATGCCCTATAATTAATTTATACACAAAGCATTCTCGAACAATTCCATTGATTAGCACATAAAACTAGCGACGTGCTTTCCATTTATAAGAACATGAAACTGCAACTTTTGATTTCGTTACTTATTTAGGTTTTAGATCACCATTTCTTTAATTCTCAACCAATTTCAACAAGTGGGGTCTTAAGGTAAGCAACTATTTTAAACTGTTGTGATTTGGTAGTTCACATCATCTTGCGAATGGTGTTGAGCTTTGGCAAAAATTGCATTACTCAATTCATAGCGAGCGTGTAGAAGAATTCAAATATCACAGATATACCTTTGCAGGTCCTGTGGTTATTGAGTTATGTTGTAAAGAGGGCTTAAACAACAACACTTTTGTAAAACGTACATAACTCATTAACAACAATAAATTAAGCAAGTTTTCAAAGTATATGATTTGTAGAATGAACTTTTGCAAAACACCAAAGTGTTATTTTTCAATAATATATTGACTCAGATAATGAAAACCGATTTTTTTGGCTGCTTCGACCAACAATACCTCGTATCCCCTTAAATCAGAGCTAAAGGGTACATGTATTGGCTGCTGGTTTAAATTTTAACATATTCATCTTTGTTTAGGATATACAGGGGTGAACATAACTGGTACCTTAACTATTTGGCTTATTATAGGGTCATTCCAAGGTCATAATTTAGGTAAGGTGCACCATTATATTTCCAGGAACCCTGGAGTTTAGTTTGGCCGGAAATTTTCCCCATCTAATCGCCTTCGTCGTACAATTACTTTATTTCCAATTTCAAACGTCGAATTAAAATTTTAATTTGAAATTAGTCGTATACAGGGTGTATCAATAAAAATAGGCCCTGTGGAATAGTGTACATAACATAAAAAATCGGCATGTAAAATACAAAATGTTTCACAATTCTAGAACCACAAAGTGTCTTCTATAAAATTATTTAAAAATGATCAAAATCCGTTCACACGTCACTGAGATAATTGGGATTCTACAAATAGACACATTTTTGGACCATTCCAATGGGGAAATACACATTAACTATAATGTGCTGTATTGTAGTTTACAATGAAAGAAAAAAATTCAGTAAACTCCCAGTGTTGCTGGGTGGGAGTTCAAAGACAATCAATCAATCAATCAATCAATCAATCAATCAATCAAAACAATCAATCAATCAATCAATCGAAACAATCAATCAATCAATCAATCAATCAACCAATCTCCCAAAGAACATTTTTCACCTTTCCCTTTGAGTTAACAACATGACATGTCTTGTAACATGACATGTCTTATCTTCTAAATAATAGTTTCTCACATTTCTCAAACTACATTATGTAGGGCTGACCTTTATATTGAAGTGGTTGAAACAATTGATTCTAAAGAAAATGGTTCCTTCAAAATGAAATGGTCTAGGGGATAGTAGTATTTATGGTGATATAAAAAAAAAAGATAAATAAAATCAATAACAGCCTATCCAGTATTCATTACATTTATTTCTCCCATTCTAAACTACAATGCAGCACATTATTGTTAATGTGTATTGCCCCATTGGAAAGGCGCAAAATTGAGTATACTTGTAGTTTTCCAATTATCTCAGTGATGCATGAACGGATTTTGATGACGTTTGCACCATTTTATGGAAGATACTTCATGGTTTTTGAATCTTCAAGAAAGTTTTAATTTTGCTGTCAATATTTTATGTTATGTCCTGCAATACACAGTGCCTATTTTTATTGAGACACCCTGTATGCGGCATTTTGTGGCGAATTTGAGGTTTGTTATATTGATTTAGAAATTATAGGTAAATACGCTCATTTTAAGTTATCTAATATATAGATCTTATCGGAACTTGATCAATAAGATGTCATATCTCCATTGTGATGTTCCCGGTTTGTGTAAGAAAGTCATGTCAACCAAAGTATGACATCACATAAGTTGATTTTGGGTTTCTTTCAAACCTGGAATATTGCAATAAAGATACGACATTTTGCTATTAAGCCTAAGTTTGGAATACCCATTTTTGTTAAGATATTTATATTCATCAACATGTTTTTGTAGAAAAGGCCATAATACTTCAGCGTTACATACGAATTTTTTGACCTTGTTGACCTAATAAATTTAATACGATAATTGTTCATAAAAGAATGCATGTGGTACAGCCAATCACCTGGCATCAATTTAATCACCTATTTTGTTCTAAACTTCAGACAGGGTCAATCTTATTGAGAATCATCAAAAACAAATTTTTTAAAATCTATTTTCGACAAAGCCCTGGACATAGGGGTGAAAATTGCACTTTTTTTAAAGCCAAAAACCTCCAGTTTAAAAGTTTAAAAGGTGTAGTTTTCATTCACTAGGGACACCCAAAGTTTTGAAACAAATCTAAATAAAAACTATCTTTTAAAAATAGGGTAAAATTGCGTAATTTTGCACAATTATTGTGATCAGTAAACAGCGACCAAAAAAATAATCGCACCCCTTAAAATGTGAATAACTCCCGCCGCCACTACTATAATGCGATGTGTATTAAAATTACTATTATTTTTTTTTCAAACTCACTAACTACTCCTGCATTCGAACAGTCAGGTAAGCATGTCCTTCTTATAGTGATATTTATAGCTCCATCTCCTTCACCAACTACATGAAAATATGCTCCAACGATCGAAAATGTTTTTTCATCTGTTCAGGAAATAAGATAATGATTTAGCTATAGTCTTTCTCCAGTGGGAAAATGATTTGAATTTCGTTTGGATATACCATATTAAAATAACAGTTAACATTTTGTACTGAAACACGTTATAAATACGACGATGCCAAAAACTGCGGACTAGTATAGTCAGGGGGCGCACGTAACCAAACTATATAGCATTACTTCAGAAGGTATGCCAAGTTTGATTTTTAACTTTCATGTGTTCAATAACATCATAAGGAATAACTTCCAACTTGGTTTGAAAATCTCACTTTCTTTTTTCAACTAATGAGAGCGCTTTATAAAATGATGCATTTTGAAGGAATCTATTTAAGAAAATGCCGATATCATGTTGTAGTGAACTTTGTTTTGGCCAAATTCAGTCTTATAAATTATATTTTACACTAGAAATACCTAATGTGTATGTTTGTCAACCATTTTAAGGGGTTTAAGGGCCAATTCGATGTGTTTAAGGTGGTACTACACCCCCTTGATAAATTTGTGACTATTTTTGCATTTTTCTCAAAAACTAATAAAACACTGGTAACAAAAGTTATGTATATTATAGGGGCAAGGAATCCAGTTACTACACTGGAATTTCAGTGACTCAAGACAAGTAGTTATTGATTTATTGATCAAATATTTGTTTTCCCTCATTTTTGACTGTAACTCAACAACTGTTGTCTGTGGGGAAATAAAATTTTCAGTGCAGTAGTTATAGTCCTTGCCCCTATAATATACATATCTTACTTGTCACCAATGCGCTATAAGTTTTGAGAATAATGCAAAAATAGGCACAAAATTGGCCAGGGGTGTAGTACCACCTTAAGGGGTCATAAACAGGTAAAATTGGTTTAGCTAAGTCAAAGGAAAGACATGCAAGTGGTGCCATTTGGCCAAGCATTGACAGAACAGGAGTACAAAGACACTAGATCAGGGAACAAGACAAGCAAGAGTTGCCCTACATGGTCAGCATTTAATTCCCTGATTGCAAAGAAGGCACTTTTATGGAATGTTGGCGTTGCGGCTCCGCTTTATAGAAAAAGCCCGATAGAGTGGCCCGTTCTTGTAACTATACTGATCCAAGCACTGAAGATTAACTGTGTAACCGCTGGGGAAGAATGCATGCCAATTATCACCTTGGATGGTGATCTATATGACCGTGCCGTTAAGCTCAAAGACTATAAAATACGCTGGTGTATTAGACTCGGGGCTTTGCACACTATAATGGCAGCACTAAAATGCTTAGGCAAGTATGTTGAAGGTAGTGGTATAGATACTGCATGGGAGGAATCTGGTCTGTATGGTTCGGCAACAGTCAGACAGATTTTGGAAGGACGGCATGTGTATAGGTGCATTGAGGCTCATACACTTGTAGCTCTGCATCTTCTACTGTTGGAGGTAGTTTTTAATGAGACAGAGAGAGAAGAAATTACACAGCAAGTTGAGCAAGTCATCATATCCTTTGATTCATACTTAGGTACTAAATCCAAGACAAAAGATGCGCCGAAATTCCAGAAGCAAGTCAGTACAGTACAGGAGAAACTTTCTGAAAGCAATCTCTTTGGACGGATCAAGGATTGGGAGAAACTTGGCAAAGGTATCCAAAAGTTTATGGTCAACTACATGAACCAGGTTCAAGTGCTTCTAATGTTTATTGCTAGTACAAGAGGGGCATATTGGAAGCTACATTTGGCCAAATTGGAAGAATTACTTCCCTATTTTCACGCCCACGACCAGTACAACTATTGACGGTGGGGGACCTTTACACCTGGCAGACATGCTTGAAATGGGGATATCTGATACAGATACATGGAAGTTCTTGGATGAAGGAAATTTTGCCATCAGTAAACACTCCGTACCCTTCACAGCAATAGACCATGATCATGCAATTGAGCATGAGCATAGGAAAATGAAAGTCAAAGGTGGCTTCATAGGGATTACAGGCAATGAGTTGCCACTTGAAAAGTACTTCATTATAGCTCCAACATTAGCCAAACTCGTCCAAGACTTCAAATAATATGCTGGCATTTAAACCAGGCAAGAGAGCTCCCTACATCATGAGGTAGTAGGAGGAGAAAGTGTCAGGCTCATCAAAAAATGCTTCAAAAATGTTTACTGTCCTTACACGACAGGGAAATCCATTCCAACAGACGGATATGTTCAACTTAGTAACCTTTGCTGTTCCATCTTGTGAAGTGAGCCAGTCAATTGAAAGCCGTGACAAGCTAGGTAAAGAAGCATTGGAGCAGTTTGTTTCAACCAGGATGATTGTTCTGGGATAAAAAGAGAAACATTTTCCTCTATTTCAAAGATGTTGGAGCTGTGGTGAAAACCCCGGTTAAGGGTAAACAGGAAAGAAAGCTGTTATCCAGGCTGTTAGTTGTGGCCAAGAGCAGACTAGAATTCGCTGTCAGGGATGCCATTGGCGAGTATGAGGTCAACAACTCTCCTCAATCCAATTTCCATCCAGATGGTTCAATGATAATGCTCACTGGCAAATCCCAGGTGCTGAAGTTTCTCATGGATCTGCCTCTACCAGAGAATACTAGTGCAGCTACACCTGAGGAAGGCAGTACAGCGACCACAATATCAGTCCTATTAACAGACGCAATTTTGTGTTGTTAACATGGTAGAAAAGAAACATGACAAATTTAATGGTTCGGACTTTGCCAACCAATTCATCAGCATGAATGGCACTATGAGCGATTATAATGAAGTTCGTATCGTCTTCGACCAATACTTGTCAGGATCACTCACGGAAGTAACACGAGATAAGAGAACAAAGAAAAGCACCCCCATCCATTACCATGTCAATGATAACACAGAAATAAAGAGTCTGAAGTCATTCTTGTCTCACATAGAAACCAAAGCAGAGCTGACAGAGTATCAGGCAGCAAAGGTACTTGCACACTACCAGAGCCAAGCAAAGAAGATTCTTGTAATGCATCATACAACCATGCAAGCCAACTACCCACTGTCTGACATCATTGCTATGCCAAAATTGAGTGGTGGCCGTCATATATTAGAGGAAGGTGGTCAACTTGTTCTTCTTAATGCCTGTGATGCCTGTGATGTGAAGTTTAAGTATCCAGAAGCTAAATTGGATGTGTTCTCTGTTGACACAGATGTCTTTGTTCTACTTAGGTAGTTACCCTCTATTGTCTGCCATGACTTCACTTCTGAGGAAAAAGGGGGAGAGAATACATATATGGGACAGTTTCCATAAGCTTGGAAGACAGAGAGCAGAAGCACTCACAGGCTAGTACTCATTCAAAGGCACAGACAACACAGGATCGTTTGCTGGCATGGGAGTAACAACACAGTTCAAAGCATTTTTAAAATGTGATGAAGAGATGCTT
Source organism: Amphiura filiformis (assembly GCF_039555335.1). NCBI lineage: Eukaryota > Metazoa > Echinodermata > Ophiuroidea > Amphilepidida > Amphiuridae > Amphiura > Amphiura filiformis. Next base: position 21,065,168 of record NC_092641.1, read on the forward strand.
GAAGCATTCTCTTTATTTGGATTAGCCCAAGACCTACCAGATGCGGTTCTTAGACAAATGGAAAGATATGTATGTACACTGTATAGCACTGGGAACATCAGAGCAGACAATGTTGCCGAATTGCGATGGTTGCTGTTTGCACAGAAAGGAAAAGAAGGACAACAACTACCTCCAACTCTGGGAACTATCAAGCCTCATGTGGAAAGGGCATACTTTATGTCACTGGTCTGGAAGTCGTCCTTTAAGTCATGTCCAATTATTCCACCAGCATCAGACTACTCCTGGAAACTAGAAGATGGCCATTTAGTTCCTGTTTTCTGCAACAATCCTTCTGTACCAGAAGCTCTACTTGAACTCCGTTGATGTACATGCAATGGCTCTTGTAAGACAAATCACTGCGGATGCAAGAAAAACAACTTCTTGTGCACAGATGCCTGTGAATGTGGTGATGCATGTGAAAACACACGAGACAATGTTCCGGAAACAGAGGATGCAGAGTTACCTCTAAAATGACATATGTGCCCATCCACCACAAACTGGTCGTAAAGTCGGCATTTTCCATTTTGAGATACAATCAAAAACAGTAAATGGATTTCTATGTAAAATATAGTAGGAATTTGACCTTTGTTGAACCATAACTTCACTTCCAGATGTCCGATAAAGCTGGTTGAGGTGTCATTTTAAAGTTGAAAGTATATTCTTTCAAAATCTGCAATAAACAGAAAATGATCTAGGGCCGACTTTACTACTACTTCGTGGTGGATGGTCACATATACCAGTTATTATATCACATCCAACCATGTATAAGATGGTACATCCTGCCTTTTTTGATAAAAGTGGAAATTTTGTCCACCAACTGTGTCAAAAATGCCCATTATGTCTGCCAATTGTGACAAACAATGCCAATTATGTCTGCCGATTGTGACAATGCCAATTATGTCTGCCAATTGTGACAAACAATGCCAATTATGTCTACCGATTGTGACAAACAATGGCAATTATGTCTGCCGATTGTGACAAGCAATGCAAATTATGTCTGCCAACTGTGACGAACAATGCTAATGTCTACCAAGTGAGTAGAATAATATTGTCAACCCAATTTAATACCCATGCCAACACATTTTGCCAATGACCGCAAGTTTGTCTACAGTGGTAAACTGCAAATGTATAAGCATTTTAGCGCTCAACATTTTAATAAGTTGCTTGATGTTAACTGAAAAACAGAACATGATTACTTCTGTGACATGTTATCCAAAGGTATATATATAATGTCACTTTACTTCCACAGCTTTTGTTGGCTTTAAAGAACACTGATCAAGCCCAATTGCAATAGGAGAAGTGTTCCAAGAGATTTAGCAATGTTTTTAAATTAACAGATCATTCAACCATTTAGAGCAGTTTATAATTGTACAACGATCTGCATACTGAACTTGCTGTAAGAATTATGCGGTGCATATTTCGCTTCAAATAATGAGGTGTTCAGTTCCTTTTCGATGCTAGTTAGTTAAAGTATTAAACACTGAGATATAGAGAAACTAGTACATCTTACAAGTTCAAGTTCAAGTTTATTTCACCATCATCATATTATATACAATAACAAAATATCAAGAAAAGGATGGTAGGACAATCACAAGAGCAAAGCTCGTAAGACATGATTGCCCTCGGTGCAAAAAAAACCAAAAGACGCCTACAGACAACAGACAAGGACGGGGTGAAAAACGGCAGACTGACAGGACTACATGTAGTGCAGACAGACAATGACGTTGGCAATGGCAATAGCATATAAACAAAAGTCAATTGAAAAAAAAAAGATGCATTAACTTTATACAGTACAAAATAGAATAGTTTCAGTTTCAGTTTCAGTTTATTTTCACCATACAATATTATACAAACCAAATAATGAAAGAAAACATTGGTGGGGAGACCAAAAAGAGCAAGGCTCGAAATGTATGGTCACCCTAGAAGTTGCATATGATGATAATTATAGATTACTACCTTAAATAACTACTAAAAACATGACAACTACAAACACGGAACAGGACTGGGTAAGTGCAGAATATTATGATACAGGGCATTTATGAAGCAATAAATTTATGAGTATAAAGAAATCAGATAATCTTTATAGCTGCGTTTGAATGAATTAGGAGACAAGGCGATTTTGATATCATCGGGGATAGAATTCCAGAGCAATGGGCCCTGGTATTTCTGGCCAAATCATAATTGAATATTGCAGGGCGAAACAAATTGGATGAGCGTGTTGAATAACTGTGGATGGCCATATTTTTAACAAAATAATTGGCAAAATTACAAGGCATGTTGTTAATACTGAAATTATACATAAATAAAGCTTTGATAAGTTTATGAATATCAAAAATATTCAAAGTATTTAGCTGACAAAATAAAGGTGATGTATGGGCTAGCCAGCTAGAATTGGTACATAACCTGATAATTCTCTTTTGTTTCACAAAAATAGAATTCAAATTACAATTGTTAGGATCTGCCCAAATTATATTACAGTAGTGTAGATGAGGTAGAACTAATGTATTGTACAAGGTAAATAACGTATCACACGAAAGAATGTGCTTTAGACGAAATAAGATTCCACTATATCTTGAAACAATATTGGTAACATAAGAGGTATGATCATACCATGTCAGAGATTCATCAAGAATAACACCCAAAAATTTAGTACGAGTTACTTTAATAAGTTCATTGCCATCTATAAATATATGAGTATTGTGGTATGTGCGATTGCTATGACAGTTTTTAAACATAATATAATTCGTTTTTTGAACATTAAGGGACAACTTACTTGCTTTGAACCATACAGAAATATTAGTTAATTGATTATTAATAGAACAAATAAGTTCATCAAGGTTCGGATTGGACATAATAGCATTTGTATCATCAGCATAAATAAAAAAGGACAAATCTTTCGAAGAATAAACAATATCATTAAGGAAAATAATAAAAAGAACATTGAACTGTACTTAAAGAAGATTTACAATTATTAAACACAACAAATTGTTTTCTGTTGGTAAGATAGCTCCTGAACCACTCCAAAGCCTTTCCACGTACTCCATAATGGTGAAGTTTCTCAATGAGAATATCATGATTGATCGTATCGAAAGCCCTGGAGAGGTCCAGGAATATACCCAATGTATGGTGACCTTTATCAAGGCTAGAAACTATATTATTGTATGCCTCTAAAACAGCCATGTAGGATGAATAATTTGTCCTAAAACCAAATTGACTTTGATGAAGTAATGAATAAAATGTAAGAAAATTATAAAGTCTCTTGTGAATAATACGCTCAAATATTTTTGAAAACACAGGAAGGATTGAAATTGGGCGATAATTGTTACATAAATGGGAGTCGCCAGCTTTAAAAATAGGAACAACTTTAGCGTGCTTAAGCTCATCTGGATTGACTGGAAAAATTCCATTAGAAATAGACAAATTAAATATGTGAACCAACGGAGAAGCAATCAGATGTTTAACATGTTTTACAATATCAGGTCTAATTTCATCATATCCAGGACTTGCACCAGATCTAAGAGAAGCACATGTTTTGATAACTTCATTCGTGTCCGTTGGTGTAAGAAAAAGTGAATTCTGGGGAGAAGGAATGTTATTCAAAAAGTGATCAAAAGAAACATGTGTAGGAGGAATATTTTTAGCTAATTTAGGACCAATGTTGGTGAAGAAATCATTAAAGCCATTTGCAATCATTTTAGGATTAGTTGTTGGTGTGCCATTTATATCAAAACAATCTGGAAGAGGTTGCTTACGCTTCCTTCCTAAAAGATCATTAAGGATTTTCCAGGTTTGTTTGAGATTGTGCTTTTGTTCACTGAGCAAATTACAATAATACATTTTTTTTAGAATTACGAATCAGACTGGTAAGAGTATTTCTATAATTTACCAGTAAACGCTTATTGGCATCTGTTGGAGAAGATTTAAATTTACGGTACAGCTTATCCTTACGATTGATGGATGTTAAAATAGCAGTTGTGATCCATGGTTTATGAGGAATACGCTTATAACATAAATTCACACGTTTAGCCTTAACGGGAAAACAACGATTATATAATACAGACAGTTTATCAATAAATAACTTATACGCTTGGCTAACAGATTCTTCATTAAGAACATGATTCCAATTAGTTAATTGAAGGTGATTTGTAAATGAATGAATGTTCCGTTGAGTAAATGAACGACCATGTGTGGATCCAACAAAATTATATTTCAATGAAATAGAATCAGTAAATTGAAAAATAGGGTAATGATCCGTGATGTCAGACACACATATACCAGACTTAATTTTCTTATCAAAAACATTAGTGAAAATATTATCAAGAAGTGTGGCAGAATGTGACGTTAACCTGGTGGGGCGATCTATAAGTGGAAACATATTATGATCAAAGAAATTTGTAAGGAAATTCTGAATTTTTAAATCATTCTCGTGCTGTAAAAGGTCTAAGTTAAAATCACCTGAAATATAGCAATGTTTGTTTTCATTTGAAATAACATCAAGACAACGGCTTAAATCAGAGTTAAATGAATCAACGTCAGTTCTATGAGCACGATAAACATTACCAATAATTATATTCTTACACTTTGAATTCATAATTTCAATGAAGATAGACTCAGAATGATCAATAACATTAACAGAAGAGTCATGCTGAATTAGATCAAGATCCTTTCTTAATTTAAAAGAAAGCGAATTATGAATGTACAAAGCTGCACCACCACTTTTCCTGTTCTTCCGTGGTACACTAATTAAATTATAATTGGTAATATCGATTAAATTAGATTGATCCTCCTTAAACCAAGTTTCTGACATTGCAATTACAGAAAAAGTGTGTTTCAAATTTGATTAGAAAATTTCAATGTTGTCACGGTTTTTGTTAAAACTACGAGAATTTAAATGTAAAATTGAAAAATTGTCACTGAACGATACATCAATATCAAGTAAATTATCAAAGTAGTAGTTACAGGAGTTAACACAATTGGGTTTAAACAGATTCGTTGGCATAGCATTATCAACAATATCATCATACAAGAAAGGATTCAATTTTAGACTCAGCAGCTTATTATATTCAATGGAGTTATTGAAGTAAAAAATATTAACTTTAAATTCATTATCATCAAGAATGTGATTGAATGGAAATAAGGTACCAGTACAACTAAAACACATCCAGTTATCATCATCAATATTGCCATAAACACATTTTTATGATATAAATTATTACAGTATTTACAAGTTAACATAATACGATCATGTGCAATGTTCTTCAAACATTTTTTACAATTTGCCATGAAGATCCAACGTCAAACACACACAACAACAACAACAACAACAAAAAAACCACACAAAAAAACCCCACAAGGTTACACTAAACACTGAGGTTTAAAGTAGGTGATGAAAACAAATTAGGGGCCAAAAGCATATAGGACAGAATCATACGAGCACGGAAAACCACCAGGTAACTGATAAATATACCATAAAGAAAGGCTAATGCATAAACAAATATAAATCAATAATAGATACAGAAATTATAATATAAGGGATTTTTATTTCAAAAAAAATCACAACGATTAGAAACCTAGTACTAAATATGACTTGAAAATACACAAACAAAAAGGGGAAAATTGATCACGACATTCCAGCAATCAAGGTGAAAATAGCAGGCAAGTAAGCAAATGGCGAAGATTAAGGAAAGAAAAACATGTTCAATCACCCGCCAATGAACACAATGATTCAGAAAATGTCATGGACAGCTAAATTAAAAACAATTTAACGTAAATGACAAGAAATAAATCAAGTAAATAAGTAATGAAACAATTAAAGAAAATGCATATGAATAAATAAATATATTTAAAAAAAGAAGAAGAAACTAGAGTCAACAGACGCTGAATACAAGCCGCAATTTGACCCTATAACTTGACCCCTGGGTTACGGATGGGGTCAAATGCTCTTACATTGTGCTTAGGATGTCATAAGAAATATTCCTGGTCAATTTCAGCTTAATTGGAACTTATACATGGATTTTGATTTTTTAAAATTTTTGATTGACTTTTTGACCCCCTTAATGACCTTTGACCTCAATGAAAAAAACCCCTTATGTACACCGACAAAATGTATTGTTCTAATTTTAATTTAAAAATTCTAACCTGTTCATTTCTTGAGATAAAAATTCTTGAAGTTATTCAGCTAAAAACAGGAAGTGACCCCTTAATGACCTTTGACCCCCAAAATAAAAATACCATGCATACATCAGGGAACACTAATTCATGTATGTTGGTTATATTATTCTGGGCTGTTTATCTTTTGAGAATTTTGATAATTTTGGTTTTTGACCGGAAGTAACCCCTTAATGACCTTTGACCCCGAAACTGTAGGCATCCTAAAGACCCTGGCTAGTAGCAATGCATGTGTGCTAATGCACATCCGTCTTTTTCGCATTCGACCTGTGCTAGAAATCTTTCAGGTTTATAAATAGCGCCATGTGCGGTATACTTTGGTAACTTCTAGAGGGTTTCAATTCATACTTATAATTCGCTTATGACGACTGGGAGGAGATGAGATTTCAACCTGGGCTAAACCCTTCTGTTACCGTTGGGGAGTGCAATACGTGATTGATTAAAAATCAATAACTCGCAGCTTGCCGAGTGATTGGAGATCACTATAAATCGGAGGAGCCTTTTGTAAGCTATTTGACCCCGATCTTATTGTTAGAATACAATAGCTACCTTCTAATTACGTTTCCATATCAGGCCAAAAGGATGTATGCTTTGTGTCAGATGTATGTACTGTACTTCTTTTGTCGTGGTACGAAATTCGAGACCTAAAGTCCCGAAGCTTTATTCTAAAAAGTACAGATAAAACGCATTCTTCTTTTGAATTTTTGAGACAAGAACTATTTTGTGTGCAAAATAACACGGATAGATTTTCTTTTGAGACTTGAAATTCCTTGTAAATCGTCAGTTTTACCGAGGTTTCTTGTAAGTTTTTGTTTCCATGAAAGTGGTCAAGAAAAAGTTCAAAATATCACATTTTGGCCTGCAAATTTAAATTTTATTCAGGCTATCTTGCAGCTTCGACTTTAAAGTAAAGATATATATGGGACATTTCATATTTCTTTGATGTGTTCTCTGAATGTTCATGTCAGAAAGATCATGGTTCAATACAAAATATTCACCAAAAATAGTAACTTGCCAACTTGATATAATTTATTTTAAAGACGGTCCCTGCATGCATGCATACATGGCAGGCATGGTACAATATTAGGGACGCACCATTTGATATCAAGGTGGGGGCTGAGTCGTGACAATTTTAGTAGGCCTACCTCGGTGAAGCAATTTTTAGCGCCTCGATGAAGCAAACATTTTACATTTTGTAGCACCTAAATTTCGCGTAGCACGAAAAACGTTCTTCTTATGTTAAAATGAGTTCAGGATCAGATCAGGAGCGTAGTCAGCTTTCGTGATCAGAGGGGAAAAATAAAGGTTTTTGGGGAAAATACAAAAATAATCATCAATTTGAACCGGTATTATTAATGCGATATGTACATACACTGGTTTTTTTTTAGCGAGACTGTAGGGCCTACATATAAACTGTTAAGTTTTCGAGCCTCCAAAAACCGGGACAAAATGTTTTTATTGAGACAATGCGCATATGGGGGGGGCTCTGAGGTGAAGCAATTTTTTTATCAGATGGCGTGACAATTTCTTTTCCAAATAACTACCAAGTCCCCCCCCCCACCTTGATATCTAATGGTGCGTCCCTTATATAGGTTTATACATACAATACATGTAGTGTTGTATTTTGTCTATTCGACATCGAAGTGATTACATAACTTGGGTCACGGCCGGTCGTTGCATCAATCAAAGAAGTTTAATAGTAAGACTGATTGGGGGGGGGGGCACTCCCACTTTGGAGGTGACGCGTACTAGTATGTAGGGCTGTTAAGACCCCCTTTTCAGCGTCGCTGTCACCCACAGACCCTATATTTTTTACGAGCACATGCTCTGTCACCCGAAGACACCCTATTGTTCCATTCGATCTGTCACCAAAGGAGTGCCGCACCAGGATGAGGTGCAGGGGAGGGGGTGATGTGATTCAATACTTATCCCAGGGTGTTGAATTATAGGGGGAAGCTTTTTTGGCGGGACAAGGGGGGAGCCAATATTGCGAATGTGATGTAGAAACATGTCAGGATAGGCCTAAATTCAAATGGTAGGCCTATAAAGAGGATATTTTTGGCATGTCAAAATATTTTGATGTATAGGCCTAGCCATGATAATCTTTACCTATTAAAACCAAAAAGAAACTGTCTTTGGGTCACTATGTTTGAAAAAAATCGTTTTGATTAACAAAAGTTGTAGCTTCGGAAATACTAAAAAAATGACATTTTGCCGAATTTAATCAAAGTAAATGAGATATTTCAATTTTTCTCTTGAAAACATTAGTCAAGTTACATAAAGTAGTGCAAAATATGGGTTCGAATTTGATTGCAAAGATGGTTTCTAGAAAAGGGGTAAATTTATTTTGTTGCAAAAGCCCTTACATCCACAAAAGGCACGATATAAACGAAATAATAAAATAAATAGGAAGGCTTGAAAATTGTACCAAACCTATTCTTTTACTTTCTATTTATCAACACTTTATTCAAAACCAAAATGAATCAAATCGAACTAGTAATAATTGAACAATTTTTGAAAAAGCTGAGTCAAAAAGTAGATGTATAAAGGGCTTTTGCAACAAAACTCTTTATATATTAATATCATCTGTATTATTAATATTAGAAAGATTGACTATTATTTTGTTGTTGATATATTATAAGTACTGAATTTACTAGTATTACTATCACCAAGTCAATAGTAGGCCTATATTGATAAAATGTCAGCAGTAGCCTAGGCACATCAACAATATTTGGTGGGTATGTTCCCCCGGAATTTTTAGGTGGTGGTTCTTTGGGAGATGCGGGCGTACCAGTAAAAGGGGATCTTTTGGAGCTGCGAACAAGTAAAATATGGGGACTTTTGGAGCTGCGAACAGTCAAAATCAAGGGTCTTTCTTGGCTTTTTGCTTGAAAATCCCAGAAATATGAGGAATGAACAATTTTGGGGTCTTTTAGTTTTATAGCTAAATTTTTCAAAATCAAGGGTCTTTCATTTGGTCAAA